>NC_058131.1:593554698-593754992 GCF_016433145.1 Gracilinanus agilis | reverse complement strand
GGGGGGAGGAGGAGGAGGAGGAGGAGGGAGTAACACTGAGAGAGGAGACGGGAGAGAGACACCACACACACGGCACAAGATGGCCGGAGAGGCAGCAGCACCCCGAGCTGTCAGTCGTTCCCCCGCGGTGGCTGCGGTGGCTGGATGCTGGCGACCCGGCAAGGAGCCGCGCCTGGGCCGCTCGGGACTCTTGGAGGGGCTCAATAGCGAGGGTCCTTGGAGCCCCGGCGTGCAGAGGGTTTCCGGGGGCCACGGAGGGAAGGCGATCGGGTTGGAGGGGGGGTGATAGGCAGGAGTTGTGGCTGCCGCGGCCGCTGCGGCACTTGCCAGATGCTGGCTCTGTCCCTGGCGCCCTCAGCCCTGGGCTGTCCGCGGGAAGCGCGGCGGGGGTCGTCGCCCGTCGGGCGCTGGAGGTCAGCCGTGAAAAGGAGAGCTCGGGGGTCTGGGTCCCTGCTGCCCATGGACTGGGTAAGTCTCCTTTCTTTGCGCCTTTTATTGTCCTTTGTCCTTGAGAGGAAAAACAAAATGTCCTTGAGCTTCATAGGCGGGGTGGGGGGGAGGAGGGGACGAGAGTCGGTGGCGCTCCCTGCTTGCTCTTTGCTCTGCAGAGGGGCTGCTCGCCCCAGCCGTCAGCCCGACCACCTCCCCCGGGTCTGGGGTGTGGAGGGGGGCATTTGTTCTGGCGCCCCAGTAGGGTACAGTTGGTGCCAGGAGGTTATGGAGGATCTCTCCGCTTTGGAGCTAGGGGGAAGGGAGGGAAGAGAAGGCGAAGGATCGAGATGGGGGTGGGGGGAGCTGGTGGTTATTGCTGCAGAGACCGCAGACTTGTGGGGGTGGGGGCTTTTCAATTATTCCCCCCCCCAAAAAACTTGGGGATTCTATCTGTAAAAGGGGGTGGAAGTGATTTTGTAGGCTGGAGACAGTTACCCTAAAGGCGAGAAATGTTAGAGAATTGTCTTTTTTCCTCCTGTTTGTAAATTACTGTATTGTGAAGGGACCCTTTAAATTCTACTATTGGGCTTTTATATGGTTCTCCTTATGAAGATTAGGTATGTAACCACTATAGTTTAATTTAAATGATTGGTGGAACCGTTTCTGTGTTTAAAGAATAAAACTTGGGTTTTTTTTTTGGGGTGTTGGCTTTTAACTCTTTCCAAGCCATTTCAGAAAATGGACTGCAGGATTATATATATTCGAAGATATTTTGGAATACTATTAAAAATTCGTCTTAAAGAATAAAATTTTAAATTCAGTGCTTTTAAAAATGTTTCAGAAATGCTTCTATTTAAAAACAAAATTCTATATCTGTATACTTAATAAAGTCTCCTAATGACAAACGTATGGCTTAAATTTTGATTATTGTGCTTAGAGAGGAATGTAATGTGTATATCCTTAAACGGAGACGATATACAGTTAAAAATTTTTTTTATTTGACATTAAGGTGAAAATATTTGACATCCTGTTTTCCCCGTGGTGATTAGCTGGGCTGTTTTTAATGGCTTTTATAGGTTGTCAGTCGCCATTATCTGGAACTTCTTGAAATTTAGATCACAGTATTTTTAAGGAACAACTATTAGTATAATTCAGAACTTACCTGAGTTGTAAGAGTTTTAAAAGTTTGATTAGAAAATTTTTTTCAAAAATCTTCTATGACTCGACAGGGAACTACTAACAAAACTTTTTTTAAAGGGAATATTCAAACTGACTCTCAAAATGAAGTTACTTGTAGTGTAAATATTAGGTAAGACTTCTCAGTAATTGAGGGTGAAGAGGAGCCATATTTGTTGCATTTAGCCTACTATCAAACAGTACATGTTGTTTTAAAAATATGACTATGCGGAGTTACAGAAATATAATAATTTTAAAGGTGGAATTGTTGAAAAAAATTTGATACACAGAAGTGATGATTATGTATATATGCTATTATGTATTCTATAGTATATTCTCATTTTCTTGTGGATAAGCTGACACTGTAAAGGTTGTACCTGACTTGCAAAACAACGTTCAGCAAGAAATTCTATACCAGAGACCTAGATTAATTTAGGTTGTTGCAAGATGTTGTTTCCTCTTCAAATAACCTTGCTATTATATTTGTCTATATATAAATTTAATACAAATTGGTTTTTCAAAATGTACCGTATAATTAGTTATTCAACACTTCCCAATTTGGTAATTTATTTATTTGAATAGTATGTGGTTTAAAATAAAGTATTTCTCAATCTAAATTGCTTTTAAAAAGAAACGAGCTTCTTCATTACTAAAGTATGCTTAATTGTTACCAGGTTACATCTAGACTTTTTGTTTGTGTTTTTAATATGGGAAGTCTTTGAAAAAAAGCACCTGAAGTTAACAATACAGTTTGGAAACTGAATAAAGGTCATAGATACTGCAAGTTTTAGAACTTCTCAAAAGGACAAAGCTAATAATATGTGGTGAGCTCAAAAAACTTGTGATTTAAAATTTACAGTAGCAGGGGCCATTTTAACTTCAGTAGTTCTTAAGCTTTTTTTATTGGTCAGGATTAGAAAATTTCTGATGACAAAGGAAATGGAGACTACATTAATTTTAGAAAACTAATGCTGCATTTGCTGAATGTTTTGAATCCTCCCTTAAGCTAGGGTAAGAGGAAATAAATCTGGCTTAAAAAAAACCAAAACAAAACTGTTTCCCTGTAACATTCTTCAGGTAGCACCATCCTTTTCTATCTCCAGTGTATGTGTCTCTGGATCCAAAGATGATGAAAACAAAGCCTAACATGTAATATTAAGAAATCACTCCACCACAAATGCTTTCATTGATGGTGCCTTTGTGAGCCTTAGTTTTAACATGGCTATAGGTCTTATTTGGGAAATGTTATTCTTTTTCCCCCCTGGTACTTAGGCAAAGTGACATTTAATAACTAAAACATTAAGAAACCTTTCTTTCTTTCCCCTTTCTTTATAGATAAAATACAGAAAAAGTGAACTTGAACTTGATGGTGCTAAAGAAATTGAAGGCTTATTAGAGGTAAGAATTGGTAAACATTAGTTTATTTGAAATTTAGGAGGGTACCTTGTTAAATTTTCATTCACTACTGTTATTCTTGTTTATATTTTTTCAATTCACCATCGAATGCTTTTATAATGTACTCTTTGGAGGTAATTAAATCTAGTGTCACTAGGTTTTGAATCCCCAGAAATTGATTCCACAAACCTTTTGACTCTTTCAGGAAATAAATGTGTATGCAGTGCACATTCATTTCTTGTTAAATTAAAGTGTATTAAAAGCATTTCAATCTTCATTTTATTTTGAGGAAACTGTAAATTCAAAGGCCTTATAAACTTAAATTGTGAAGTGAATAAAATTGATATATAAAATAATTCAGAAATTAAGTACATTGTTTAGCTTTCCGCAATTTAGATTGTTTTAAGCATTTCAGAATGTATTCAGGATTTTGACTTTGGGTTTTAAAGACTGTTCTATTTTCCAGAAACTCTTAAAATGTTTTAAAGGCATTAATCTTAGTCAATAAAACAGAATCTTTATTCTTAGATGAATTTATTTAAAGTATACCTCCTATTTCTTCTCCAAAGGTACATACTTCATTTCTGAAGATTGAGAGGGCTGACGTGGATAGCCATTGAGATAAAAAGGCATCTTTGAAAAAGCCTTGGTTTTTGTGCAGCAGGTATGTGGATGGATTTTTTTTTTTTTAACACCTGAATATGGTCTTTTAGTGAGAAGAATTGGAACCAAAAATGTAAATACCATGGCACCAGACTTTGGCAAAGGCATAGAAGATAAATTAGGCTCTTTAGTCTTTTTGTTTATAATTTTAGAAATGTATTTAAATTTCCCCATTGTAGAAATACTGTACAAACATTTAATTTTTAGAAAAGTTACTTTGTGCATACATTTACATAGTTACACCTTCTTCCAAGAAAAATACTCTTTAGGACTATAATTGAATTTGTAATAGTTGGTCACTTAAATCTTTGCAATAAATAATTTCTCAGATTTAAAATTTTGATTTTAAAATGACATCTTTCATAGTAATAATCTTGGAACTTTCTGGGATATGCCAATTTTTTAAAAAAAGAAAAATAATTGAATAAATATTTTAAAAGACTTTAATGCTGCCTTATAGCATATTTTAAAAATGTACTATTTGTTTCCTACTTAAGTTTTTAGATTTTTGTGTACGTACTACCATAACTGCTACGGGGAAAAACCAGTACTATGCTTAAGTTATAAAATAGATCTTGGTTTTTTCATTTTCACTCGTTATGATCTTAGATTCTAAATGGAAAAAAATTTTTTAAGCAACAGGAATTTTTTTACACTGGTGTTTTGAAAATGAAATATTTTGCAGAGGGTATATACTACTAGAAATTGAATTTGATAATGGAAAGGAAATAATTCATTTTTCTTATAAAATCAACAGAATAGAATTTGGAAATCAGATTCAGATGCTTTTGCAAATTGATGAACAAAAAAGTTCAAAATAATTAGGGCATGACAATTTGGAATATATCCAGCCTACCTGGTTAATATAATGTAAAGTTTTACATTACTGCTTTTTAAAAATTTAAGTATATCCTAGATTATGTCGAAAACAAGTTTTCCTGAAAACATTTCAGCCAAGTTAGTAGTTGTGTCCAGAGCTATTATTTTGTTAATTATTTGGGTTTCTGTTTGCTAAAAGTGAGCTCAAGATTTCATTTTTTTTTACATAGGAAACATGTGAACTTCAGGCTTTCCCTATAGAATCAGGCAACTCTTGATTAAAAACAACACACCTTAAACTCTCAAGTCTTTACAAACAAAATTTTGAGTGAAGATGAGCCTCTCCACTAGGCATAGAGTAAATGATAGTGGCCTTTAGTTATTGAAGATAATTGAAATACTCTTAATTTAGTCACATTTTACTGAAGCTTTACAATAAAAAGCTTAACATTCATGTCATTTACTTGTAAAAAACAAATTGAATGTGACAATTGAATTGTAGTTAGATGAATTTTGGAGAGAATATAAACGATTTAGGACCAGTTTATGGCAAGAACCGTTTCCCACCCACCTCATTATAAGTAAAATAATTGGGATAGAGTTCTAATTGATCTTTTTCTTAAAATTTGGCAATGGAAGAGGAAGACACTTATGTAATGGCAGTATGTTCTGGGCCTTCACAGTAATGTTCATACTTAACATGTTTTTTTATGCTATGCTTTTAATAATTAAAATTTTCTCATTTTACTTGGCTAACCGGTTAGGTCATATATAAGTAGAAATTAATGTGTATGATTAAAGAAACTTAAATATAAATTTAATGTTAGTTACTGGCAACTTTTTTAGATTTTCATACATTTAGCATATCATATTCCATGGTAATAATAAATATATATAAATCCTTTAAAAAAAGCTAATATTTTATTCTGTGATTCTTGGAACCTCAAAAAAATTGTGAACCACCCGATTGTCTTTGACATTTCTTCTGACTTTGATAGCCTCTCTCTGGTAGCACCTGATTACGTCATTTAAATTATACACCATACTACAGAAATGAAAAGTTAAGACTTGTCATTTAAGGTGTTTTGTTATAACATGGGATATGAGTTTAGATAATAGTTTATTCATCATGTAAAATTGTTTTGATTTTTTTTTATTATTATTAGAAAAATTACTCCATAGTCAACAGCAGAAATCTTTATTTTCTGAGGGAAAGACCTTTATTTTGAGATTGTTTGAAAACTTTCTTTTTTTTTCTAATTTTAGTGAGTAAAGTTTTTGGTTTAGAGGCAAGAACCCAGGAGAAATGAGTTAGTACAGATATAAGACAAATATGACCCTTGGACAAGTTATTTAACATTTCTGGTTTCTCATTTGTAAAAAATGATTTATTATACTAGAAAATTTCTATTTAAAAGTACATTTCTGTCAATAAAGTTATGATCATATTTTGTTTAGGATTACTAAGTCCTTTTTAAAGACTGTGGATTGTATTGTTACCAAATAATTGTTACTTTTGTAATGTAAGCCAGTTAGGGATAAAAAAAAA
This sequence comes from Gracilinanus agilis, assembly GCF_016433145.1. NCBI lineage: Eukaryota > Metazoa > Chordata > Mammalia > Didelphimorphia > Didelphidae > Gracilinanus > Gracilinanus agilis. The sequence goes on along the minus strand of NC_058131.1, from coordinate 593,748,958 downwards.
ACAAAACAAAACATAATTATAGAGAGAGGTTCTCATTAATCTCCAGTATAGAAAATTAATTGAACAATATAGATTAAAAGAGCCTTTGTAGGAGATGTTTTAAAATTAACCATAGCACATGTTTTATCTACTTTTAAGTTTAAAAAGTACTTTCCCTCATAACCTCATGAGGTAGGTATATTTATTGTTAAGTTTTTTTTTTTAAAGTACAATTAAATGGTAATATGTATTGGGTTATCTTGGGGAATTTTTGATGCAACCATAATTAAAATACATTGTGTTTATTGTTTTTTTAATTTGGGTAATGATTAAATGTTTCTTCTCAATGGAAGTGATATTTTCTACCTTTCATGCATAACTCAAATGGTAAAAATTATAAAATGTAGTTTACAAAATTTACAAGACATGATTGCAAATATGGTTTTTGTTGATTTCCATTAGACTTGTATTTGGGAGATGCCACTGTAAATACTAATACGTACTTTAGAAGATGAGCTTTTATTTTATTGTATATGCCTACCATGCAACTTGATAAAATAACAGCTTCAGGTTCAATTTCAGTCTTATAAATTGCAAGATATTTGTAAAACAAGGCACATCTGCTTTTTCAAATTCAAATCTCTTGAAAATCTTAGTCTAAATTTGTTCTAAAGTGTGGCAGTTATATGGCTAGATAACTAAATTCAGTGTTTTGTTAAAGTTAAATCTCTTTTTTATAATTGGGTATAATTTTTTTATTTCCACAAAATAATATTGTATCTTTTTTGCAATTTTAGTCATTCTGACTTGAAAAAATACTTTCAGATTTAATTTTTTCTAAACTTTAAACTTTAGATAAATTGAGTATGGTATTGAGAAAGCAAAGTATAGCAATACTACAAGCATACATGACTTAATGATTTCCATTTTCTTTGTCTTTTAATGCAGCTATACTAGATAGTTAAGTTTCTTACTTAAGTAGCTTTTAGTAATTTTGAAGAAATCAAAATGTGTTGCCTTTAGTAGTTGAAATTGAAAAAAAAATTTTTTTTAAAAACCCTTAACTTCTGTGTATTGGCTCCTAGGTGGAAGAGTGGTAAGGGTGGGCAATGGGGGTCAAGTGACTTGCCCAGGGTCACACAGCTGGGAAGTGTCTGAGGCCGGATTTGAATCTAGGACCTCCTGTCTCTAGGCCTAACTCTCAATCCGCTGAGCTACCCAGTTGCCCCTTTTAGTAGTTGAAATTAAAGAAAAGAGTATTTAAAAAGTTAAATGAAAAACTGAGGAAAGTGTATGTGTCTATATGAACATACATGTATTCTAGAGAATATATATATGCTCTATATATGTAATTAAGGAATAAGAATGGATAGGAAATAATTCTTGCCATTTGAGGTCTAGTATTTTTTGTAAACAAAATTTTTTTTTCTAAGTAGTTAAAGGTATTTTTTCCCCAGACAGTGTTTTGCAGTGAAAAGATTTAGAATTAGAAGACCTAGATTCAAATTCTGCTTTTGTTATTACCTGAATGACTCTGGGCAAGTTATTAACTTCTTCAGACCTCAGTATACTCATCTGTTAACTTGAAAGAGTTGAATTAAATAGTTTCTAAATTCTCTTCTGGAATTTGATTTCAGTGGCAAGTTTTGAAAGGAAAAGTTAATAAGGCTCATATTTAGACAAAATTTTACACCTGAAGTCAGTAATAGCTCCAGAATCCATGGGGTTATATTGTATTCATAAAAGCAGTTGTTCAGAACATGACACCCTTCTTGAGTTCACCAGTGATATGAGATGATAAAAGGACCCTATGTCTCAAGGTTGCTGTGAGGATAAAATGAGAAAAACCTTAAAATACTATGTAAAGATTAGCTATCATTTTTCAGGGTTGTCTATGGTAAAAATTCTATCATAACTATCCTTTTCAATCCTTTTTCCTTTATTTAGTTATTAGTAATATTTTAGTGAAGTCTTTGGAGTTGACAGTTTTAAAAATTAAATTTATAATGGCAGATTATAATTGATACTTCCACATAACAGTTTTGTAAGTAGTTGTGCCATTTCATTTTTTAAGTTCCTTTTGTTAATTGAATTACAATGTAATTTAAAATGTAAAGTCTTAGTAACAACATGAACGCATACTTAAGAAACTGTAGTTGTATGCTATATGTTAGTCATTACCAGTTTTGTGCATGTTAAGAATCAAAAAAAATATGCAAGTAACTTTATTTTTGATGTGACGAGAATTTAATTCTTATAACTGTACACTTACAATAACTTAGATATCCCAAAATATTCTGGAAAACTACTTTAGCAAGGATATTATCTTTAGTGGTGATTATGGTTTGAACTTTTTTCCTTTTGGAATATAGACATAAGTATATTTTTGTATTTATTAAACCCATATCTTCTGTCTTAGAATTAACATTATATATCGGTTCTAAGGCAGAAGAGCAGTAAAGGATAGGCAATGGGGATAGGTGACTGGTCCAGGGTCACATAGCTAGGAACTTTTTGAGGTCAGCTTTGAACCAATATATTGCCTCTCCAGGTCTTGTATTTATTTTTAAATCAGAAGTCTACACATGCCATTGTAATTCCCTTTTCACATTTTCTAATGAGCATTGAGTAAGATGAATGACATGAGAAACTAAATTTATTTTTTATCATGTTTTGTAATTTTTAGAGTCATGTCTATTTAACAGAATAATGGAGAAAATTTGATAAATCCATAGCACCAGGAAGGTAATTTATGAATTGTACTTGTAATGAGGAATTTTATATGTGGATGTATAAGCATGTCATTTAATAATGTTTTCAAAAAAGAAATTAATAACCTGAGGAGTTTGAATTGCCCCTTATACAGTATATAAGCATTTTAAAACAAAAGGTAAAAGCCATTTAAACTAGTGTATTAGGAAGCACATAGTTTATAGAATCTCTCCTTTTTTCTCCTCCTGCCCCTTCTACTTCTGCCTCTAGCCCTCTTTAATTTGCCATCTTACACTTTTTATGGTAGGAACTTATTTTTAGAGAATTTATGTAGGTGAGCAAAGGAAGTTTTCCTTTAGAGCAATCCTTCAATTGTAGGTAAGAGCTTTAGAGTTTTTGACAATTATAAATTATTAAAGATCATAGAATTCCTAGGTTGAGAGCTTAAAAAGGACCAGAGTAAATCAGATAATCTTTTTGGCCATCTTCTATATTTTGGATTCTATTATTCTGTATGCATAAAAGGCTTAAGCAGGTAAGTGATTTTTTTTAGACATCATTGCTTTAACTCTGGACCAAATGATGGCGTTTACAAGTTAACTGAACTTATTATTTTGTATATGAGATATTTTTCTTTCCCTCTACAGAAATGTGTTTTCTAACAAAAACTTTTTAACTTATAAAAATAATAGAAGTTAAAGTATTTCTAAGTTTGTTTTGCTTTAATATATTTAGATATGGTTTCTAACTAGAAAAGTAGATTTTATGTAAAAACTATTTTGAGCAAAAAATGAGATGAACTTTTTAAAAAGCAGTTGTAACAAGCTCTTTAATGGCAGGGTCTGTTATTATTGTTGTAGCAAGTGCCTTACACATAGTACATGCTTAATACATATTTATTGAATTGAAAAGTTAGTCTTAGGTATTTTATTAATTTAAAGTTTGGGAATGTAGTATTTTATTTAGCAGATCATATCTCTGACATCTCCTTGCTCTGTGCTTTGGAAACTTGTCTTTCAAGTCTACATGAAACTCTTAAAAACTAGTCTTTTTTTAAAAAGATACTTAAGTAGATCACTGGATGAGCAGCCAAGATTCAACTAATTGATTGAATTATATGTTTCATTGTAGGCCTCTAAAATGAACATTGTATGTGTACAATAGTCATTGTTTCCAATACTAAATTCCACACTTATCAACCTTTTAACATTTTCATGACCTCTTCTTGACCTTATTAGTGATGAATAGATTGAATCAAGCTATCATTCTAGGGTTCCTTCCAGTCTAGCTTTTTTGATTTTTTTTTTTTAAGCCCTTACTTTCTTAGAATTGATACTAGGTATCAGTTCAGTGGCAGAAGAGTAAGTAAGGAGCAGCTAAACAGGATTAAGTGACTTTGTACGGGGTCATATAGCAAGGAAGGAAGGGTATGAGGCCAGATTTGAACCTAAGATCACCTTTCTACACTTTTGTTCACTGAGCCACCTAGCTACCCTCTAGCTTTTTGATTTTTAATAAACTTTTTACTCTCAGCCTACAATTTTTTTGGAAAATAATAGGATTGAAAGACAACTCGGGTAGATCCATAGATCTACAGTTAACTCAGGTGGGTAGAGACAGATTTTAGAGGTGGACTATCCATTTGAATAAGTTGGCCTATACTAATTTACAGTACCTATGTACAGGTATTTTCAAATTATAGCTGTATTACTAAGAGCTAGCATTTTTATAGCACATTAAAGTTGGCAAAGCACTTTACAGATAAATCATCTCATTTAATCCTCTACCACCTTGGGAGGTAGGTGCTATTATTATTCCCACTTTATAGATGAGGAAACTGAATTAGACTTGGTTAAGTGGCTTGCCTAGGTCATACATCTAGTCTTCATGTTGGATCAGTTTAAAGGAACCTCAAGCTATCTAGTCCAAAATATACTCAAAGCACTAACCTTATCTACAACATTCCCCAATTCTTGGCATTTATTCCTTACTTTGAAGACTTCCAATGATGAAGGAACTTTTAAGGCAGCATAATCTATTTGTAAATGATGCTTAAGTTTTCAGAAATTTTTCCTTCTATATAGTAAAAATTTGTCTTCCTGTAAATTTCTACTCATTGGTCTACCCTCCAGGGCTAAACAGAATAAGTTGAATCATTTTCACATGAAAACCTTTCAATTATTTGAAGATAACAATGTCTTCTCTTAGTTATCTTTTTAAAGACAAAAACAATTGCAGCTCTTTTAACTGGTCCCTTGTATGGCTCTTGTTCATTTTCTTTTGTGGGATGATTAGGGGAATTGAGTTAAAAAGAATACCTAAATGGGTCACTAAATAAAATGTTCTGTTATGCTTTAAAGACAAAACAAAATTTTTTAGACTTTCCTCATAGAAATTGTACTTATTGAAAATGATAGGAGATATTTTTATTTTCTTAACCTTCAATAATATATGAATGTTGAAAATTAGATTTGATTAAACTATGAAAGCATAAGATATGTTCCATTTACCAGTTTTTTATATTATATCATTGTTTGAGGAAACTATAACTGCTAATAATAACTAGAAATATCAACTATCTGTATTCCAATTGATTTTTCAGTTTTTTCTTCAATTATTTTAAGGTAGTGTTTGTTTAGTTTATAAATCTGTAAAGGGCAGGATTTTAGGAAAATAAGAATTCACATTTTTGAAATTTCAAACAGATGTTTTCAATTATTGGCCATTCATTACTGCATCAGCTTTATAGCTTTATATTTCATTCAATTATGACAAATCTAGAAATATGCTTTCCTTTTAAATACAGACTTTAATGTATCAAAGACTGTACTAGATCCAAAAAATATAGACAGAATTTAAGGTGAGCCATAATTTACAAAGTAATCTTAATTCCAATGAAGGATAAATGTGGGTTCAATTTGTTAGCCAGAATATTTGTCAGGTCTCTAGAAATTGCCTGCATTAATATAAAAGGATTGAATGCCAAACCTAAGTACTTATTCTTTTTATTTAATACTTTAATATATTGGAGGAACCCATTAATACTGGATCCAGTGTTGCCATTTTCCTCTGTAATTTTTAACTTTTTCACTATTATATCATGATTTCCTTAAATGGGTGAAAGTAAATATTTTGTGCATATTTTAAATATAATTTTTTCCAGATTTGGAATTGGATTTTTTACTTGGATTTTAAATACACTACCCTAATTTAATTTCATCAAATAAAGTAAAACAATCAGATTAAAGTTGATAGCTTTCTTTCCACAAGTCAGCTCTTTAAAAACATGTAAATTTGAAGTACTTGCTTTTTTCCCTAATCTCAAAAATGAAAAAACATCAGATCTAGATTTTATACCTAGTTCAACAGAAAGTTTTATATGTGACTAATTTGAGGACAAATTAACAGGTACTTGGATTTGACTACAGAAAGTTATGTGGATCTCTATTAACTACATGGAACAAATAGTTATATGTTTGAAGCATTAAGTAATTAATGGAATGACTAGGAGGAGTTACTTAGGAATTTGAACTTTTCAAAGTAATGTTCTGATAACTTTATTATAATGGTTTTATTGATAGCTATGAATAATATTACAAGAAGAAAAATTTGATTATTGATTGAATCTGATTCTTGATTGAAATAATTTGTTAGTGTGGGGAATCTCTTGTATTCATATTATAAGATAGCTTGAAAATAGTTTAATTGTTGAAAATGATAAGGTGTAAAAATACTCTAAATATTTGATTGAACTTGTCAGTAAAGATCTCTTTTAATTCATGTTATAGCATGGTTTGAAAGGAGTTCAATTTAGTTATAGAAAATAGAATGATAACTTGATTTTATTAGCATATTAATTTATCATTTAAATAAAGTACAAGCTTTTCTTTCTAGCAAATCAGAACTAACATCATGAGAATGTGGAAAATTATCAGTTAATTCTCAAACTTTGGTATCTTAAGTTTCCATATAGTCAGTTATAAAATTTGTGTTGGAATTGATATTTATTTAGAATAGAGAATGGGTTTTAATTCATTTATTTGTAAATTCTGTTGTTATATGAGCTTCAAAGTATATGTTCCATTTCTTGTGTTCTATAATTTGCAATCTAAAAGTTTGTTCATGAAGTCTTAAATGTTATTTAACACTAATATCAACTACTCATTTGGGAACATATTGATTAGTAGATTACAGATATTTGGCTTATTTCATTTATTAATATTCTTTGAGTTTGTTTTTTATCAAAATAGTTGTCGGATCTATAGATTTTATACTTAGTTCTAAAGTAATTTATTAGCCAAAGTTGTTCTTACAAGGATGGTGTGATTTTTTTTTCTTAAATATTAAATAATTTTATATTGGCTACTTTGACAACTTGAATGGGATCTTATATGTCTTAAAAGAATTGGTTTTTTTTGATGCTACATATTCTTCTTAGGCTTCACATAAAGATAAGTGTACTTCCATATGTAAAAGTAGTCTTCCCTTTAATATTTACCTCTTAAAATATTTGGATTATTTACTAAAAGTATCAGCATTATCTACTATATTAGTTCATCTAACAAACACATTTTATTCACAAATTCTTTAAATAACCTGAAACTTTTAGTACTTTCTCCATCAATGTTTTTTGAATCTGAAAAAATTGGTACAGTCACATGACATGAAATATAAACTTCACATGAACCTCAAGTCCAGTACTTAATTTCAAAGAGAATCAGGAATAGTTCAGTAATCAAGTAATAAATAAAATCAAGAGAGTAACTCCTGGCTTTGTGCTCTAAGTAAACTACTTTTCTGACCTCAAATTAAAAAAAAGATAATAGCCAGTATCTAATTATATAAGAACACAAGTAATGGCTATCAGTCTTGTGATCTTTAATCCATTTAGTATAATTGATTACATTACTCATCAGTTAACTTATTTTAGACTATTTTAAGCTTAGAAAAAGAAAGCCATTCCTTGTTTTAACTATTCTAAGCAGCACTGAATGGAAAATTCAGCTATATAAACCATGGTTATCTAGGAAATGATTGAATCAAATTGCCAATGGAACAAAGGATAGAAGAAGTAAAAAGCCTCAATTATGCCATTCAAATAGAATGAAACATGAAATGGGGAAAGAATATGAGTTATAGCTTCTTGAAGTTGGGTACAAATTATTTACATTCTTGAAGGGGAAATGATTACTTTTTGATATTGGTACCCTTTTGCCGCTTAGGTGGTTTTGGTTAGTATTGATATGAATGGCAGTTCCTTGTGGTAAGCCAAGTGATTTATGTTATCTAATATCTTAGTGGAAACGCATGTTTTAGGCTTAATTTGTAGACTTACAAACATGAAGATTAACCACCTATTGGATTATGTGCCCTTTTGTGGATTGATAATATTTGATTATTTCTAACTTAGTTATTACTATGAATGTCTATACAATTGAAGCAAAGAGTTGACTTATCTTCAAAGTCTACAGAATAATGTTGATAAAGAAATAAGTTTTTGCATTTAGATCATCCAAATTAATTAATTAATTGGAAAATTGTCCAGCTCCTCACCTTACCTGTATTTGGAAAGCCATAGGCACTGTTTTGACATTTAAAGAATGATTATATTTTATTTAACATATCATGTTTCATATTTAATTTAAAAAACATAATTTTAGTTAAAGAAACTAATTGGCAATTTTTTAAGTTTTATTTTTTCCCACTGAATTATAGCTCTCCATTTCTTTAGTAGTAGCAGAATAAGATGACTTTGTGGTCCTTTTAAGCAAGCTAATCAACATCTTTTATCTCATTAGAAAATCATTAACTTCTATTTATATTGGTCCTCTCCACCCTCCTCTTTTTAATGTTCTTTGTATGGTTCTTAGTATTTTGGATAGGAGATATAACAAAATAGTTTTATTATTTTATATTAAAATAATTTTTAAATAATAAAGATGTTATTATCTGGACAGTTTTTATCATATAGTTTTGTTTTCCTTAGCCTCAATATTTATTTAATTTAAAATTTTAGGTTCAAAGCTTTGTTTTGTCTTTTCCGTTTGTACTATTAAACACTTATGTTTTTTACATGTTTAAGTTTTAATGAAGTACATTTATCCTTAATACATTTTCTTACTCTTAAGAAAATTTTATCTCTCACATTCTTTTATTTCATTATTTTAATTGATACTTTGGATCATTCTTTGCAAGCCAACTATTTTTAAAGGATTTTAGCTAGAAAAACACTTTCTTTGTAATGCATTTTTTATAAAGGTAAAGAACTTTATATTTATTGAACTTTATTGTAAAAACAAGTTTTCCCTCCATGGTAAAAATGCTTTTGGGCGTTGGGTGGGGAGTGGATGGATGTTTTTAAACAAAAGTATTAGTATTCCAACAGCATTTTTCTTTTAATTTTTTTTCATAAAGCACCCAGTCAACTTGAAGAGTCTCAAATGGAGCCTTTCCTGAGAGATCAAGATGGAAGTTCACTGTGGATTGACAGTTTAAGGAAAATGAATTTATGCAAGTGTGCTGTGATATATTCAACCAAGACAGGGGTGTTTTAACGTGGATTCCATGCAATCAGTGAAGATCTAGGTTTCTGATCATCTAAGAAAAATGGACAATGGATTTTGACATTCTTCTGACTTTTTGTATCATTCAAGGCCAATTAAATTCTGGACATTTTTGAAAAAAATTATTAAAAACATAACTAGAAACTAGAAGAGATAAATGATTTTTGATCAATCACTTGATTGTATAAAGAATGTATTTGTGTATTAATTTTAATAAAATTTATAATATTTCTACACTTTCCTAGTTTATTTTTTGACTGAAGAATTGCCATTTGATTGAGAGCAAACATTCCTTGATGACTACAATTATTATACAGGGCAGTAACTAAAGCTGACAAAAATTAAAAGTTGCATAATGTTAAATATTTTACTTCAAATGAGAGTGGGCTGATTTTCTGCTGATGATTTGGGCTACAAATCAATCAAGATAACTTTTTGTTGAAAGTAATTTATTTTCAAAATGATACTCATCTTTGATATTTTGGAATCTTTTAATTCTTGAATTAAGTTGCTATTCAGCATTAGCCCAAAAATGACTTGTAAACCAAAAGGCTTAATGAGATAAAAACCTGTACATACTTGAATACATCATCTAATAGATTATTAAATTTGACCAGAAATTTAGAGTGAATTGTGTAACAAATTATTCTAAATTACTTTGTTTTGATTACAAAGCATCTCATATTTCTACAATTGATGAAATTATATATATTTTATATGTTTTGGGGTTAGAAAGTTGAATATTGTAATTAAAATGATGTCTATTGTGTCTGCTCTTCATGTTGAGGAAAAAGGAAGGGTCTAGGTTTGAAGGAAGCAAGCAGTTCCTAAGCCATAAATTTATTAAAAAGTTGGTAATACCCATTTGCAATATTATTTGGCTATCAAAAAAGGTAATAGTGTTTGTTAACCTATGCTTGTCTTATAAATTGTACAAGCTCCGTTTTTTTAAAAATTGAGATTTCATGAACTATGTTTGCCTCACAGATTTAATATATGTCTGATTTAAAATTCTTATACTTCCAAATATTTGAGTTTTGTATATAACCAATAAGAAATGGATGAGAGCTAATTTTTAACAACCAGAGTGTAAAGTGGTGTGTTCTTTAGATGTGATATGTGATAGCCTTTAAAAGGTGGAATGAGTTTTCAAGATTTCTGTTGCTGTCAGAGGTCATCTTACAAGTACATTGATAAAGATGGTTCATATTTGGTTATAATTATTAGGTGATATTTAATGAATTACTAATTTCTCTAGTGTATGTCTGGCATGTTCTTTGGTGATTGAGGTAGTTGGTCTTGGTAGGTTTGGTGTATTTCTGTTTTGTTTGAAATTACAAATGCTACCTTTTTGAAGTATGTTACTTTGGTATGGATTCTTGATTTTGATTTTTTTTATGTTGGCCTGGTTCAAATTTTAGTGTTTTTTCTTGGATGTCTAAAATTGAATTCTTTCAGTACTGGGAGTAGTTCTTACTTTGAGAGGGTACTTATTGAATAAGGAGCATTGATGTTTTTACTGTTTTCTATTTGTAGTTTTGTTTTTGCTTGGCTTCATCAAGTATTTGATGAAGTAAAAGGTAGTTTGGTTACTTGAGGTTTGACTTGAGAAATTATTTTTTCCCTTGATAATTTAGAAGGCATGGTTTAGATTCTCTATATTCTTCCTTTCCTATTGCCAACAGATACCAGGACTTGGTTGAAACTGGTATTAACCAAACTTGGCCTTTCTTGGATTTTGTTTTTCTTTTGAGAGAATGATTGTTAATACCTCATGTGGATTTGGGGAAAATTTTGGGTGCATAAACCTTGGTCTGTTTGGTAACATGGCTGTTCCCAGGATACTAGAATCTGGAATTTCTCTTAATATTTATATATCATTGTTTGAAGTAATTCTGTTATTATGGTTCTTTGTTTTTATATTTATTACATTTATAAGGCTATACAATGGGTTAAAGAATTTTGTGAAAATAAAACCTAAGAGAAATTGTCAGTTGGTTTAATAAAAATCAGTTGGCTTTGAATTTTGCCCTTATGGAACTGGACACTAGGGAGGCGCTCTTGAGTTGTAAAAAATTAGCCCATTTTGCCTTGTAGTGTGGAAAAATATTTTAAAATGTTCTTATTCCTGGAATTTTAGACATTATTACACAAAGCTTGGATATTTAGGATACTAAATTTTGTCTTTTATTTACAAATCTTGTTACTGGGTGGGGTACTTTTTTTTTTTTTAACAAGATTAGCCATTATTTAATCAATGGCTGAGTCTAAGAATTGCCCCTCTTTCAAAATGGCTTGATAAAGCACCACTTCCTGTCCAGAAAGGAAGTAATTTTAGCTCTAGGACTGAAATATTTAGCAGATCTTTAAACAAAAGGAATAAATTACATTTTTGTCTGGCTTGAAAAGGGTGCTTGAACCAGAGTGGGTTAAGATGCCCTCCCTCCTCCCTGTGGGGGTGATTTGAAGAAGCCAGAGGGTGTGTATGGGTGTGTGTGTGGGGTCCTTAGGCTCCCTTCTTAGATGGAGGCTTTTTTTTTTTTTTTTTTTTTTTTTAGTAGGAATGAAGGGGTGGGTCTATGGTACATCACCTGAGTTGTGGGGTAAATGTAGAGAGTGTCAATCAAAGGCAGAGCTCTCAGAGCTGGGAAGGAGGCTCTAGATGGCGGCTGTGCCTTAGAGAGCGCGCTCAGCTCAGCTCCCTGCCTTCTCCCCACTTTACGCAACTTTCTCTAACTTTCGGGCAGCCTCAGGGGGCCCCCGCAGCCCCCTTCCTCTCCTGGTGACCTGGTGGGGTAGATTCGAGCCATTTTTAGGGAGAAAAGCAGCTTTTAGGGGGTCTTTTTTCGTGCCTTGTTGGAAAGAAGAAGCCCGTACTGAGAGCCAGGTCGTTGTTTTTTCCAGCTTAGAAGCCATGGCGCACCTCCATTTTTGTGCGCTCTCCTAATGAGCTTTTTCCCCCGGACCTTTTTGTATTAATTATCGCTTATTTTTTTTAAACAATAAACCTTTTTGGATAGTTTTTATTTATTTTTTGTTCTTAAGTGAACATTTAACGTTTATTTTTTAATTATTCGGGAATCTAATGTTTTTCTACTACTAGATACTCTCCGTTTGGACCTGCTTCATGGATCAGGTAGGTTCACGATTATTAGTGATAATTGTAAAGATTTCTGCAGTTAAATTTGCTTTATTTTCTGTAAATTTGAGTTGTTCTCGGATGACGCAATAAGATAAAGAGATTGTTATTTGTATCTAGTGTTACTTTGAGAAACTTTCCCTATTGAGGAGGATGCTTTCCTCTGGTCAGTTTATCTTATATTTAAAACAAAAAATTTTTAAAAAGATTTTAATTTTACATTTTTCGATGTTGAGGTTTGTATTATAACAATATCATTGCAGCGTCAGGACTTTGTTCCTGATAATGAAAAAATCATTGATAGAAGCTCTGGGACCTTACCTTTCTTTCAACTTTTGACAGTAAATACCTGAGCACAAGACTTCAAAGCAAACACAGATTCACCTCCCCCCTTTTAATATTTAAGAATTAAAAGATGATGAGAAATAAGGACAAAAGCCAAGAAGAGGACGGTTCAGTACACAGCAATGCATCGAGGTATGAGCTATCAACTTTCTCCCCCCATTTTTTTTTTTTTTGTGGAAACCTCAGCATACATTGTTTACCTTGACAGCCATGGATTGCTGTCTATTTGATATCGAATGTTTAACTAATTTGGATTCCCCTTTTTTAAGCAGTGACCTTGAGATTGCTAATATGCCACACCCTAATTTTTTGGTAGCAATTTCTGAAAGTTGTGCTGTGACTTAAGGCCCCATATAGTAGTCAAAAGGTATGATACCTTTATCCAAGGGAGTCTTTCCTGTAAATTACAGTTTTTTGGATATTAATTTTCAGATTTTAGGTTTTTGTGCTGCAGAAAAATGACCTTGTCGGTTTAGCCATTGCTGCATTGCACCATTTTACATACAAGGCAAATTTTTCTTTGAAGAATCTAGGATATCCAAACTTTAACTGAGGGCCATAGAGCAGCCTTGTAGTAGTAAATTATAGTAAATAGACACTAGAGAAAGTTACATGAATGAAAAAATGTGCATTTTAAAATAAAAATTAAAAAAGACCTCTTTGACTGATGTTCCTCTGTTTATATTTTTATTTGACCTTAGAATACTTTGATACACTTGACATTTTATGAAATTTTGATACTATTTATCAAATCCTTTACTTGATGGTTACAGTTCACATACTTATAAAATCAAAACTGATCATAGAGTAGGGAATGCTTTTATTTGACTTACAGTACTTGTTTAGTTAGTTTACAGTTATTATGTTTATATGTTTACTTTTGTGTTAAAAACTAGGAAGGTTATTTTCAGGTATATTTTCAAATTGTAGATTTGGATAAAACAATTTGGTAGAAAAGAATTTTCTCCTACTTCATGACATTTTAAATATAGGTTCTTATATTTAGTCAGCATTCCAGCAGAATTTATTGTGGTTCTATTTTTTATTTTCTTTTATTAAGGGTATGTGGAATGCCTTATCCTATGAAGTTTGTAAATAGACCATGATTAAAACATGATATGTTTTCTATTCAGGTTTTAGTGGAGCTTGTAATGAATAGGTAATAAAGATTACAAAATGTTACCTTTGTACAATCCTATGTTTGATGATTTTTCATGTATGAATACTTTGGTTGATGTACTTAGAGATATTATTTGTAACTAGAGAATTAAAAATTTTTAATTTTGTAAAGGTAAAAGAAAATGTGACCAATTACTTGGTATCTCCCCATCTCTTTATTCCCATTTCTCAATTTGCCTTTGCCTATTTTAAAAACTGTATAAAATACATCGAGTGATATTAAAATAGATTAGTGTTTTTGAAAGTGTTGTATATGATTTACTTTTTATATCTGTTAAATTTTACACACAATAAATATTTGCATTTTTAAACATGAACTGCTTAACTTTGAAATGTTTCTCTGATTTTAATCCTTTTTAAAAAAAAGTCTTTGGCTTTTTGATTGCTTTACAGTTTGAATTCTTAACTTAGTACCTGAACTATTAAAAGTAATTTCTTTTCTTTTAATGATAAAAGTGAATTATTTTAAAGACAAGAAAAACTGTTGCCCAATAAATACTAAGATCATTTTTTAGAGAATGAGTAGGTGGGGAAAATAAAGGCATTTGAGGAAATAGAAAAGGGAAATTTTGACATCTAGGTATATTTAACAAACTTGTAATTAAAGGCCCACTACAAAATAGTATTCCCCTGGGTTTGTAATTTGCATAACTTCACTTGGGTCTTGTTTAGCTTTTCTATACAAAGATTATGTTTAGCATCATTGATCTCGCTCTGTGTTTTCTAATAAAAAAAAAAGCACATGGTGATGTTGACTTTTTGACTTTTAGCTTTCAACCTCCCAAAATGCTTATTTGGCCCTCTCAAAGTTCTAGTATTATGTGTGCATTTGAATAAGGACCAAGTACTTGCAGATGAATTTTTTTCAAGTATGTTTTTACATGTCCAAGATTCTTTACTTTGAGAAACTCTTAGAAGATGAAGGAATATCTTATAGAAACTAATTTACTTTTCAGTTCGTGTGATATCCTGAAAAGCTATGCAATGTATATTTATGACTTCACTTCCTTTTTTAAATTATGGAGCCATCTCTGAAGGATGTTAGTAATGTATTAATGTAATTGGGTAATGTGACTTCCTTGATTGAAAGCTAAGTTGAAAGTTAGTAGTCCAGGTAACTGGTACCCTAATTTACTGTAATAACTCAGGTCCTGGGACAAGAAACCGGGCTTCATCTATTTATATTGTTTCTATTGAAACTATATAAAGATACTTAGTTTCTATTGTGTAATAATAGAACACTGTAGGTAGCTTTAGTGAAAATGTAACTAAGGACCTTAAGTCAAGAAAAAGAAAACTTACAGAGCAAATAGAAATTCCTTTGGGAATTAGCTGGAAAGAAATTCTAGAGGGAGTGATTTTCACTGAGTTTAGCAGACTTTCTTAATGCTTTTGGAGATATGGAACACTTTATAATAATGATTAGAAATATCTGTTTACATATTTTGTAGTTATACTGTGTAATTACGTGCCACCCTTTTTTTGCAACTTGATTTTTTTCAAGGAAGGAGTAGCGTTATCTGGAATGTTAAGACAACACAAAAACATTAAAAATTATTATTACTGAAAATTATGTCCCTGAGTGTATCCTGCTTCTGAGATTTCTTAACACTATTAGTACTGATATGTAGTTATTTCTACCTATTTTCAAAGAGAAAATTGGGGTACTTAATTTGAATTTTTTGTTTCTAACACTAGTACTGTGTGAAATAGAAGATTTTGATGGTATATGTAGATATAGGTACCAATACCACAAATATTGGTGTAATTTGGAAATTGAGAATTACCTTAATACTAATATAGGCAAAGAAGGAAATGATATGACAGGGCTGTTTATTTGTATTTCTGTTGTCTCATCATCATACATTTTTAAATTATCATTTATCTTTGATTTTTACTAAATAACAACCTGGGAAATTTGCATTTGAGCCTGTTTCCTTCTAAAATGCTTACATTTCAGACCTCTGTCCTCAATACACCAAGAAGCTACTATAGAACAGTTACTGTAAGAGATTGGGGGGTGATGGTTAGCAGTTGCATAATGCAGCATACTGTGAAACTGAACATGCAGTTTGTGGCAGCCATTTTATGATCTTGTTTCTTATAACCTGAGATTTTGAGGAGAGGTTTAAATGTAAAACTATTCACAATACTTAAGTGCTACAAATTAAATATATTAGTTTATTACTTCCATGGTGTGAAAATGACTAGAAATTAGATGTGGCAGAGCAACTAAAATAAAGAATTCATGGCATTTTGGTGCAGGTCCAGTTCAGTCACAAAATGGCTGTTCCTTTGTGCCGCATAGCTGACAGACATACTGCATTGCACTGTGTACTCTAAAAACAGCAGGAAGTTGCTGGTGGGGAGTTCAAAGGCCGTCCTGTGTTGGCTGTGGAATCTGATTGGCTGTTAGCTCACTTAGTAACAGGAGTGTCAACAGTGGAGGCTCTGTAGGAAAGGCTCTGCCTTCCAGTGATGTCAGCATTAGCTCAGTGCTTGTCAAAGCCTCGCCCTCTCCTGGCACTATAGTTACTGCTTGCTCAGCCAGTTGGGGCCACGTTGCTTTTACTGTCCCCTGTTTTAGTAGACAAAAAACCAGGAATGATTTCTTTTGTTATTTTGTTTTTCACCCGATGTTTAAAGAAATCTATCTGGAGGTAGATTTTGTGCTGGAAGCAGGTATTTGGGAGGACAATTCTGAGAAATGGTTTTTTGTTTGGTCCACATAGCATTGCTGTTTTCTCCCCGCCTCCCCCTTCCTCTCCCTTTTGCTCTTTCTACTGAAGATCATTTGCATTTACTGTGCATTCCTATGCATGCTTAAAGCTGATCTACCCCTGGGAACCTTTCCCTCCTCCCTCATTCTAATTTTCCCATTATAGAAGAAGTGCCGAGATTATAAGAGAAACATGTTGGCCAGAATACTTACAAATGGATTATTTTGAAAAAGTAAACATTAAAAATAAGTTTATTATCTCCCCATTCCCCCTTCTCAAACTCTTTATTTGGTACTGCTGTTGTTGACTTTTTCCATTTACTGTAAAATCCTGTTAGGTTTGAATACTTAACTCTTTAGTTACTTGCTCTTCAGCTAAACTTTCCTATTAGACCAACAAACATGCATGCCTGGTTTTTTAACTGGAAGATTTTGAAAATATATTGTAACATTTATTAAAAACGTCACCTAGTAGAAAAAGATAGTTTAAACTCTTGATCATTTAATTTTTAAGTTGATCTTAGAGTTTTGATATAATTTTAATAATTAAGCCAAATCAGTGTAGGCTGTATTAGTACTATAAGAATCTGGTTCACATTTTTATATTCTGGAGATGGTTCTTTTGGTAACTTTTTGTTTTATTAGAACCAAAACTGATTTCATAAACTGAGGACCGAATATGAAAACATTTTCCTTTTTAAAAACTTTTAAAAGAGGAAAAATGGGAAACTTATTAAATGGTGGAAGTTATTGTGTATTCAAACTGTATAAATCACACCTGATTCTAGGAAAGTAAAAATTTTGAGTAGTAATCTTAATTTATAATAAATCTTAATCTCAAAAATACTTTTGGTCAAAATAAAGTTTACATTGGGGAAAGATCATAGATGAGAACATTTCATTCCTATGAGAGAAAAAAATTAATTTTTCTTTAAAGCAAGGCTTTTTATTGACTTAAAATATGAATTGATCAAAAAAGGGGTACAAATTCTGATTCCTTTATTAAAGACTAATTTACTGAAACCCTGTAATTTTAGTTACTAAGCAACTGCCTCAGATATTGTGAGATATATCTTGTTAAAAGTAACAAGGGCTATATCTCTCTAGTGAATACTACATCCAGTGGAGTAAAATTGTATTTTTTTAAAATGTGGTTTAGAAAAAAGTGCAGACATTATAAATTTTTGTTCTTACCTTTTAAAACAACTCAAAATGAAACAGTGTATAGTATATCCTAATGTTCCCCTTTATCCCCCTTTTTAAGCACATGATTTTTAATTGGTATGGGGAGCTCTTTCATTGGAGAATTCTATGCATATTCAGATGAGTATCTTTTGCCAGTTACATAGTATTGAGTTGCTAGGGTCATACTGCCAGACCAGGTGTGGAAATAGCATATAAATCCAAGTTTTCCTGAGGCCAGCTCTCCTTCCTCTTTACTATCATGTCTCTTGTTTATTCATTACCTGTTTAATATTTATTGGGATTTTTCTTCTGTATGTTAGCACAAATTAGAAATTTTTATTAAATGAATTGAATTTCATTGTGTTATAGTCACATCCATGGCCTGAAAATATTTACATAACTTTTTTGAGTGCGCATTTATCATGTATATTTTCTGCCCTTTACATACCCTTAACTTTAAAGAGAAAGACAATATAGTGGCTGGAAAAGAAAGCTATCATCTCTCTAAATTTTTACTGTTTTGATTCCTTTCGTTTCAAAACTCTAACATCAAACCTATTTGTCTTTTAAGCAGGTGTTGACTTTTTGTAATAAGAGCCCTTGAGGAAAGAAGGCAGGACAAACAGTACTTGTTGAGTGAGAGACTAATAAAATTGAGAAATATTTTTTTTAAAGAACAGTTACCACAGTGTTGAAATATTGAACATTATTATGTGTAGGCCTTTTTGTGAGAAAGGATATCTTGATTTGAAAAAAATAGATTTTTCATTTCTTAGTTATGCAGAGATTTCTCATAATTCCACAGATAAGACTACACATTAAGAGGACAAGGACTGTAATTAATATTATATAATGCCAAATCTGGGGTGATCATAGAAATCAACCTGTAGAAGTGTAATTTGAGCTATAATATATTGTGATTTTTATATGGTTCTATATTCAATTCAAGAAACATCTATTAAGGGTATTATACAAAGAAAATTTAAATAATCTTTTAAGGAATTCACAGTAAAATAATGGTATATGTTTGCTATTATGTAACAGAATGCAAAATATTATTTACAAAGTACTTTGAAGAAAGTTCTAACTTCTTTCTTCAACTGCTGGCAATTTATTTTACAGATAGGGAAACAGTTTGAGGATGACTTAATTAATTCCCCTAGTGGCTGAAGATTTGAGCCGAGGTCTTCCTAAAGTTCAATTCTCTCCCTGAAAAGTATTTTCTTTAGGGATTGTAGGTTTTAATGGAATTAAATTCTTTTAAACATATTGTAATGATATGTAATTTAAAATGAGTGGAGTCCTTCAGGGTTGTTTTCTTATGTATATAGAATATATAACAGCCTATGAACTATATAGCATTTTTGAAGAAAAAGTTTTAAAATATACATATATAGTATACATGAGCACACATGGGGGAAGGAACATTAAAACATTTGTTTAATAAAATAATTTAGATCTATTCAGGACCCTTTTTACAAGCTATACAGGAGTCAATCTTTTTTCTTTATATTATTGCCAAATTATGGATAGATAACAGTGCTTTGATTAACCATTGTATTCACCAAAATTTGTTTTGGATTATGGCTGTTTACAGAAATCACATAAAGGTAATGAAAAATTATAGGGAAGTCTATAAAGGCAATTAAAAAGATGTATACATCACTTTTTTTTTTTTTAAACTTTTACCTTCTGCCCTCGAACCATATGTATTGGTTCCAAGGCAGAAGAGTGCTAAAGGCTAGGCAGTGGGGGTCAAGTGACTTGCCCATACAGCTAAATAGGCCACACAGCTAGGAAGTGTCTTAGGCTAGATTTGAGCCTAAGACCTCTCATCTAGGCCTGGGTCTCAATCCACTTGTGCTACCCAGCTGCCCCCTATACATCACTTTTGAGGTTTGTGAAATATTTTCCTTACAACAAATTTTGAATTTTATAGATGAAGAAATATCTTCAGGGAGGTTATATGACTTCTCCATGCTCTCTAACCCAGAAGAACTCTGCTCTGTCCTTGTCACCAAAGGAGTTTCAGAAGAGAGTTTTCAGTAATCATGGAATAAGTGTTACTCTTATTTAAGATGATTTGAATTCTTTGAAAAGGGTAACATCAATTTTTATAATCTAGTAAATTCAGCAAATCAACCATGAAGTCATCTGTTTTTTAGGCATTATGTTTATGATTATGAATAGCTTTGATAGTTTGCAAAGCATATCATGTACATTTTCTCATTAAGTTTCTAAACAACCCTATGAGGTATAGGTACTAGAGGTATCATTTCATTTTACAAATGAGAGAAAGTCTGAGACAAGTTAACTCATTAGTCTATGATCACACAGCTAGTAAGTCTGGATTTGAATCTCTTTTCTTGACTGCCAGGTAAGCCCTTTATCTTGTACATTGGAGATGTCAGACATGTTGTTCACAACACCACAGCAATGGAACTAGATTAAAATGTATATAATATACAATAAAACAGGGATAACATTTACATTTTAAAACTAATATGTAACTTGCAGTAATCCTTATGTATAATTTTGTGGTTGTTCCTATTTGTGTTTGACACCACTGCTTTATGTCATGCTTTCTTAATTAGAATATAAACTTGAGGGCTTTCATCTTTTTATCCATAGTGCCTAGCACATAGGAGTTGCTTAATACATTTTTGTTTAATTAAATAGATAATCTTGAGTTGTGTTAACCAGTTGCAAGGTATCTTAGGGGACTATTTGTCTAAACCAATCTTATTTTGCAAATAATAATTTCTAGTCTATGAGTTGTAAAATAATGCTATTTAAAATTATTTTCATGTTCCACATTTCCCTCTTCATTTTATTCAGGCATTCATGCTTATTGTTTGTTATCTTTAGTGAACTTGGCCTGCATTTTGATTTTCAAGAAGAGTAACTACTTAGTAGATACTGGTGATCTATTCGTAACTAAAACTAATCAGCTAGGAAGAAATCACTTTTTCGAAATTTACCATGAAGACAATACTACAAACTTTTAAATATAATGAATGGCTTGTTTTCCAGTATTCTTCATTGTGTTAACTTCAAAAGTTTTGGCGTAGTTACTTCCCGCTCCAGAATTTTTGGATTCTGTGATTCAGTTTTTTCCCTTAGAAACAATGTTACTAGGTAGTTAGGTTCCTCTTATGTTATAACATCTGAAATATTAATATGACAGTAGTAGTACTAACCAATTGACAATCCAGAAACACTTTCTTCACACTTCTTTGTGTTAGGAAGAGAATATAATTTTCTCGCTCCATCCTTAACAATAGTGAGGTTAAAAGGATCACAAAGTAGGGAAGATTTTCTAATTACATCTTTTTTGATTTTTATCTTGCAAATAAAATTTGAAAACAGGTGTTAATGGACTTTTTGAGTACCTAGGCATTATGTTTCCTGACTGGGAAGCATTTCTCTCTGGACCTAGGGAGGAGAGAAGAAAACAAATTTTGTGGTTCAGTAGATTAAATTTTGTTGTTGTGACTCCATTTAGGGTTTTCTTGGCAAAGATACTGGAATGGTTTGCCATTTTCTTCTGTAGCTTATTTTATAGATGAGTAAACTGAGGCAAGAAGGGTTAAATGACTTGCCCAGGGCCCCACAACTAGTAAGTATCTGAGACCAGATTGGTCTTCCTGACTTAAGGCCTTATATTCTATCCTGACACTTTGCTATCTGTAACAAATTTGGTGACTGTAATAATTTTAGTCACTTAACCCTGTTTGCCTCAGTTTTTCATTTATAAAATGAGCTGGAGAAGGAAATGGCTAACCACTCTAATCTCTGCCAAGGAAACTCCCAAATGGATATGACAAAAAATGAGTAAATTGAACATTTTAAGACCAGCTAGGAGAAGAGCAAAAGTTAGTGAGTGGTATTGGTGCTTGTAGCTTGGGAAGGGGAGGTCATGTAGTTTAGGCTGGTCTGGAGATTCATCCATTTAAGGTAGCTCCCCTTTTGAAAAGTGCATGCTTTGCCAGGCATTGTACTAGAATCTTAAGAGGTCATCTGATCCACAGACTGATAGTTGGCCATTCTCAGATCCAGGCACTGGAGGTTTCTAGCTGGAGGCTAATGAACTCCCATCTCCTGAGGCGCAGCCTGTTCTAGTTTTGAACAGATTTAATGATTAGAGAGTTTTTTTTATAAGGAATAAATTGAAATTTGCCTCTTCTAATTCTTCCATTGGTTCTAGTTCAGTCTTAATGTAAGTTATAAATGTAGAAAACTTTTTACCTTAGAAACAGTGTTATGTTCCTGGATCCCTTTCCTCTTACCTCTGAGGCCTCATTCCATGTAACCTTTCCTCTAAGCTTCATCTTTCCCTATTGATTTTTCTTCCTATCCTAAGAAAACAGGAAAAAACCAACCCCAAATCCTTTAATAATAGTTAACATGTGTGTGTTTGTGTGGTGTGTGTGTGTATATATATTATATATATATTTTTTTTATATATATATAACACCTATGTACCAGGCATAATGTTAAGCTCTTTATTATTAACTCATTTGAGTCTTCAACAGTCTTGAAGGTAGATGCTACTATTATTTTCTTTTTTTAGAAACATTTATTAATATTTATTTTTTAGAAAAGTTAACATGGTTACATAATTCATGCTCTTACTTTCCCCTTCACTCCCCCCCCCCCAGTTTCCCCTTTTCCCCCCCATGGATGATGCGTATTTCCACTGTTTTTAATGTGTCATTGATCAAGACCTATTTCCAAATTGTTGATAGTTGCATTGGTGTGGTAGTTTCGAGTCTACATCTCCAATCATATCTGCCTCAACCCATGTGTTCAAGCAGTTGTTTTTTTTCTGTTTCCACTCCTGTAGTTCTTCCTCTGAATGTGGGTAGCGTTCTTTTCCATAAATCTCTCAGAATGGTCCTGGGTCATTGCATTGCTGCTAGTACAGAAGTCCATTACATTCTATTTTACCACAGTGTATTGGTCTCTGTGTACAATGTTCTTCTGGCTCTGCTTTCGCTCTGCATCAATTCCTGGAGGTCTTTCCAGTTCACATGGAATTCCTCCAGTTTATTATTCCTTTGAGCGCTACTATTATTTTCATTAAATACATGAGGAAATTGGGGCAGAGATTAAGTGACTTGCCCAGTATCATAGAGCTAGTGTTTTGAGTCTGGATTTGAACTCAGGTTCTTTCTTACTCCAGGCCTAGCATTCTCTCTACTTTGCCAGCCAGCCATATATGGCTCCTTGTCTCTGCTACCCTATTCATAGTATTGTTCTGTTTCTCTCCTTGTTAGCAAGAGGAATATGTATTTATTCAGTGCTGATGTTTTCTTACCACTACACACCTTCACTAAGCCTCAACTACTCTACTGAAACTGCTGCTTCAAAATTGACCTTTTAATTGGTGGAGCAACTAAGCGTTTCTCTTTCCTCATCTCTGTTGAATTCTTTAGTATTTAACACTAGTGAATCCTTCTTTAATTTATTCTGTGAGCTATTATCTTGAGTTTTGGACAAATCTGACTGTTCCTTATGGACCTCTTTTATTGACCATTTTCTTTCCATCCACTAAATGTGTGTTTTCCCCAGGGCTCAGTTTTTGATCCTCTTCTCTCTACTCTCTTCACCAGTGTCAGCTTCACTCATGAGCTCTCTCTGCAGATGGCTCCCAAATTTATATAGTCACTTATCTTTCCCAGAGCTCTAGTCCTATATATTTAATGCTTTATCTCCTGTTTATCTTAAGCCTTATTAAAAATTGAATACACTGTTTTCCTTTATCTCCTTAATTGTCCTCTCTCAACAAACTTATTTCTGTTGATGGTACTACCATTTATGACTCAGTTGATCAGTCTTGGCAAAATGAATTGAATCATTTGCTCAAACCTCCTAGCTTCCTTTCCATTTCTAATCAAGGACAAGGCATGTGTAATGAAAAAAAAAATGGTACTGGGTTTTTAAGAGTTAGAGAATCTGGGTTTAAATCTGTAGTTCTTTTTTTTTTTTTTTTTTTAATTTTTTTCTTTAGAATGTTTTTCCATGGTTCCATGATTCATGATTCCCCTCTCCCCCGTCCCGGAGCTGACAAGCAATTCCACTGGGTTATATATATATATATATATCATTGTTCAAAACCTATTTCCATGTTGTATTTGTAGTAGAGTGTTCATTTAACATCAAAATGCCAATCATATCCCCATCAAACCACATGATCGATCATATGTTTTTCTTCTGTGTTTCTGTTCCCATAGTTCTTTCCCCGGATGTGGATAGTGTTCTTTCTCATAAGTTCCTCTGGATTGTCCTGGGTCATTGCATTGCTGTTGTAGAAGTCGTATTACATTCTATTGGGCCACAATGTATCAGTCTCTGTGTATAATGTTTTCCTGGTTCTACTCCTTTCACTGCATCAATTCTTGGAGGTCCTTCCAGTTCATGGAATACCTCCAGTTCATTATTCCTTTGAGCACAGTAGTATTCCATCACCAACAGATACCACAATTTGTTCAGTCTTTCCCCAATTGAGGGACAACTCATTTTCCAATTTTTTGCCAACACAAAGGGCTATAAATATTTTTGTATAAGTCTTTTTCCTTATCTTTTTGGGGTACAAACCCAACAGTGGTATGGCTGGGTCAAAGGGCAGGCATTCTTTTAAAGCCCTTTGCACATAGTTCCAAATTGCCCTCCAGAGTGGTTGGACCAATTCAGAACTCCACCAGCAATGTATTAGTGTCCCAATTTTACTACATCCCCTCCAACATTTATTACTTTCCTTTGCTTCCATATTGGCCAGTCTGCTAGGTATAAAGTGGTACTTCAGAGTTGGTTTAATTTGCATTTCTCTAATGAGGAGGGATTTAGAATACTTTTTCATGTGATTATTTGGTAATTTTGATTTCATCATGTGAAAACTGCCTATTCATGTCCCTTGACCATTTGTCGCCTGGGGAATGGCTTATTTTTTTTATAAGTTTGACCTAGTTCCTTATATATTTGGGAAATTAAACCTTTGTCAGAGAGTTTTGTTATAAAAATGTTCTCACAGTTTGTTGTTTTCCTTCTAATTTTGGTTGCATTGGTTTTGTTTATACAAACCCTTTTTAAGTTGATATAATCAAAGTCATTCATTTTACATTTTGCAATGTTTTCTATCTCTTGCTTGGTCAAATTCTTTGCCACAGATCTATGTCCACCTATTTTATTTATGATTTCAGTCACTATATTTAAGTCATTTACACATTTTGAATTTATCTTGGTATAGGGTATAAGATGTTGATCTAAACTTAGTTTTTCCCCATACTGCTTTCCAATTTTCCCAGCGGTTTTTGTCAAATAGTGAATTCTTGTCCCAAAAGCTGGGGAGTTGTTCTACTTATTGACTTATATGATAATTCAAGTTGTTCTAGCTCTGTTAACTTCTCTGTATATAGTTTTGGATTAGAATTCACAAATATGCTTCAGCTTTAAAACTTGTGTTCTTATGACATGTTTATTGGATTTTGGAAATTTTTACTGCATCCTTCACATTCACATTAATGCTGCCACAATCAATACCTTTAATTAATCACCATTTCTGGACTAGTATAATTGTCTCCCAAATGATTTCTGCACTCAGGCTGTTTTCTTCTCCAATATCCTTCCAGTTGACTGCCAAAATATTCTTCATAATGCTCATGCCTTATGTCAATATCCTGTCAGAAAACATTGACTCATTGCATGTAGCGAAATATATAAGCCATCTATCTAACTGAGATTTTGGAGTTCTCAGCAATCTGGCTCTGGTTAATCTTTTCAGCTGAATGCTGTTAACCATTTCATACACTATTATACTTTAGCTATAACCTACTGATGCCCTGTAACTGATTCTAATACTAGCTTTTTGTCAGATTGATGCAGAATTACTTCCCTAGAACCTTCCTGTACTTTCCAAGACTAAAGTGCATTCCTTCCATATGGAAGAGACAGTCAGGGATACCCATTCTCATTCAAGCTCAGTGGCTACCTCCATGAATACTTCATTGATTTCCCTTTCATACAGGTGTACATATTCTCCTCTTCAAATTTCTTATTGCACTTTGGAACTCTTGCACTCATAACATTCTACTTTGTACCCTATGTGTATAGGATAATAAGTATACTTAGAATAGTAGGGTACTTGGAGAGCATCTTGTCCAATTTGTAATTATGTAAGTAAAGTGATTAAAATGACCATGTATATGGCTGTACTTGATAGACATATTACCCCAAAGAGGTCTCCATATTTATCAAAATATTTATGGTAGCACTTTTGTGATCCTAAAAGAACTAGAAACAAAATGGATGCCAATCAGTTGAGCAATGCCTAAACAAACTGTGGTACATGAATGTTCAATCCCTTCATTTTTCATTTGAAAAAATTAAATGACCCAGAGTTCATTTTGGTAAATGGCATAACCAAGTTGGGAATTCATATCCTTTGACTTCCAGACCCACTATAAGAGAAGACCTCCAGTGTTAAAGTCCTTGAGAGCAAGGGCTTTATTCCATTTTCATTTGTGTATCCCTAGTATCCTTCTTCCTCAAAGAGGTACTTACTGAATCATTGCTAATTCATTTGAAATTAGTTGCTGGGGTAGCATTCAAAGTCTATTTAAGGTAGTGTTATTTGAATAGAAGTATTGGCCTAAATTCTGTTTTTTCAGATTTGGTGATAAAAGTGAAGAGGGAAGCTGAAGAAAAGTTACTAATCCTTTTCTAGGGTATGAGGTCAGAGATGGAGGAGGCAGGGAATTAAAATAGGTGATTTGTTTTTGGTATCCTCCAGTTTCCATTTCTCCCATGTCTGTTGTTTTCCTGGCATGTCTCTCTCCAGATGTAGAGTGGCATCATAGAACCCTCTAAGCTAACTTATCACTCCCCACCATCCCCAGATATTAGAGGATTTTAAAATTGCTTATCTTTCCCTGCTCTGACCAAGTCAAAACTCTGTCTTAAGGTAGAGAACAGTTGGATAGTAAAAAGGAGAACAATTTAAGGAAATTAATAATTTGAGGGAGCAAATGACTGGAGCAATCAGGAAAGGCCTGATTTAGGAGGTGGCAACTCTGCTTCATAGGAAGCTTAGAAATTCATTAAAGGAGTGAGAGCATTTCAGACCTAAGTGGCAGGCAGCCTGCACAAAAGTATGGAGGGAAGAGATAGAATACTGAGTTTAGAGTATAGCAAGTAGGCCATTGACTAGAACAGGGGTGATACCTGAAAGGATATATGTGGTTATTTGGATCAGTGCAGATTACAGGGCCTTAAAAAATCAGCTAGATAAGTTGATGTTTTCTCCAAAGAAATGTTATCTCAAAGATAAGTTGAGTGACAGTGCTAGACCTGAAAATGAATTCTGCTTGGAATGTGATAGTCTTAGATGCATATGGACATTCAAGAAGCAGTTGGTGATTTGGGACTTGAGTCAGCAAGGTGATAATGACTACTTGTAGAGTTGAGAGGATCTTTGTAGAGATAACTAAATCCATTCAAGCTGATGAGATCACCAAGAGAGAATGTAGAGTGGAGTGTTTTACACTAATAATTAGGGGCTGAATCATGTTAACAGCCATACATGAAAGAGCCAAGAGAGGACAATAGATCTTTATTATCTTCATACCAGTCTGAACTAGGGAAAATCTAGTTAACTTGCCTAAGAAACTTTTCTCCTAAATCTATCTGCCTATTTGGTGGAGGTAGTTCTCACTAAAAATTGCTGCCTTTCACCACTCTTGAAATGTGAATTTAGGGCCATTAACCCATGTTTTAATGTTATGAGGTAAGGACAGATGTGACTATTAATCTATGTTGAATTAGTAAGTAATAATCTGGCTAGCAGTAGAACAAATTGGTGCTATTAGTTTTCCACACCAGCAGAGGCCCAGCAATACAACTTTTATAACTTGTTATAGTACCTAGAGAAAAGGTTAAAGTGCCTGGAGATTTGTATTCTGGAGAGGACTGAACAGAACTTGTGACAACTTTCCTCCTGGTGATAAGCAGATAATTGAGAGACCTTTATCATGTCACTCATAATAATAGTTCTGTTGGGTTAAACAACTAGTGTGATGCTAGGCACTGTGGGGAGACACTAGGATGAGACAGACTTTGACAAGTCATTTGGTCTGTACAACTCCGAGATCCCATATAACTTATGATTCTGTGGTATTTTTTAAAAATAGATATTTATATCTTTTGTTTTTACATCACCTAATTCTTCCTGTGTTCTTCCTCACCCTCTCCCAGAGAGTTAGTCATTCTTTGTGACAGAATTTTTTTAAAAGAAGAAAAAAGCAAAGCTGATATATATAATATATATAAATAAAATCTGGTGTAAATGCAAGTGTTCTCCACCAGTAGACTCTTATTCCTCTAAGAAAGAGGAAGAGGGAAGTGTTTTTTCATATCTACTCTTTCTTTTTGATTTTGTATAAATATGCAAATTTATTTCTGATTTTTCTATATTTTGGATTGTTTTGGGGTAGTTGTTTCTTTCCATTCACATTGATGTAGTCATTGTGTATAAAGTAGTATTTTACTATCTCTGTTTACTTCACTTTGTCTTAGTTCACGTAGCCCTAATTCCATGGTTTTTAAAAATTCATCTTGTTCATTTCTTACAACACAGTAGTATTTCATTCATGTACTAAAGTTTGTTTAGGCATTGCTCAATTGGTTGGTATTTATTTTGTTTCCAGTTCCTCAAGACCACAAAAGTGTTGCTAAGAATATGGAGCCTTTTTTTTTTTTTTTTTTTTTTTTTTGTCACTGACCTCTTTGGGGTAATATATCTTACAACACAATCTCATGGTCATTTTAGTCACTTTATTCATGTAATCCAAATTGTACAGATTCACAGTCATTTTTGCCATTCTGCCAGGTATGAGATAAGACATTGGGCTTTAAAAAAAAATCATTTTCCTTAGGTATTTGGAGCATCCTTTTAGATGATTGTTAATAGTTTGTGGTTTTTCTTTTGAGAACTGTTGTTTCTTGATCACTTATCTTGTGGGGAATGGTTTCTGGCCTTTTATATTTCTTTTAGTTGTTGGTACATCTTGATACAAAACCCTTTTCTCAGAAATTTAATATAAAATTGTTTCCCCTCCCACTTAGACTGCTTTTCTTCTAATTCTAGATTCATTAATTTTGTTTGTTCAAAAGTTTTTCAGTTTCATGTAATGAACATTATCTGTTTTATTTTTTGTAATTGCCTGTTTCTTTTTAAAACATGTATCTCAAGAGTATATAATCTGCTTCTCCAATTTATTATAATTCTGTGGTATTTCTAATGATGTACTAGAAAAAGTGCTGGTTTTGGAATTAAAGGATCTGGACTTGGATCCAAGTTTTCCCATTTGTACCTGTATGAGCTTGGACAATTTATGTAATCTATCAGATTTTCTTTCTTATATCTGAAATTGGAAGGTTGGATTAGATGATTTCTAAGGTCTCTTTCAGTTCTAAGTGTGTGATACTAAAAACCAAATAAATATTACTAAGATGTTACATTTACTAAAATACTTATTTTCAATACAGAGCAATCGGAAGGTTGAAAGGACTTAATTCTGATCCACCTGTAGACATTAAAAAATATATATATTATATGATAATAATGTAATCTATATGTCCTCCCCAGTTAATTGTCTCAATGTAAAGATTTTTAGGGAAGCTGTTATTAGAAACCTGGAGTCCTCTCTATCACACCTTTACCCCAACTTTAAATTGGGCAAGTTCTTAGGTAATGGAAGTATCTAACCTCATATCTTGGATGCATTTTTTAACATTTGGTGACAGTTGCAGCATGGTATAAGGTTGAGCTAATAATATTCAACAGTATTTAGAATTCCAGTTCATTCTTCTTGACATTTTAATGTATTTATTGAGACTATTAATTCTTTCACTGGAAAAAAAGAGTTCCAGACCCCCCAGAAGTAAACATTTCTACAATATTTAGTGATGGTGGAGGATGGGGTGAAACATCTATGTCTTACAGTTGAAGATACTTAAATCTTGAGGTTCGTCTGGACTTCTGATAATGGTTTTGGCAATAACCTTTTATACAAAGCTTTTAGATTTATAAAGCACTTTACATATAATCACTGTATTTGATCCTTAAACAGCCATAGGAAGTTGTACAATTATTTTACACTTAAGGAAAGTGAGTCTGAGAGTTAAGGACTAGCAGAACTGCAACTTGGGTCTTCCTGACTCTGAGTCCAATGCTTTTTTCGTTGTGCCAATACAAATGTGAGTTTCAGAAGTAACATTTAGATTTTTTTCAATCTTTAGTATTCCAGTTTTTTAAAATTATCTTGCCCATGATGAGCATATTTCTTCAAAGAAGGTTAACTGCTTTAAAAAAAAACCAACCCTAAAATTCTTGCTATTTAACCAACTTCAAAAAGTCTGTACCTTCCCGTAGAAGAATCGGTAACCATTCTCTCACACTGTCAGATCCCCTGGAGGTTTTTTTTTTTTTTTTTAAATATTAGACCATTTCACAGTAATAGTTTTTGAGATCTTGGTGTGCTTTTTTATAATCTCCTGTACTTTGCTTTTGTGCACTTGATTCCTGTTTCATTTTGGATTGAAAAATTCTTTGGAATGCTTGACTTCCCATATTAACACTTGCTATAATATCTCCAACCACCATAGAAGTATTGCTAGAGCCCTGGATTTGAAGTTAGGAAGACCTTCAAATTTCTCCTGATCATTTATTTATTGATTTATTTGCTTGCTCACTCATTTATTTACTTTATTTATGTTATTTATTTTTTAATCATGTGATCTTGGGTAAATTATGTGACCATGTCAGGCTTCAATGTCCTTGTAAAATGAGGATAATATCACTTACCTCCTAGTGTTGTGACAACATAATGAAATGACATGTGTAAAGTGCTTTGCAAATCTTAAAGTACATACATATAAATCCTAGCTACTACTGTAACTTCTCTCTTTGTTCTTGGGGTATAATATCCATTCTTGAAAATCATAAAATTAGGGGAAAAAGCCACATCAAAAGAGCAATAGAACACTTATGGAAGGCTAGGAATCCAACACTCAACCAAGTGACCTAATTTAAGGTAGGGAAATCAGCCTAATATTTCATTTGATAAGGAAAATTGAAGGAATTTGGGTATTAGGATAGGAAGTGGTAGTGAGAATTGAGGCAATTGAGTGAACTACACTGATTCCATCTTGTGACTTAATTCTGGAGTAAGCTTAGTTCATTTCTTTTCAGTTATGGGCCTACTCTAAATTCTGGATTGTGAGAAAACTTTATTCAATTTGGGGAATAGGGGGAAAACCTTATTGCATTTTGTTTTAACCCAGCCCTGTGTGGCTGGGAAATGGGACTACCTGTACCTGTTGTACCCTTAACCAAGGACCTCCTAGGCTATATTGACTCAAAATCTAGTGAGATCCTAAAATTGATGCAAGTTTTCTCATAATTGTACCTCTCATGCAGCCTATATGTCTTATCGAAAAATTGACCCCATACTGATCAATCACTTATTATTTCCATGTGCTTGGATTGTTTACAGATCCTTGGGGGTTATGGATGCTTGTGTAAAAACTCTTAATGAATTCAAGGAATTGTACCTGTTCATTCTCCACCTTCCAACTTGTAAAGTCCCAAATTTCCTCCAATTAGGAATTAGATTACCTAATGTATTGTTACCTTTTAATTTAATTGGTTTTAATTTTAATTAATTGGTCTTATTTGATTGTTTTTAACGTATGAAAGTTTGGAGTCCAGTTCTAACCTGAGAAAGGGTTCTGGTCCTGATTTGTTTGGCAGTTGCCATGCATTGCTTAATAAATGGATTTTGCTCAGAAAATTGAACCTTTGTTTCCTCACTCATTTCATCTTTCACTCATTACACTAGACAAAGTTAGACTTTGTTGATCAGTCTAACATCAGTAGAAGTGCACACATGTGACCATGGCTGTCATAAAGTGAAACCTTATTGCTTATCCCAAGTAATTCACATCCTGCTATGAGAGAAATGAACGACTATTTCAGAGATAGTCTTTACAAAGGAGACATTTCTAAGAATTGTAGTTGCCCCAAAGTGGAAGAGATTCCTAAGGAGGTACTCAGATATTTTTATTCCTACTCGCCCTTTAAAACCTAAGAAGTCACTGCTTCCACTTGAGAACTCACATATAACACAGCATTGTATTTAAAATGTTATTGCATATTAGTGCTACCGATCAAATCCTCCACATATTGATTTGATTTGGATGGAGCCTTGGTGAAGCCAAAGTTCTATGATATGAAGTCACTTTGCCTATTGAAAATTTCGTGTTTAAGGGACAAAAGTCCAATAAAAATAAAATTCAAAATTCATATCTTCATTGAATTGGATGTGGTTTAGAACATTGAGTTCCTTCACTATCACTGTGTTCAAAATTTCAAATCTTTACATTTTAATAATCTTCCTTTAATAACATTGTTCCTGGCACCTATGTTTGCAACTTGGGACAGGATTTACTCTTGCTTCTCCTATACCCTCCCTATCTAATCAGTTTCCATATCTTGTAAATTCTCTTTCTCCAATGTAGTTTAAATCCCTATCTTTCTACTCATATAGCCTTCCTTGGTTCCCTTATCTCCTCTTACCTGGTTGTATGCAACAGTCCCCTGAACTACTAGCATCCATTTTCTCCCCTCTTCAATTCATCTTCCACAGAGTTTTCAAAATAACCTCCTTAAATTACAAGTCATTCTCAGGAACATTCAAGGATTCTTTCTTCATTGCTTTAAGAATAAGATAGAAAATTCAGTTTAGCATTTAAAGGTCTTCTGTCTGACCTCTGACCTTTCCAAATCAATATCAAATCACTTCTCTTCATACCCTTCAAACTTTTCCTGTCAAACTGTCTTACTGGTCTTGGCTAAAATGCACCTGCTCTTCCCTCCTCCCCCAGTTCACCTCAAGGCTCAGTCCAAATGCCACTTCCTACTTTATCAGAGCTTTTACTATTTCCTAGGTATTAATCATCTTTCCTTCCTAATATTTTATATACATATTTATACTTATCTCTTTATGGATTGTATCCCCTCCTCCACCCTACAAAGTATAAACCCCTTGAGGACTGTTTTCTTTAAGCTTTTAAAAAATTTTCAGTGCATTTCATATAGTAAATGCTTAAAAAGAATTTGGATTGGAATGGATGTTTATGTATAAAGGAGTGAAAGTGAAAGGGGAATGCCTTATGTTAGATTGACTTCCTGGGTAGAACTGGTCCTTTCTAGACTAACAAAAGAGAGAAAACTGCTAATACTTAAACAAATGACCAAAAAGAAACAGTATTTATTTTGGATGTTGGTTGTAGTTCTTATTTGATACTGTTCAGCTTGGTAAACAAATGAAATGATAAATGATTAAAAGTTCTGGATAGGCTGTAAAACCACTTATCTATCTTTCCTTAAAAATCAAATCACAGAATCTAGCTTTACTATTCAGGAAAACAATGCTCTAAAAAAACTGAAGCAGAACAAAACCTAGATGACTCTGAAGTAATTATCCTCCATTTTGTTAGTTTATTGAGGGACAGGGCAAAGTATAAGCAAAATAGGATTGTAAAATGGAGGAGCAGTCCCTGTCCTAAAATGGATTCTGTTTGGCAGTTTTGAAGTTATTTCTGAAGCTGTTTTTTTTTTTTTTTTTTTTTTTTTTTTTTTTTTAAATGAAATGTTTCAATGCTGCCCTCTGGTAGCTATTTTGGAAAATGCAGTTTAAAAAAATCCAACCCTTCCCTTCCCTCTTAGAATCAATACTGTTTATTGGTTCCAAGGTGAAAGAGTAGTAAGGGCTTAATGTGGTAAGTTAAGTGACTTGCCCAGGGTTTAGGAAGTGTTGAAAATGCAGTTTTTAAACTATAGTTATAGTTATAACGCAAAGGATAAATCTTAGTGTACATCCTGTCTTCCATTTTTTTCATAGAGAAGGGGTTCAATAACCTCACGTTTCATCACTTCTGAAAGAATTTTAGAATGATACTGACTCCTTTTATTATCAGGAATGTGAAAAATAAAGCCATTTTTTCCCCTCTGAAAATTATGTTTGATGTCTTGGCCAGAATGCTTAATACCCATATCAATCCTAATACAACTTGTAGTTTATCTTGGTATATGACTTTTTTTTTTCACTCATATGCAAGTTCAAAGGATTAATTTGTCTAGTGTACTGTTCTAGAATGCTATAGAAACTAAGAGGGCTCATTTAACCTGAAACATCTTCCTATATGGAGAAGACCTGAGACCAAAAAAGTGACCTTCTTTAAGACAAAGTTATTGGTAGCTCATGGACCAGACTCCATTATAACCTGCAAATAAGGTTCCTTACCCTTTTTCCCCCCTTGTCTCTTTTCTATGTTAATGTTTAATTAGAAATCTTGAGAGTTTAGATTTTATGAATTTCAATTTCTATTTAAAAGACATTTTTTAGGATGGTTGAAAAGTATTTGGTAGAATTTCTATAAATTAGTTCTGACTTTATATCTGATGTATAATTCTCATTGTCCTTGCAGTATAGGAGAGTATGTTACTGCAAAGAGACAGAAAATTTGGATTTGTAGTAGTCAGTAAAGAGAGACTGACTGTGGTTTCTTGAAGGGGTAAATGTTTTAGGAAGATCAGTAATGATACCCATGAAATGGAAGATCAATTGAAGGCATAAAGACCAACTTAATAGGCTATTATGTTAATTCTGGCATGAATTTTGAAACTTTGTGAAAAGAAGATAAAAAGGACTTTGTGATGAAGGATAAAAGAGTAGTAGAAATTAAAGATAAATTTAAGGTTTCCTTATTCACCTCTTACTTTTTCCTCCCTTCTTAACTAATTGAAATACAAAACAGAACTGTTTTAGCTCATAACTGATGAAATAAAAGTTCTTCAGTTTGGTATTTAAAACTCACAATCTGAATAACTTGCCTTTCCCGGCTTATTACATTTTATTATTTTTTTGCATAAGCTCATGCTCCAGCCAAAGTAGAGTATTTGTTATGTAAGACATTTTCTCTTCGACCTCTGTGTTTCTTTGCATAGGCTATCCCTATCCTCTTTACTTGACCCTCTTAAACTCCCCAGTTCAGTTAATCTCAGCCTAAATGCCACTTCCATCAAAAGACTTCCTGATCAGCTCAGTTGTTAGTTTTCCTACTGAAAGTTACCTTTTGTTCATCTGACCCTATATTTTATATTTACTTGTATAAGTTTTTCCCTTCCTCATAGAATCTAAATTCCTTGAAGATAGAATACTTTTTGTCTTTGTGTTCTCAGTGCCTGGCACATAGACAAAATGATTTTAAGGTGTTATTGGATGAATTAGTGTTCTTTGTGCTTAGTTTTAAAAACTTAATTGAATGCTTTATTTTTTTTAAGAAGCTAACTATAGAGAAGTTAAAGATTTTCTTAAGTCCTAGAATATACATGATGATATTTGAACCTCATCATAATATAATCTCTGTGAGCCATAGAAGTGTTATCCCCATTTTATAGCTGAAACTCTTGAGTTTAAGTGCCCAGAACTGAGAGTGGAATTAGGAACCTAGGGTTCTAATCAATGTAACTGGAGGTTTGCCACTTAACCTTTTTTTAAACCCTTAACTTCTGTGTATTGGCTCCTTGGTGGAAGAGTGGTAAGGGTGGGCAATGGGGGTCAAGTGACTTGCCCAGGGTCACACAGCTGGGAAGTGTTTGAGGCCAGATTTGAACCTAGGACCTCCTGTCTCTAGGCCTGACTCTCAATCCACTGAGTTACCCAGCTGCCTCCCACTTAACCTTAGAGTACCATTTTCCTTATCAGTAAAATGGAGAAAAATACCATTTATATATTGCATCCTTTCATGCTATGAGCAAAGTCTTTTCAAACTTTAAAGCCCTGTATAAATTTGAGGACTTGTTCCATATTGAGGTTACAGAGTAAATGTTAGAGGTGGTACTTGAACAGAGGGCTCTCATTCAGGTCCCAGTATTCTACTAACAGGTTGTTGAGCAGGAAAAAATTTGCTTGGAGGAGGGTCAACGGGCAGAGAGGATTTGGTGTAATGATCCCAGACTATTCTAGAATAGATTTCAATTTACCTTGTCCACCCTCTGGTTTTTAGGTATATGATGTGTTATTCTCATTTTATAGCTGAAGGCCAGAGAAATTAAGTAAATTGAGTAAACAAATTTTCCTTCATTGGCTATCCAGCTATGTCACTAGTTCAGCATTCTCCTTTCTAAAGTGAATTCAGGACTTGTTTACTATCTTTCTATTCCAACTCTTATCCTCATATTAGAGGCTTCATTATGCATATCTATACTTTTTCAAACACTATAACATTTCAGTTCTTCAGTCTCTTCAGTTCATTTGACTTATTCCTTTATTCTAATTCATTTGCGGAAACATAATCCAACCCTTCATCTTACTAGCACCCTCAGATGTTTCTCTTCCATGTTCATAAGGTCCCAAATTTCTTTATTAGGCAATTATTTCTTATAACTCTTATTTTTTTCTATTCCTTATGACCCCAATCCCTAATCTCCATTTTCTCCAACCCTTCACTTCTTTTCCATGCCATCACCTCTGCACTGACCATATTCTCTCTTTCCCATCTTGATCCCTTGGTGAACCAATTCAACTCCAGTTTCTCCAATTCCTCTCTTCCTTGTCCAGGCACTGATCGTGCCTTGCCAAACCCCGATCTTGGATTACTCCTACTAACCCTTTTCTTCTCATGCCACTGGAGGAAATCGTCAGACAATGCTGATTGGTTCCACTGTACATTTATTCTCTCCAGTCTTAACTTGGCTCCTCTACCATTAGGCTGTTTTCTTATTGCTCTCTCATCAGTTCACTATCTTACTCTCCACTGTAGCTATTCCAAATTTTTTTTTCTCTTCTTTTTAGCCTCCTACTGTATCTACTCCCTCCACATTTTCTGCTGAGGCCCTCTCTTCATACTGCATTGACAAAATTGAAGCCATTCACTGGAAGTTTTTAAAGTGATTTTCCACATAGCTGCCAAAGTGATTTTCACGTTTGTCTGGCACATTAGCCCTCTACTAAATAACTTCTAGTAGCACCTTAAGACCTCCAGTATCAAATATAATGTCATCAGGAATAACAGGCCCTCTTCCTACCTTTCCAATCTTTGTACACTTCACTCTCCTTCATTACCTTGACATTCAAGATATACTGACATATTTGCTGTTCCTTGCAAACATCATTTCATTCCCTGACTTTGTTTTTTTTATTTTTTATTTTTTACTGTCTGTTCCTCATGCCTGGGATACTCTTTCTCTTCACCTCTGCCTTTTATTTAGCTTCCTTCACTCTCAGCTAAATCCTATCTTTTGCCAGGAGTCCTTTCCCTATTCTCCCCAGTTGCTAATGCCTTCCTCTCATCTACTTTGTACATATTTTGTATGCATTTTCTTCCAGATTAGAATGTGAGTTCCTTGAGATCAAGAACCATTTTTTCCTTTTCTTTGTATCCCTAGGACTTAGGAAAGGGCCACAATAAATTATTGGTTGTCCAGGGTTATAGCTAATATACAGTAGGTAAGAGAGGACTTGGAACTCTTTACTCATTCTATTTTCTATGACATTATGCTACTTCCTAAGAGTAAGTTGCTTTTTATATGTGGCTTTCCATTTATTTTTTCTTCTGAGTCAGTGATCAGTTTTGAAAAAAAAAAGACATGAGCATACTGTGCTGAAATATCTTTTTCTGGTAAAGTTCTAGGATAAAATTAGAGTCTGCTATAAAATAACAAAGGAAATGGGAGTTTCTTGATTTAAAAAAATCATATTTTCTTAAACACAGAACAGTATTCTTTATTTGCCAAATAAATAATTGGATAAGAATTAAATGAGCAATGAAAATTAGATTATGTTGCTCAAAAATCTTTGCCCCAAGTTAAGTTTCTTAACTTTATGTTTCAATTTGCAACTGATTAGGACATGGTACAATTAATAGGGTATATAGTTAAAATAACCAGGAGAATAAGAATAAGTAGTAATAGACATTTATGTAGCACTTAAATGTTTTCAGAGTGCTTTACATACATTATCCATTTGAATTTTATATTCACCATGTGAGTTGAGTGCTATAGATATTAGCTGTGTTTTTCAAATGAGCAAACTGAAGTCAAGAGAGGTTATTTAGAGATTTGCCTACATCACACAGTAAATGTGTGAGGGGGAGTTTGAACGAAGGTCTGCCTGTCTCCAAGTCTAACTTTCTATGCATTCTGCTCTGCTGCCCTTCAATATTGAGAGAAAGTTGTGAGAATGGACTAGAAAATTTAGGGATGCTGCTATGAGTATCAGTGACAGCATAGTATAGAACTGGTGAACTCTGGCAATCAGGGGAACCCAAAGTTACCTTTTATGTGGTATACACATTTATCTACAGGCTAGAATGTGGTCCAGGACTCCACCTGCTGGCCATATGCTGTCTTTTGAGGAGGTTTTAATTTAAAATGGCATAAGCTCATTCATCTCTTGCTAAGTTTTCTTTGTGGCTGTGGGAATAATGCTTCATACATAACCAGATGCAGTTCAAATAGTCTCCTGACTTAGAGATTGCTGTTGCAAAGAATTTGTTCTAAATTTGCAGGATAGAAAATCAAGATGCAAAGTAATGTTATACTAGTCTAGCTTTTTAGTAAAAATTAATATAGTATAAAAATTAATAATATAATAGTGCTTTCTGATTTACAAAACCCTTTCCTTAACAACTGTTCATGGAGGTAGATAGTACAAAGATTGCTATTACCACTTTACAGATTTTACAAGTAAGTCTCAAAGAATTTAATTATATACACAGTAAGTTCTATACTATTGCCTCCCCTTTCAGCAAAGATTGAAGCATGGGTTTTAATGTTATCATAGTTGCCATACAAAAGTTGTACTAAGCACTGGGAATGGAGATGTGAAATATAAGGTGGGCATAGTGTTGGCCATTTCAAAGGAGTGTTAGGAGTATGATGAAAGTGTGGCAGATTTTTGACAAGGGTATTCAATATAAATAATAAATGAATAAGATAACATTCTTATAGTTAATGATCTCAGTGATATTTTTCTGGTTTCTTTATTGGATTAATTTAACATAGCCTTAATTTTTTTTTCTCCAATAAGTCATTCAGCATCTGAAGAAGCATCAGGCTCAGACTCAGCTAGCCAGTCTGAAAGTGAGCAGGGCAGTGAGCCAGGCAGTGGGCATGGCAGCGAATCAAACAGCAGTTCCGAATCTTCAGAGAGTCAAACTGAATCTGAAAGTGAATCAGCAGGTTCCAAATCCCAGCAAACCCCACCGGAAGCCAAAGAAAAGCCAGCCTCTAAGAAGGAACGTATAGCTGATGTTAAAAAGGTATTTCCCATTTTCATGCAGTCCGAATCTGGTGTTTGAAGATCCACTGTCAAACCTTTGTTTCAATTAATAGCACCTGTATTGTACCTGAAAGATGAAAATTCATTGAAGTGTTAACATCCTTCTGGATGTAGAATTTATATTAATTCAAAATAATGTTTGTTATTTACCTACTATGTGTAACATATTGTATTGTTTGCTTCTATCCACATTTATTATCTAGTATTTTTCATTAATAACAAAAGTAAGGGAGGAAGTGGAAGATACTTAACCATTCATATATCACTGAACTTGGGATTTGGTGGATAGGGAGAATGCATTTGAATTATGTTTGGTTTAAATTTCCAATCCCCAAAAAGATGCACCAATAAGCAAAGTTAACACTTTTACTTAGCTCAGTTGAAAAGAAAAATAGAGCAAACAAATAAACTACTTATTTTTGTCATGTCCTTTTGATTTACTTGAGGAGATTAGTATTTGTTATCTGGTATTGAGACCCTTTCAGAGATGCAGGGTTTTTCTGTAGGAAGTATGTATACCAAGTGCATTTGATAGATAATATGGGGCGGTAATGGTGAACCTATGGCACAGATGGCAAAGATGGCATGCAGAGTGCTCCAAAGACAAATTTCATTAATTGTCTTCATAACTGAAGAAATCAGAAATGATTTCTCCTTACTTAGGTAAGATAGATGTTCTTAGTATAACAAAAAGGATACTCCTGGCAGAATTTCTTAAATTTCCACTAAATGATTTCTGTTAACTGAGAATGTTTATTGTAGGTTTTATTAATGATAGGCGAGGAGAAAGAGGATGGTTATATCAAAGGAAGAAAAGTAAAACAAGTGATATGAGCAAGTATGAGGTCTTGATAATCATCATATAATAAACATTTGACCAGTTTTTGATTTTAACATATAACCCAAGTCAAAATGAAGTTTAACTATAGTTTTTATTTGCTTGCCCAAAACTGTACAGCTTATAAAAGGCATACTTCATTTGATTCTGCTTCAATTTATTGCACTTTGCAGATATTACATTTTTAATAAATTTAAGGTTTGTGTCAACCTTGTGTTGAGCAAGTCTGTTGGTGCCATTTTCCCAATAGCATGTATTCATATCATACCTATTACATTTTGGTAATTCTTGAAATATTTTAGACTTTTTCCATTATTATTTGTTATTGTGAACTCTGATCAGTAATCTTTAATGTTACCTTTGTAATTGTTTTGGGGGTACCATGGACCATGTCCATATAAGATGGCAATCTTAATAAATATTGTGTGTGTGTCCTGATTGTTCCATCAACCATTCAGTTCCTATTCCGTGAGATACAGTAATATCAAAATTAGGCCAATTAATAACCTTATAATGGCCTCTAAATGTTCAAGTGAGAGGAAGAGACAATTGATGTGGCAGACTTCATTGATGTCTTATTTTAACAAATTGCCACAGTCACCCCAACCTTCAGTAGCTACTGATCATTCAGCAGCCATCCACATTGAGGCAAGACCCTTTCACCAGCAAAAAGATTATGACTCACTGATGGCATTTTTTAGCAATAAAGTATTTTTTAAATTAAGGTATGTCCTTTTTTTTAGAAATAATACTATTCACTCAATAGACAACAATATGGTGTAAACATCTTTTATGTGTACTGGGAAACAAATCCATATGACTGACTTTATCATATAATTCAGTGGTTCGCAAACTTTTTTGACCTACCGCCCCCTTTCCAGAAAAAATATTACTTAGAGCCCCCTGTCATATACAATCACCACCCCCTTACAGTTATTCACCGCCCCCAAATGCACCTGTGGCCATCACCGCCCCCCTGGATTGCTGCAGCACCCACCAGAGGGTGGTGGCGCCCACTTTGGGAATCACTGATATAATTCATTGTATTGTGATGGTCTGGAACTGCTGACCCTGCAGTATCTTTGAGGGTAATGCCTGTATTAGATTTTAAAAGAATACTCAGAATGGAGGGAAACCAAAATTCTGGGGGAGGTAATGATTATTAAATCATTAAATAAATGATGGGTAAAGGAATGTATAGTGAAGTAGATCTTTTACTTCTAGCTTACTAAGAAGGTATCAAAGTAGAAAGTAGTCATTTTAATATCTGTATAATAGAATTCTGCATAGTCTATCTATGTTAGGAATGTGATTTAATTTCAGGTAGCTAAAACTGTTCTTCTGTGTACAGTCAGAAAACATTTAACTAAAAAGATAGAGTAGGAGGAAATAGAAGTTCTCCCAAAATGAGTTTTCCCAATGTGTGGGTTCCCTAATGCCTATTTTTTTGAGGAATAAGTAGTTTTTTGGTTGACCTGCTACTTACTTCTCAGGACTGTTGATTGGAATGAGGGTTAGGCTAAACCCTCTTTAACATTTTTTCTGGGTCAGATTAGAAGAACTCTAATTTTCTGTACATGAAAGTTTTTGCATAGGAAAAAAAGGTTAGAGTAAGGTAATAAAAGTTAGGTCTTAATCATGAGTTGATTGAATTTTTTTTTTATATACAGATGAACATATCTGTAGCCAGAGAGGAAGAAGCAAG
This sequence comes from Gracilinanus agilis, assembly GCF_016433145.1. Classification (NCBI taxonomy): domain Eukaryota; kingdom Metazoa; phylum Chordata; class Mammalia; order Didelphimorphia; family Didelphidae; genus Gracilinanus; species Gracilinanus agilis. Next base: position 593,707,190 of record NC_058131.1, on the reverse strand, counting down.
TAGAGAAAGGGTATGCCAAAATTAGACAAGGGGATGACCATTGGAGCAAGGCTTTTGAGGTAGGAGAGGTCAAGGGCATTGGTAGAAGAGAGTGTTTAAACCTCTAAGGGGAAAGAAGGAATGGGACAAGAGGTAGAGAGGAAGGGAAAGAGAGGTGGAACAGGCAATGATGTGATCAAATTGCAAACTTATGGAAATGGAGAGTAGTGGAACAAAATGTTGAGATTCATGAATGGCAGCCTAAGGCCCTGATTTTTGTGTAGCAAAAATTACTCTGGCAGCCATATAAAGGATGGATTGGAGTATATAAATGCTAGAGATAGGAGTATAAGTTTGGATGCTATTGTTGCAGGTCTAGGTATTCAAGTGATGGCAGCAAGAGTACACAGGTGAGGGTAGAACAGAGTGCGGAAGATTTGAATTATGTACCTGGATGCAGAAAGCAAGGATGAAGTAAGAGTCATGACAGAGGGCCATGTCACCTAGGAAAAGAGGGAGTTGACCAAGAGAAGTAGTCTTGACTGGAAAAACAAGTTCATTTTGGATATGATGCTTCTGATATCATCTTGGGAAAGTCACTTAACTTCCTTGGGCCTTTATGTCACCATGTGTAGAAAGGGTTGCTTTGGATAGCCTCTGAAGTTCCTTCCTTCCCTAGATCCATGACTCTACTCTTTTTTATTTGTTGTTTTTTTTAAATCCTTACCTTCTGTGCATAAGAGTGGTAAGGGCTAGGCAATGGGGGTCAAGTGACTTGCTCAGGGTCACACAACTGGGAAGTGTCTGAGGTTGTACCTAGGACCTTCCGTCTCTAGGCCTGGCTCTCAATCCACTGAGCTACTCATATGCCACCCCCTGCCCCCCATTACTCTACTCTTAAAAATATATACCTGTTAAATTTGAGATCCTTGTGGAGGTTTCCTGTGGTAGAGATAGTCTGTGGAGGCAACTAGAGATGTGGTTCTTGGGCTTGGATGGGGTAGATCTGAGGAATCTGTGTAGCTAAAGAGTTTTAAGTTAGACATCTGTAAGAAGTTAATCCTGGGGAATTAGAGAGATTGTCCAGGGAGAATGTGTGGAAAAAAAGGACAGTCCAAAGCTAAAACTTTGTGAATACAAAAATTAAAATGTAGAGAAAATAGTTTTGACTTGAAAGACAACTATGAACCTGAACTAGGCAGGATGGCTCAAAGAGGAGAGGAAGCAGATGGAGGAAGTATATTTAGCTTTTTATAAAGGTTATCTTAAGGGGATAGCATGGCCAAGTGAATGGCATCTTTGTAGGGATCAGGGAAATATATAGGGAGAGATTGAAAATTGGAAAGGGGATAGGTAAATCATTTAAATTCTTTTGAGTCTCAAACTCCTTATGGAGACAAGAACTGTAATACCTTCATAGGAATATTGTGAGACTCAGATTAAAGTATTTTATAAACTTTAAAGGCCTATTTTAGTGTCAGTTATCTTTATTAATAATGCTCTGATATGTGGTATAGTTCATAATTAGCCTCAGACTAAAGCAGAACCAGGTTGAAGTCCTGCTTCTGACCTATACTGGCTGTTTATCCATGAAATCTACTTCAGTCTAGAGTTTTCGTATTAGACATTCCTTATACCAATGAAATAGCCAGTCTGGGCTAACCTCAGGACCCTTTCCTTTTCCTCGCTGATCATATTCATCTAAGCTGTATAAATGTACTAGCAGCAAAATGGAGATGCATAGTACTCCAGTATGTGTTGAAGAAGTCTTTTTAAAAAAGCAAGTAGAAGTGACATTTGAATGCTATTCATATGGAGTTATGTAGTAACAAAATATAATGTAAGAAAAGAAGTGTTAAAAACTCATGTTTCTGAATTTGTTACTAGACAATGCTATTCTCATATTTTAAAAATGTGTTGCTTTAGTAATAGTCAATATGGCAAAAACAAACGAACCTTACAAAACCCAAATGATTCTAATACAGTTTTTGAAAGTTCTGAAAACAAGACACTAAATGGAATGAAGTAGGTCCTCCAAGAATCTTCTTTATTTTTCAGATGTGGGAAGAGTATCCTGATGTGTATGGAGTTAGGAGGTCAAATCGAAGTCGACAAGAACCATCTAGATTTAATATTAAAGAAGAGGTAAGAAAATAAGTGAGAACTGTAAGACTCCATGTCCCACACTGTATTCTTTGGCACCCTGTGTAGTCCGTGTGTGAATAGGGATTGAGGGAAAAATATAATATGAAGGTTTAGTAAATTTATTTTAAGGCTTAAAGCATTCTGCAACCAAATGGGGAAATATTGCTGCAATGGAATATTAGACCTGAAACTTTTCTTTTTGCTTGGCATGCAACTCTTCTTTAGTTTCATAGAATCGAGGTGACTACTTAAGCATCTTCTTTGAAAATGGGCTTTTTTTTATATAGTTATTGTGGCATAGTACTGTTTGCATGTAAGATACTAGAAAATGCTGTTTGGTTATTTAGAAATTAATGAATCATAGTATCTCATATACTTGGTAATAAAATAACATTAAATCGATCCCCTTCCATACTTTTTTTTATTCCAGGTTACTTATTCATTTAGCCCCTTTTTCCTGGAAAACATCTGAACAAAAGTGTCTGGCTCTCTAAATATTTCAGTACTAGCATTGCTCGCTATTACAGAAGAGAAGAAATGAAATGTTAAAAAGTTACATTTTGATTTTAGTGACCCTACTAAGGAAATGCTTAGGTTTTTCTTAGAGCCAGTCTATCATTCTGAAGGTATGGACTAGTGCTGATTCCAAAGTTAGTGTCATTCCTAAGAACCACAAATAAAACCTATTATCTACTTTATCTTTTCTCTCTCTTCCTTTTTTTGCACTGCCCTCTTTGAAGGCAAGTAGTGGTTCTGAGTGTGGGAGCCCAAAAAGAAGAGGCCAGAGGATACTGAAAAAACAGTAAGTCTAAGTGGGAATAATTGTCTGTCCAATAGTTCCTGTCCTTTTTTTTTTTTTTTTTTTTTGGCATAGTACAATTTTGGAAAAATTATTGATGCCCCAAATTCTCGGTCCTACTAAATACTGCAGCTCTGGGGAGGATAGGTAGGCAAGTTTTTGGACTGTAATTTGAGAAATCTCAGTTTGTTTTTTATCTGATTATTAGTTCTTTTTCTTAAACAACAGCACCAAGCCCACCAGATAAATAGTATAGTCATTTTTCACAGATCTAAATAAGTTTTTGTCTAAGAAGAGTAAAAATGAACCAGTCTTGTTAGTATCATTTTATGGAAAAGCAATAAATAAGATTTTTTTAAAACCCTTACCTTCTGTCTTGGAGTCAATACTGTGTATTGGCTCCAAAGCAGAAGAGTGGTAAGGGCTAGGCAATAGGGGTCAAGTGACTTGCCCAGGATCACACAGCTGGGAAGTGTCTGAGGCCAGATTTGAACCTAGGACCTCCTGTCTCTAGGCTGGCTCTCAATCCACTGAGCTACCCAGCTGCCTCCTAAATAAGATTTTTAAAAGTTAAAATTTCCTAATTCTCCTTTGCTACAATGAAATTATACTTGTGATTTATTCTTCTGCTTTCTTGGCATAACCTTTCCCCTGGATCTTTGAATTTATACTATTTATGAATATTTTATAACATTTTTCTTAACTTTATGATAAATTCATATTTTAGTTAAAATATGTTGTACATTTTAATCTCCTTAAAAGAAGTAACTTAATCCCTCTTATACTGTCAGTCTTTCCAGAATAAAAGAAATGGAAACATTTAATATTACCCTACCCAGAATCAGCTCAATATTCTCATGTTTTAAATATTTCTCTAAACATGAGAGAAGTACATCATCTGCTTTAACATTAAGTAGCCATTCTTGTATATTAGATGTATTGGAAAACCTTTGTCCTGATCTTCACAGTTAGTAGGCAAGTGGTCACAGTACCTCATGGAACTTGTGCTTTCTTTGTAAAGTTCTGCCCCACACCTACTTCCAAGTTGGAAGGCTTGATTTTTCTGTGATTCACTTAGGATAGGAGTGTAAGAAATGCTTTTCACTTTCTCATTCTTCAGCCACCCATGTGCTGCAACCTGTGGCCTCAGGATCTGAATGAGATAATGCCCATCTTTCCTCTACTCTGTATTTGAGTGATAGTTTACCGTTAAAGTCAGCAATTGGGTGCAACCCAGAAGATGGCTTGTAAAGTCAGTGCCCATGGCTACCTAGCATGGCATGCGCTTTTAGGTTGCAGTTAGAAAGGCCCAGGATCAAGAAGAGAGAGAGGCTATTTCTAATTGACCCCGTTCAGACACCATCTCAATACTGTGTTCAGTGCTGGAGGACACTCTATTTTATAAAGGATATTCTGGGAATAAGGTTAAAGAGTATATAAAATGGATAGAGAACTGACTTTAGAACAAAGGAGACCTGGGTTCAAGTCCCACTTCTGAAACATCCTAACTTTATAACACTGGCAAATCAGTTAGCCTCTTGGCATTCCAGGCAACTCTCAAAGACTATAAACTTCAGACAACATGAGAACTTGTAACAGAGGAAATATTAATTGGAAATTCATTGTATCAGTGAAACTATCCCTATCCCTAACAAGAACTGTACAGTAACATAAAGGTCACTTCTGAAGGCCAGCAGACAATACAGACTGTGTGCGGAGTGTAGTAACTTTAAAAATGGGGTTTACTTTAAAGAATGCTTATTCTCAGCTATCAATTTGACTTCTGAATATAAGGGTATGATTAGTTTGTAACATAGAATCAGTGAAGAACTGTGTAGAAGTGCAGTGTAAAGCATATAAGAGAAATATATTTCTGGAAAAAGAGGTGGAGGGGTATTGGTCAATTATGAAAAGTGAAGGGTGTTTGAAGGACAGCCTTCACATTCTCCTGATATTCATATATCAAGAGACCTTGGAGAAAGCTCTTATCACATACAAGGTTCTTCTTTCTTGGGATTTATGGGGTAATGTGGACAAGGGTCATACAGATGAACAAGAATGGGTTGCCAGCTTTTCTGATGGAGAAAGTTATCCACATTGATGAGTTCATAGATTCATCAAAATAATTAAATATGTTGCTGTGTTTGGGGGAGTCAAAGGTGAAAAAACTCATTCTTTTTCTATAGCCGAGGCCTTAGGACACCCTTGGTATATATAGTATTGTATAATAGAAAGAAACTACAAGTCAGAAAAATCTAGGTTTTCCTTAATAGGTAAGTGTTATTAAAGGCTAAGAAGGAGTAGCTTTCAAAAGAAGAAACTACAAACTATAAACAACCATATGAAAGAATGGCCAAAATTACTAAGAGAAATGTGAATATAAAATACTTTTTTTTCACCCTTTTCTTACTGACAAAGATGACAAATGAAAATGATAAATGTTAGAGAGCCTATAGGAAGACAGAAACACTAATGTCCTTTGGTATTAACACAGCTAAATGTTGGAGAACATTTAGGAAGTTAAGAACAATAATATACCTGTGTATTAATTGGTTCAAGTATTTTGGAGGGCAGTTTGAAACTATATAAGAAATTATATGAGAAAAATCACCAAGTTGTACATACCCATTGACCGAGGGATATCATTACTAGGCAATGCAAATGAAGTCAGAATCAGAAAGTAAAGTTTCAGTGTGTTCAAAAATTTAGCAGCCCTTTTGTGGTAGCAAAAAACTAGAATCAAATAGGAGGTGCCTATTGATTGGGGAATGGCTGAACATATTATATAGTATGTGAATATGATAGAATATTATATTTAATAAGAAATAGCATCAAACTATCAAAAGAATTCCAGAAGACTTGATTGAAATAGGCAGAGGAAAGTAAGCAAAACTAAGGGAAAACTTTATACAACCACTATAATCTAGAGGAAAACAACATTTTGAAACTTTAGAGTTTTGATTCTATTATTAATTAGAATACTTGGGGTATTTGGGGTATAGAAGTGGGGTGGACAATATCACCTTGTAGTAAACCAGGCAGGGTATCCATTATCTTATTATCTCACCTCCTCCTCAGTTTTCTTTATAAATATTTGGGAAAGATGAGTAGGATGGATGAGGAAGAGAGAGAGGACAGGTGAACATGAGAACCAAGAAACTTGCATAACTCGATGCCTGGCAGCCACAAGAATGTCAGAACAAAACCGTTTGAAAAAACCAAAGAAATGTGTTCTGAGGCATATTGTGAACAGAGGGAAGATGTGTTCATCTCCCAGTTGGACATTCTGAAATGAGGGATTGGGGTATGTGGGTAGGGAGGAAATAGCCTTAAATATATTCTAAAGACAAAAATCACAAGCCAAGGAAGACCTGCCCAGGACTGGGAGAAAGTATTAGGATCATCAAGTCTTCCTTTTCTCTGAATCTCTTGAGCAGCAAGGAAATAACTCATTTAACCTATTTGCTTCAGTTTCCTCATCTATAAAATGATCTGGAGAAGGAAATGGCAAAGCACTCCAATATCTTTGACAAGAAAACCCCAAATGAGGTCATGAAGAGAGTGGAATATGACCAAAAAATAACCAAACAACAAATTTAATCAGCATCATTATGTATACATGCATGTCATGTAAAGAATCAAGTACTATGTTTAGTGCTATATAGTTAATAAAGCTAATATGGCTATTAATTAATTATGAAGGATTATATACTTGATTATATACATATGTATGGTTTTTCATAGTTTTAAAGACCTCAAAGATCTTTGTTCTTAGTTTTATTATCACATACTTCTCTGACCTCACCATAACTTTTAAAAATTCCAACTAAAAGAATCCCCCTTGATTTTTCTTTGAAACTGAATTATTTGATAAATCAAGGATTTTTTTTTCTTGAATGGCTAGTTAGGGTTTTACCACATCATGTAAAAGATGTGAAAAATCCAATACCAAAAATTATTTATTTGTCAAATGCACTTATTAAAAAATTCAATAATATAATTTGTGTCCTTTTTCCCCCTTAACTTAGAGAATCATTAGAAAATGATATAAAATTCTAGGAAACAATAAATATAGCCAGAGTCAAACTTATTTCCACTAATCCTTAAATTGAATTCACTATTCAGTAAATTTCTGCACATCAAAATGTGTTTCATTAGCTTTTTTTGTGTTCCTTTTGGATCAACTGAGTTGAAATTCTAGTAAAAATTCTTTATTTTGTACTTGATCACAGAGAAAAATGGAAAAAGGAGGTTTCTGAGGAAGAGGATGAGGAAGATGAACAAGAGCAAGGTACTAGTGCAGAGAGTGAACCAGAACAAAAAAAAGTGAAAGCCAGACGCCCTGTTTTGAGGAGGTGAGTGATTTTTTTTCTTTATCTGTGAATCTGGAATTTTGTATGTTTTGCTTATGTTGTACACATTGTTGGTTGGTAGAAAAACAAATTACCAGAGAAGGTTTCTTTAACACAAAAAGAAAGGATTAATATGTACAAGTAAAGCTTTGGGACTTTTTCATGAGAAAGAATAAAAGATAAGTCTTTTATTCTTGTTTTTTTTTTTTAAACCCTTACCTTCTGTCTTGGAGTCAATACCGTATATTGGCTTCAAGGTAGAAGGGTGGTAAGGACTAGGCAATGGGGGTTAAGTGACTTGCCCAGGGTCAGACAGCTGGGAAGTGAGGCCAGACTTGAACGTAGGACCTCCCATCTCTAGGCTTGACTCTCAATCCACTGAGCTACCCAGCTGCCCCCGTATGCTTGAGTTTTTAAAAAATAAAATGGATAAGATTCTGGGGAATGTTGAGACTGTTTGCTCCCTTAATGATTTTAATTCAGGATTCAAAAAATATGACATGGTATAACAAAGATATGAAATATATGCAGAGATTGTAGGAATGAGGAGTAGGAATAGAAATAAGATTAAAACCTTCTGATGCTGATTCTTCATATTTAAACTCCAGCTGGACTATTTGGGTTTAGAAAGGGAGGGGAAGAGTGGTTCCTAGTCAAATATATTTTCTTAAACATTATATTTTACTACTTTAAAAAAAGTCAACATTTCCTACTCTATTATGGCAGTTGCTTATTCATACATTAGTGTTACTTTAGACAGACTATTAGAACATCCTAAATTGTATCATTAAATTAACAAGTAATGGGAATTTTGATTAGTCAAGAAAAAAGAGTGTGTGTGTGTGTGTGTGTGTGTGTGTGTGTGTGTGTGTGTGTGCATGCATGCATGTGTGTGTGATTGAGAGGGTAAGGGAGGTTTGGTAGAGGTTATGGGGAGGGAAAGGCAAAGGACAGGAGATGGAAAAGCTCCTAGCAAACTTTATCCACTTTGCAATAATATTGTTTAGGATTCCAGTACAATCTATATGCTACTGAAATAATCTTCTGTGCCATCTTTTTTATGGATATGATTGCTAACTGAAGTTTGAGTTTAAAATAGTAGATCTAGTTTAGAAGACTTCATGATTTATCTTCCTTCAGTTCAGTATAGTCTAGTACCATAGTGGTGAATCTATACTACATATGTCGGAGGGAGCACTCAGAACCCTCTCTGTGGGCATGCATGTTGTCACCCCAGAACAGTTTGCCAGAGTTCATTACTAGAAAGCCAGAGGGACTTGGGGCTGGGCTGCTCCTCTCCCCCACTTCATGGGAGCCTGAGGACATTTCTCACATGACCCATATCTCTATGTGGTTCGCCATCACTGATCTAATACATAGTACCTAGAGTTCATCTAGTCTAGTGACTGCCTCTTCCAAATGTCCATTTGTCTTAGAAATTGGAAGGGAGAGATAAAATTGCTCCTGGGAACCTTTCTTCTTTTTAGTTTCTACTTTCCTTGCCTCTCTGTATTCTTTTTCTCCTCCTTTTCTATTACTGATACCATGTTGGTAAATTTCCCTCATGTTCCTTTTAGAATCTATATCACCTCTCAATCTCCATTTAAAGATTATTTTGTGCAATAGAGAATACAATTACATGTGTTTTATTTCTGAAAAAGTACAATACACCTTGGAAAAACTTCATCAAGGCTGGTAATTCTTTAGTGGTAAGCAACTTGCTAAAATTTTAATCTTCCTTGATGAAAATACTGGCATTGTGCCATTTATATTCTTTTATATATATGTATGTGTATATATCCATATATGTGTGTCTGTATATGTACATATACATATATTGTTATTATCATTGTTAACTCCTTTTAGAACAGTGCCTAAAACCAGTGTTAAAAAGCAGCAGAAGCCGCAACGAGGAAAAAGAAGAAAGAAACAGGATTCTTCTGATGATGATGATGATGACGATGATGATGAGACTCCAAAAAGACAAACTCGTCGCAGAGCTGCCAAAAATGTCAGGTATATTGGGTTCTAGGATATATTGCTCAGTCATGTGAAACAGGGTAATTCAGTTGAATCAAAGGTGATATTTATTGAGAAAAATTTTCATTTGATCCTATATGACTCCATTAGATTTCCAGAGAGAAAACTCTTGTTTCATGGCCAGAGAATTCTTCTCTATCATTGGCCATGTCATCTTGCAGATGTGCTACTTTGTCTACAAGAGGAAAAAAAGAATAAAGCTACATGTATATCAATGGGCTATTGGGCTTTATCTACCCAAGCAAAATCAAAGATCATACCCTATTGATAGTATCACCTTTGATTGTGTATGTATACTACAGCCACATGTGTATATGCATATAAATGTATATATATTTGCGTATATGAAGCTTACTTTTTCTCATGAAAGCTTCTCAGGTTCTGTTGATTGTTTGGTATTGCTATATGACTCAACAATCCCTTTGTATTTTTGCTTACTCATCTACAAAATGGAGATGCTTTTTACCACTTCTAGCAAAATTAACCAATGCTGTTTTTTCACACCTTTGAAGAGAAATGTATGCTTAAATATAAATATAAATTATAACCTTATAGATACCAAATTTCATTTTAAGCAGGATCTGAGAATGTTTTGCTCTTTTTTGATGTTCACTAGAGACTATGAAGAATAGCATTAACTAAAATGAAGAATGAACCAATACCTTGCCATTTTTATTGCTCACAATATCCTATTTATTTTATATATACAACTGTCCCTCACTATATCGTGGTTCACTTATTGCAGCTTCATTGTCTTGCTGGTTTAAAAAAAAAAATTCTAATTCTGTATCACACTATTGACTGATGGGAATGAAAAGTCACCAACCCACAGCTCTGTGTTCTATATCCTAGGCGTTGATTGGCTCAGTGGCTATAGGTTAATAAGAGTGTGGAAAAGGTTTATAGGAGAGTGGGAAGAATTTATAAAGCCTTAAAATACATATAAATAATAAAATAAATATGACACCGCCACTTTGTGGATTTTCACTTATCTTGGGGTGCCGTCTCTGAACACAACTCCTGTGATAGGTGAAGGATTGCTGTATAAAAGTTTGGTGTCGGGGGGGGGTTGAAGGGGAAAGGTGGAGCATGAATCATGTAACCATGTTAAAAATGAATATTAATAAATGTTAAAAAAAATTGCCAAGGGGAAAAAAAAAAAGTTTGGTGTCATATATTGTTAATGTATGGTAGGATAATCTTAATCTTCATAAAACCAAAAGGTGAATTCTCTTAGGTCCTCCAGTCAGGGGCCTTGAAGTTTAATAATTTTGTCAGGGATAAACTGTTTATCTTTGAAACATTGCTATTTTATTGTATTCTGAAGTTACTAGTAGCTTTATTTTCTGTATATTTTAAAATTTTGTGTTGAAGCACTTTTACTAGCTATTTGGTTTGAAAATGGAATGTGGGAAGTTGAATTATGGCTTTTTTGGTAGTGGTATCTTCTGAATAGTGTAATTGCTGCTATATCAACTGAAGGGATATTCTCAAGTTACTAAAGGAGGAACAGAAATGAAGTCACATAGATAGCTTCTTAGGAAGTAGCTGTATCGCCTTCTGCTTCAGGCATACAGCTATCCTTTCAGTATACAAAGAATAACTTGTGGACTTGAAAGACTGTTCTGATTTTACTTTTTTTGTGTATTGATTTAAAAAGCTTAATCATTACTTATTTTTAATGTTTTTTTCTTTTAAAAAATTTAAGTTCCATATTCTTTCCCTCCTGCTAACCCCTCCCTGACCCATTGAAATAGCAAACAATATATAATTATAAATTATACATGTGAAATAATGCAAAACATATTACCATATTAGCCATATCATTTTTTAAAAAGCAAAAAAGTATAGTGGAAAAATTATACCTCAGTTTAAAAAAAAACCAACCCTTACATTCTCTCTTAGAATAGATACTAAGTATCTGTTCCAGGATCACACAGCCAGGAAGTGGATGAGTTCAGATTTGAACCAAAGCCCTTTCAATTCCAGGCGTGGTTCTCTAGCCACTGAGCCACCTAGTTGCCCCAGTACACTCAAAGTTCATCATCTATCTCTCTGTAAGTGGATAGCATTTTTTCATCATGAGTCCTTTATTGATTTGAGTCACTGTATTGATCAGAAAAGTCATTTACAGGTGATCATCAATACAACATTGCTGTTAACTAGGCAAAATGATCTCCTGGTTTTTCTTACTTTATATCAGTTCGTAGGCCTATCCATGTTTTTTTCTGGACCTCATGATTAGAATAAAACAATACTACTCCATCACAATCATTTGACATAATTTGTTCAGCTCTTCTGCAATTGATGAACATCCCTTCAATTTCCAGTTCTTTGCCACCACAGAAAGAATATTTTTATATAAATATATATTTTTTAAAACCCTTACCTTCTGTCTTGGAGCCAATACTTTGTATTGGTTCTTAGGCAGAAGACTGGTAAGGGCTAGGCAATGGGGGTTAAGTGACTTGCCCAGGGTCACACAGCTGGGAAGTGTCTGAGGCCAGACTTGAACCTAGGACCTCCCGTCTCTAGGCCTGACTCTCAATCCACTGAGCTACCCAGCTGCTCCATATTTTTATATAAATATTTTTAAGTGTATAGGCCCTGTTTCTTTTTCTTTGATGACTTTGGGGTTCGAACTTAACAGGAGTATTGCTGGATCAATGTTCTGATTTTAGATAACGTATTAATATAGAAAGTCCTCTACAAACTTTAATGCACTATTCTGCTTGTGGTATGTGTGGATGGTTGTTAACTGGAAAAAAAGATAAATGTTCTCAATTTAATCAGCTTAATTTTTAATGTAGTTATAAAGAAGATGATGATTTTGAAACTGACTCAGATGATCTCATTGAAATGACTGGAGAAGGAATTGAAGAACAACATGATAATAGTGAGACAATTGAAAAGGTCATGGATGCAAGACTTGGAAAAAAAGGTGGTATGTATCTTAAAGAACAGACTGCTTCTTATAAATTTGGTCAATGAGATACACTTTTTTATATACTTAGAGTTTAAATTTAGGTATTTCAGTCCCATTCATAGTAGTCATGAAAACTTGTTACCATTCTCTGACCCTTGTTTCTGTGCTATTATGCTAGCTCACAGGTGATGATTGAAATGATCATAGAGTGTAAAATTAAGTCTTAATATAGTAAGGACAGAGGAAAAAATGTCACTTAGTTTATGTCTTTTGGGGATTAAAAATTGAAGTAAAAGTAACATACTTCATAGAATCTCTAGATATGAGTTCTCTTACCCACTCTTCAACTTACCACTTAGTCACTTGTTTTCTTTGAAACTCAGTTTCCTTATATTTATTTAAAGTCTTTTCTCTAAAGTCCCATGACTATAAGTCATAATCCACATTATGATTGTTTCTTGCTGGGTCTTAGTCCTATAAAAGTGTTTTAATGGGGTACTTATCAGGCCTGTTAAATACATAATAGGAAATTATTTTTCATATTCAATGAAAAAATCCATTTTGATTGTTTTAAAGTTTCACTGTGTAGATTATTGGTTCTTTAAGTCTTTTCTGTGTGCTGAAATCCAACCGAAAGCCCAGCAGTGCTTCTTTTTTCTTGTTTTTTTTTTTTACCTATGTTTTCATCTAAGTTCATTGGAAATTGAGTCAAACAGTTGAGAACATTAAGATGTCACCTTGTTTTTAGAGTAAATTACTTCATTTCTTATTAGTGAGACTCCAATTTTTTTGTTATTTCTAATTTGTTTCCTGAGAGAAGTTTTAGAAAACCGACTGCCTATTCAATGATTGTTGTATTGTTTGACTTAACTGCTACTATATTACAGTGGAATGTTTAATGAAACTCTTCTTATAGCCACTGGAGCGTCTACTACTGTTTATGCAACTGAAGCCAATGGCAACCCCAGTGCTGACTTTGACCCTGAAAAGGATGAGGGAGAAGCTCAATACCTGATTAAATGGAAAGGCTGGTCCTATATCCATAGCACATGGGAGAGTGAGGAATCCCTACAGCAACAGAAAGTGAAGGGGATGAAAAAACTGGAAAACTTTAAGAAAAAAGAAGATGAAATTAAACAATGGTATGGTTTAATTCCTGGAATAAAGAAATAAGTTTAATTGTAGCTTTGGAGTGTAGAGGGTTATGAACAGACAATGGAGAGGATTTTTTACTTAATTTTTTTATTTTAGAAAATATGAGACTTTGTACCTTTCTAGAAACTGAAGTGTTGTCTTCATCCTAAAATGGAGCCAGTTACAATTGCATTTCTGTTAAAGAGGTAGCCTATTTTAACTCTATTTTCAGGAGTAGTCTGATATTTACTATTTTATAGAATCATAGAGGTTGCAGAGCTGATGATTAATAATCAAAAAGTTGAGAAGCAAACAGTTTATAGAGCCCTGTAGGTTATATTATACCTAAAAGACACTTTGGCCTCTACTCCCTTTTCTAAGAAAATATGATTAACTTTAAAATGTAGTAGTCCTTTCTGTTGAAGCTACAGCCTATATTTAGGCCTGAATTAAGTTGTAAGTTATCCACAATTTTGAAGAAATGCTATAAAATGATCAACATTATAGTGGGCATGAGAAGCGTGATGCAGTAGATAGGTTTTGGAGGCAGTAAGATCCAAGTTTAACTTTTGATTCTGACATATCCAGGCAGTTTGATTCTGGACAATTCACATAACTGTTCAGTGCTCTGGGCAGCTCTCTGAGACTGTGTTGCAGAAAAATGCCTGATCTTCATTGATAAAAGAGGTTTTCCTCATGTAGGAGTTGTTTATACATGTTATATCACAGGAAAGGCCTTGTCCTTGTGACAATAAAAAGGACAGCATATTTCCTTTAGACCACTTGAGATTTTTTTATAGGAGAAAAACATCCTCTAATCTCAAAGTAGTCATCTTATGCTATTGTGCAGGGGGGAAGGAGTGGTGTGGAAGAATGGGGGAAAGGGATTCATTCTGTAGCTTAAGAATTACCATTAATTCTTGACAATTATCCAGTATAATTTCATGCATTTTTGGAGAGCACATACATTCTATAGGAATATTTATTTTTCTTTTTGTGTTGATTTACTTTTGATGTAGGGGAAACATTTTATTTAGATAAACTGAATATGACTCCTTCAAATTTTTTCTTTGAATAGCCAACTTCAATGAAGTAACCAACAGTGATGAAACCTGAGGTGCTTCTGAGGGATTGCTTATTTTGTGGAACTGTTTCCCTTAATTATAGTTACTTTAGTCTTAAAATATTATTTGTTTTTGTAAGCAAATTTTTGTATATCAGATACCTTTGCTTTCAATTGAAATTATAAACTATGTGGCTTAGACCTTAGTATGGAATTATAAGAAGAATATTAGTATTGAAGCCAGAATATTCAAAATAAAATATCTCTGCTATTATCTATGGGCTCATGAGGCAAGTTATGGACCAAATCCCTTTATAAAAATGAGGGTATTGTATTAAATGTTGTCTCAGACAACATAGACTTATGATCTATATGTTTGTCATCATGAATATCATTCTGATTCTTCAAAAGTGAACCAAAACACTCATAGCTAATGTTAGCAGCTAAAATTATGCGAGTGAATCTCATGACTGGCTTGCACTTCTGTGTAAGGTACACACAAATGTAATTGCTATTTCATTGATTCTTTCCATTTTCCTAACATCCAGGTTAGGGAAAGTATCACCAGAAGATGTGGAATACTTCAACTGCCAACAAGAGTTAGCCTCTGAGCTGAACAAACAATATCAGATAGTGGAGAGAGTGATAGGTAAGTGTACAGTGAAGTTTCTAGAAAGATAATTGGATGGGCCCAAGGGACAGAGTCTGCATCTGGGTTATGCAAGCCAGTAATGTGAAACAAGAACCACGAGATCCAGAACCATATCTCTTTTTGTGGTTATTTTTTATCAGTAACAATGTTAGCTTACATTACACATATTATGGCTTACAAATTATGACTCCCTCATAATAACCTTGTGGGATGGGGAGCGGGGCAGCTAGGTGGCTCAGGATTGAGTCAGGTCCAAATCTAGCCTCAGACACTTCCCAGCTGTGTGAATCTGGGCAAGTCACTTAACCCCCATTGCCTACCCTTACCACTCTTCTGCCTTAGAACCAATACACAATATTGACTCCAAGACAGAAGATAGGGGTTTAAAAAATAATAATAACCTTGTGGGTATAGATTGGCAGATTGAGACTGTATATTCTTTTATAATTACCTTAGGTGCATTCTAATTTATTTACATTCATTTATAGTTTTTTAAATATAAAAAATGTCAAAACAGTCACATCAGAGGGTGTTAACTGATATAAACTATTCAAGGGCTCTACTATTGACTTCATTTTCATCTGTTGAAATTTACTTAGGAAAGTTTTATTTTTAGGAAGAAATTATTTAACTTAAAATAATACTAAACTACTTAGAGACATGCTGGCTCTAAAATTAAAATATATGTGTCTGTATAAATATGTATGCATCTGTTGTCACTGAAGTTCTCACTGAAGCCAATGAAGAACTAATTTTTAAGTTGCCCTTAGCCAGTAAGTAAATGATACTCTAGTTGTCACATTGTGGGGGTTACTTATTATTCCATACCCTATTCCATAGTCCACAATAAATCAACTAATACTCATTAAGAGCTTACGTTATAATAGGTATTGGGGATTCAGATATAGAAAATTAGCCGACTGATGCTATCAAGGAGTTTATATTCTAAAAGAATGTAATAATTCACTTAAACAATTCATTTATAACTGATTTGTTCAGGGCTACATTTAAAAAAATATATAATATTTTTTATTGTTCCATTACATGTAGCATGTCTTTCATCTTTTTTCTGGAAAGATGTTAATACTCATCCCTCCCTCCCCTCCCATTTTTGGTTTATCTAGCTGTGAAGACTAGTAAATCAGCATCTTGTCATACAGAATTTCCAGGTGAGCCAAAGTTCTTGTTTTTATTGTGATTAAAATTTTTATGGAATAACTTTTATTTTGCAAGGTACTTTGTAATTATGTTGTTAGGTATTATGCTATGTCATTTACTTACCTTTTATATATGAGATGGAGAATGCCATATTTTCTCTTTTAACTGACAGTAACTCATAGGTTTTTATATGTGAAATAGCTCACAGTCGGAAATCATCATCAAATGAACCCGAGTATCTATGCAAATGGATGGGACTACCATATGCAGAATGTAGTTGGGAAGATGAAGCTCTGATTGGGAAGAAATTCCGAAGCTGTATTGACAGCTTCCACAATAGGAACAATTCAAAAACCATTCCCACAAGAGACTGCAAGGTAGGGGAGTATTGCATTTTGCTTTTTCTTAGAAAATGTATGTTGCTAATAGAAAATGAACTGAATGAAGGTTGGTGAAGTCAGATGGCGTGAACTTTGTTACAGAAAAAAATTGACCCCTTGTAGGAAATGAAATAAAAGTGACCTCATGCTACAATTAGAAGAATGTAGGGTGTGAAAAATAATAGAATAGGAGAAGATTAGGGAGAAAATAGAATTTAATTTACAGAGTTATGCATGTTTTGTTCCCTAGCATGTTGATATAATATTAGGAATATAATAGATATGACAGTGAAAGGCAGTGAAAAATTTAACCTTGTTTAAAAGTTAAAAAAACAACAACAAGGATTAAGAAATTCCAAGTGAAGACACTTGGTCTGGTCTATTTACTTACTACTTTAAAATCACTTGCCTTTTCTGGGCTTTAAATTTTGTCAAGTTGCAAATCTATTGAAGAATTACCCTTTGTGTCTACTGTGTGAACAGGTTTTGTTAGTGATAAAAGAAATATCGGAAGATACAGTTTGTCCCCACAAGTATACAATCTGTTTGGGAGTAATAATTTATAATAAATATATGAAATTTAAATAATAGAATTAGGTACTGTGATCATGTGTAAAATGAGGGATAAGGGAAATACATTCTTTTAAGAATTAGAGGTATGGAAGATGATCAGGTACACTGGAATCCTTCAGGGAAATAAATGAGGGTTAAACTGGACATTGAATTATATTTTGTATTTGAATAGGTGGAGAGTAGGGCACAGGGCTTTCTAGGCAAGAAGCAGTTTTAAAATACAAATAAAAAAAGCATGTTCAGGAGACTGTGTATAACAAATACAGTTGGAATAGAGAACTCCTCCTGTAGGGAAATAGGAGGTGAGGTTGGAAGAGTTAATTATGCTAGTATTGTCAGGGCTTTGAATGTCAAGGTAAGAAATTTGGACTTCTATGGGTATTAGGGATCAATTGAAGATATTTTGCAATTGAGTGAAACTATGAAAGCATAGAGAACTTTATCTGATAATGACCAGCATGGATTAAAATAGGGAAATTGTACAAAAAGGGAGAACAGTTAGAAAGGCATTGCTAAAATATGTGTAGGGAAGCAGCAGTGGGAATTGGTGGAGTGTATGCAAGGGATTTTACAGAAGAGAAATCATGAGGACTTCATGGTTGCTGCTATAGAACAGGGAAGAGATAGATAGGAAGTGAAAAATGAACCAGTTTCTCTCCCTCTTAAGTACTAGCAAAGTAATATTGTAGTCATTAGTTTTCTAATCAATTAGAACAAAAACTTTGCTGTAATAGTCCCCACAAAATGCACTGTGGTCTTATTTATAGGTTAAACTACCTTGTAAGAACAAGGTGCTTTGTGTTTCAAAAATTAAATTCATTTAGATAGACTAAAAGATGGATTCATGTCATGTATTCCTTTTTTTTTTTTTTTTAAATCCTTACCTTCTGTCTTAGAATCAACACTTTGTATTGTTTCCAAGGCAGAAGAGTGGTAAGGACTAGGCAAGTGACTTGCCCAGGTCACACCGCTATGAAATGTCATAGGGCAAATTGGAACCCAGGATCTCCTGTCTCTAGGCCTAGCTCTCAATCCACTGAGCTACCCAGCTGCCGCCCATATCATATATTCTTTTTTTTTTAAACCCTTAACTTCTGTGTATTCGCTCATTGGTGGAAGAGTGGTAAGGGTGGGCAATGGGGGTCAAGTGACTTGCCCAAGGTCACACAGCTGGGAAGTGTCTGAGGCCGGATTTGAACCCAGGACCTCCTGTCTCTAGGCCTGACTCTCAACATATCATATATTCTTAAGAGAACAGCCTTATGACAAGGCCATATTGTCTTTGATAAGTGACCAATTGCTATGCAAATATACTGTGCTAGGTGATAAAAAAGCATATTTAAAAGTCTGTCCTCTGTATGCTTATGGTAAAGAGACATGCTTTTACAACCTAGTTGATGTATCAGTATAGATTTGGAGTGTTCAATAATAGAAACAGAATACCTTAAGTTTTGAATTTTACCTTATTTCTTGATGATTTGTTATGCTTTTTTTATTTTGGGTAAATTCTTGATGATGAAAAGAAAAATATTACTTCTGAATAAATTCATATTTCACTCCTTGGTATAATATTTAGCTTATGATTAATATATGAACAAAATCATAGGAAGTTTTTTTTCCACATTTGGATCACTTTTATTCTAGAATATTGTGAAAATTATGCCTTTATAGGTCCTGAAGCAGAGACCAAGGTTTGTTGCTTTAAAAAAACAACCAGCATACATAGGTGGAGAGAACCTGGAGCTCCGAGATTATCAGTTAGAAGGCCTTAATTGGCTTGCTCACTCCTGGTGCAAGTAAGTAGCAGATAAATGCAAGCATTCTCTTTATCCATTCTTTCTACTCTTCATTGTTAGACTTCTTGAAGTACCAAAGAGTAGTTTATTTCTTCTATAGAATGAAGTTTTCATGGAAAGATAACTCCTAGTTGAAGTGAGGTTATTTGTTTCTGCCTATTAGAACATGAAGAAGGGAAAAACGGGTTAATTTTTTTTCTGAGGTGTTACTTATTATTTTAACTTGCCCCATGTTATACCTAAATGGTGGTTAGATCATTTATTTAGACTTTATTAGAAGCATATACTCTTGAAAGGTGAAAATGTCATTTTGATCTTTATTTCCTCTAGACCAGGCAAAAACTGTTGCTTGTGCATATCCTTTAGTATAATTTGCCTCTAGAAGGCTGCTTTGGCTGTCCCATTCAGAGCTGAATTTTTGATTATTTGTTAAGATCAGTTGTGCATTTTGGCTAACTCATCCACTTATTCTTAAGGGTTTTTCCCCTAGACCTTAGTTGTCCAAGGTCAAATACTGACTTCATAGAAGCAGTGAACACATTGCTTCAACTAAATAGCAATTGGAACTTGAGCAAGTTCCTCAAACGCTTTGTGCCTCAGGGAATTGTATTAGATTATTTCTAAGGTTCCTACCAAGGAACATGCATGTATAGGTATTCACATACACCCATGCAACCTCTTTAGAAATCTATTATAGAATATATCCTAGTTAAAAAATAAAGTTTGATTTAGAAATAAAAGCAAGCAAACCATGTCTTCAGTGCTAAAAGGACCGTATCTGAGCAGTAGCACTTCCCACTTAAAGTGGCTTTGCAGACACCATTAAGTAAAAGAACCATATGATATTGTACACTGTGGTACATCAGGACATAGTCTAGTCTAATACATAAATAAGAAATATTTTTTTTAAGGCCTTACTTTCCATCTTAAAATTAGTACGGTGTATTGATTCTTTAAAGAGCGATAAGGACTAGGCAATGGTGGTTAAATGACTTGCCCTGGGTCACACAGTAAGGCAGTGTCTGAGGCCACAGTTGAACTTTCCCCCTATAAATGAGAAATCTTGAAGAACTTTGACTATATGTGGAGTAGGCACATGTGACTTGAGAACATTCGTTTGTGAGCATTACCAACCTGAACTATTTAGCCCATAGTGGCAGTAACTTAATTAATTTTAGTTCAAGAGAATTAACTGGGCTGGTGAGAACACTTTACCTTATACTGTCTCATACTTGTATCAAAATCTGCTAAAAAGAATAAAACAGATCATTACAGGTCCAGAGTGTATAATAACATTAAATTGAAGTGCCATTATAGCAGTCTGATCTCATAAAAATATATAAAGTCACTACTCATTTTTTTTTATCTTTTATTGAAGAGGAGGGAAATCATAAAGGAAAAACATTTTCTCCCTTAAAATTATTCTGGGGCAAGGAGAACTAACTCAAATATGGAATTTATAAAAATGTATAAAGATGAGCATTATGGAGGTACTATTTCTTATTTTCTCCACCTCCCTCCCTAACTATAAAATGAAACAATGCTTGTAAAGCACTTAGCAGGCACCATATAAATGCTTATTCTCCTCTTTTCCTTTCCTATAGCATGAAATTCAAAAGTTTTATGTTTATTTTTATTTATTAAACATTAGTTTTGTTTCCTATTTCAAAATTTAAAAGTGAGTAGGCTAACTTTAATGCTTTGTTGCTATTTGCTTATGAACTTTGATGGATTTTTTTTCTTCTCTTCTCTTGGATCAGTGTCTAAATATTTGCATGTGACTTCACAAATAGAATTCCAGTTATTAATTTATATGTAGCATTTCACTTTATCAGATCTGTGAAGATGGGATTGACTCTCCCTTGCCTAATTTTGAATTAATCAACCAAAGCTTGAATTCCCCCACCTAGTGTCAAGTAGGGGTGTTCAAGCTTTGGTTGATTAATTCAAAATTAGGCAAGGGGAGAGTCAATCCCATCTTCACAGATCTATATATAGATGTGGATAAAATAAAGTCTTTGTCCCTTAATGATTTTATCTCTGAGTATGAACATTGTCACTTCCCATTTTAGAAGAAGCTTAGGTATTGAAATAAAGGGCAAGGTTGAAGTACATAAATGCCAAAGGAATTTGACTTAACTTTTAATATAAACATATATACATCTCTGTATGTATATGTCTATGGGATATGGATAGATTTACATATATCTTTTATTTATTTATTTTTTTACTAATGAGGCTTTAAGGTGGCATCTAGGCATTTATTTATGTAGTAATTGAGTACTTAATTATATTGATGGCAATCATTGCAAATGAATTTTTTTCTAAAAGTGTTAGAAAAGAAATTATATGTTCCCTTCAGCTGCTAAATCCTTCCCCCTTGATATTACTGTCCATCTTTTCTTTGTATATCTTGTTTGAACCTAATTATTTTTATGTTATCTTCCTCATGAGAATGTGAGCTCTTTGGGATTAGGGAGTATTTTATGATTTTCTTTGCATCCTCAGTGCTTAGCACAGTTCCCTGCACAAGGTGACTGTATTTCTTTATACTGAAAAAATTGAAGTGCACACCTGGAAACTACTCATGCAACGATTCATTGGCAGAGCTGGTATTTTTATATTCTTTGGTTTTTAGTAAATTGAATAATAGACAAGTTATAATTCTTTTTTTTCCTCCAGGAGTAACAGTGTGATTCTTGCTGATGAAATGGGCCTAGGAAAAACTATTCAGACCATATCATTCCTCTCCTATTTGTTCCATCAACACCAGCTGTATGGTCCTTTTCTTGTAGTGGTGCCTTTATCTACTCTCACTTCATGGCAGAGGGAGTTTGAAATCTGGGCACCAGAAATCAATGTAGTCGTTTACATAGGAGATCTGATGAGCAGAAACACGGTATGTAAACAAAAAAAGAACTAGGATATAATGCACATCATTAATGTTTTATAGGAATTCCCTTAAAGCCATCAGTACTATGGAAAGTCCTGTTTGTTAGCCTTATTAGTTTTGTGTATCACAAGAGTACAAAAGAGACATAAATTTTAAAAACATTTATTCATTTTGAAGAAAAACAGTTGTATCAGGTTGGCCAAAAGCATATCTCCCAATACATGTGAAGTTTCCATATCACATCAACATGAATATCATTCTTTTAAATGACAACTTAGATATGAAATGTTTTCATTTCTCTGCCTTTTAAATTTAGATACAAAATAAAAGTTATGGATCTTCGTTCCAAGAAAGCTGCTCTAATTTTCCTTTTACAATTATAAAATAGAATTAAAAATCTAACAGTAAATTTGTTATCTTGCTTTTTAGTCAGGAATATAAGAAAATAGTTTAGGTGCAAGAGCTACTAAAAGCTAGGAATTTTTAGGGACTTAGAAAAATTAGGAACTTAGGGCCAAAAAAGGTGAAAGGTTCACCAAATGAAGATGAACTACATTTGAAATAAAAGAAATACTTTCATAGATAATGATTTTGTTTACATGTCATCCCCCATACTCCTCATAATAGAATTAATTTTGAGATTACAGACACTTTTTAATTTTGTCTTCGTATCTTCATTACCTAGCCTTCCACAGTTCCTCACACATAGTTGGTACTTAATAAATAATTGTTGGATTGGATAACAAACACTATTAAGTGGAAATAGAGTGCTGTGTGTGTGGATACAGTTTTGATAGGATTGTGAGGAGGCTATAAATATTTGATATGTCAATTTAAATTATAAAATTACCGAAGGATCTTTAGCTGATATTACCTTTGTTATTTAATTTTGAATTAGTTAAGAATCATAATACTCAGATAAAAGAATCCATAGAAAATAAAGTACAATCTTTAAAATGAAACAAAAGAAAATCTACTACCGAAAAGCGTTCTTTATAACTTTTACAAATCCTGGCTCGTCATGTGATTCATTCACATCATTTCTATCTATGATGTACGCATGGTTTTTGTAGCAAACATTAACATGTTTTAGTAAAATTTTACTCTGTTGCCCAGTGTTATGGGCACAACCAAGATTTCTAAAGTCATGACAGTGAAATATTAGCTTTGGAAAGCTTTGCTAAACTAGAAAACTAGGGCTTGATGATAGATTGGATATTTTTTCCAAGAATCAACTTATTTAAGTATGGAGAGTCTTATCACCAGATTGAGTTCAGAGTGATTAATTTCTTGGTTGTAGCAAAAACTTGTAGACTTTCTAAATCAGGGATCTTAATGGGGTCTGCAAACAGTTTTTTAAACACTGTTCATAATTGTATTTATATAATTCTGTGAATTTTATACATTTAAAAACTTTATCCAGAGAGCATCTGGGTGGCTCACTGGATAGATTGCTAGCCCTGGAGATGGGCTCAAATCTGACCTCGAACATTTCCTAGCTGTGTGATCCTGGGCAAGTCACTTAATCCCCATTGCCTAGCCCTTACTGCTCAATATTGATTTCAAGACAGAAGGTAAGGGTTTAAAACACCCCAACAAAAACCATTATCCAAAGAAAGGAGATAATTAAACATCTACTTCCAAGGATTTTTGGGAGGATCAAATGAAGTAATATTTTTAAAGCACTTTACAAACCTTAAAACACTATATAGATGCTAGCTATTTTTAGTATTGTTTTTGTTATTGTTGAGGACAAAAATCATGTCAATCATGAGGAAATACAGCAAACAAAATTATTTTTTTGGTCCAAACCTGAGATTTGGTGTAAGGAATTGTGGGTGAGGAAACTCTCTACCAATAGTACCTTCTTTTCAGCTGACAAAAAGAGGTTAAATATGTTGGCCAGGTTTACAAAGCCACTATGTCTCAGATTAGCTCTCTATCCACTGTGCCATGTTGCATCTCCAAAGTAATTCATCTCAAGGTACTCAATAAATAAATTAGGCTAATATCAGGTAGGTAGGTCTTTCCTTATTTTGATAAGAGAAAGAAGTTTGTAAGAATATTGAACACCTAAAGGGGGAATGAGAGAGAAGGAATTACCATAGGGGAGAGAGTGAAGCTGATTATTTTCCCACTAGTAACCTTTCTTTTTTTTTTACTCCTAGTACTTATTAGCATAGTTCTGGTAACAAACTTATTAGCATTCATTCTGGTAACAAATTTTCTGAAATTGTTACTATTTCTTTTCTTTTTAAAAATGTTCTATAATCCATATTATTCCCCACTTTAATACAAATTATTGAGATTTTAGTACATAAACTGCAGTATTGTCTTTGTAAAATCTATGCATGAGAGCAGCTATTATTCTGTTTTAATACCATTAGTAGATTGATCACCTTTGATTGAATTCACATATATATATGTAAATGCAATTAAGTTATAGTCCTAACTTTTAATCATGTTGGAGTTTTGCCTGATATTTCAATCACCTTTAGACATTTAGTATTCTTAAGATAGTTATCTTAAAATAGAAATCAACCTTCTTTATTCATCACTCTTTCCAACAAAAACATTTAGGGTGCAGCTGGGTAGCTCAGTGGATTGAGAGCTAGACCTAGAGAAGGGAGGTCCTAGGTTCAAACCTAACCTCAGCCACTTCCCAGCTGTTTGACCCTGGGCAAGTCACTTGACCCCCATTGCCTACCCTTACCACTCTTCTGCCTTGAAGTTAGACAGAAGGTAAGGGTTTTAAAAAAAAGAGAAAAGAAAAAAATTTTTTTTAAATTTACTTTTTATATATGTGTCACTGCACAGTGCCAGGGATAAAAAGACAAAAATGGAACAATCCCTATCATGAAGTTTCTTAACATTTTATTAGGAAGAACAATATGTATATATTTAAACATAAACAAAATAGATGCATTATTTTGTTGGGGAGAACACTAACACTGGGTGGGGATCAAGAGTAACCTTAGGTAGAATTCTGCCCTTGAGCTGATTATTAAAAGAAACTAGGATGTCTTAAGAGGTGGAGTGGAGGAGTAAATGCATTCCAATTGTTGAAGAATAGCCAGTGCAAAGACCCAGAGATGGGAGACAGTTTTGGGTCAAAGGAAGAAGGTTAGCTTGACTAGACTAGAGGAAACATAAAGGGTAGGAATATGTAATAAAGCTTGGAAGGTAGCTTGAAACTAGATTATGAAGGGCTTTAAATGCCAAGTGGGAAATTCTTTTTGATACTACGAATAATAGGGAACCACTGGAGTGACTGAGAAGGGGATTGACCTACACATTAGGAAAATCACTCTGATGTCTATGTAGAAGATGGTTGGAATGGAGAAAGACTTGTAACAGGGAGACCAATAAGGAAGCTATTTTAATAGTCTAGCCAAGAGGTAACATATTCCTGAACCAAGGCTGGAATTGTATAGGTAGAGAGGAGAGGCAGAAGTAAAAGATGCTATGGAGGTGGAAGGACAGCATATCGCATCTGTAAGAGTGAGGAATTGAGGATTACATCAAAATTGTAAGCCTGGATGATTGGGTTCATAAGATGAAGATGAAAGTTTTCTTTTAGACATGTTGAGTTTGAGATGTCTGGGGGACATGAAGTTCAAAATATTACCAAGGCTATTGATGACATGGAACTAGGGCATAGGAAAGAGATCCCAGCTGAATAAATAAATCTAGAAATCATCTTCATGCAGTTAAGAATATAAATCATAAGGCTTGATCAGGTTACCAAGTGAGAATATGGAGATAAGAGAAGAGTCATTCACAAATAGAGGCATGATATGACTGATGATCTAGCAAAGAGTCTGAGAAGAAATGGTTAGTAAGGTAAGAGAATCATAAGATCATAGGTTTATGATTGGAATCGACAGTGAGCATCAGATTCAAACTCTTTGTTGAGAGAGTAATGTTGTCACAAAATGCCAGAAAATATTGTGTGGTCAATAGTATCAAATACTACAGAGTTCAAGAAGGATTAGGTTTGAGAAAAGTCCATAGATTTGGCAATTAAGAGGTAAATGATAATTTTGAAGAGAGAAACTTCAGATAAGTATGAATGAATTTTAAAAGGGCAGTTTCTGAGACCATGAGAATTGTTCTTCCCCTCTATGGTGATGGCAAGGATAGATTGGAAATACTGTGACTGTCCCAGAGATGGTGCTGTGATTTGCACACCTTTGGGTGGCCCCTTCAGGAGGACATGGAGGTCTTCTCTGTCTTGTTTATGTTGTTTCTGTCTCTGCCTTGGGGCACATCATTGCTTCATGAGGCAAGAGTCAGATTGCAAGAGGTTGAGAAGTGAAGGAAGAGGAAGTAAATGCTACAGTTGTAGATGGCTTTTTCCAGAATTTGACTGAGAACTGGAGGGAGAGACGAAGGATAGTAACCAGAGGCAAGGAATGTCCTGTTATTTGGATGATAGAAAGTTCAGTAGTACTTGGATTTCAATTATTGACTTCTTTTATAGATACGGGAATATGAATGGATTCATTCTCAAACCAAGAGGCTGAAATTTAATGCACTCATAACAACATATGAGATCCTTCTGAAAGATAAGGTATGTAAAGCATGTTTAAATTCATGAGCACCATTTATGATTTGTCCAAGTTGTAAGGGTCTGTGTTCTTCCCTTTTTGCCATAACAATGTTCTTATGCTGGCTTTTGACCTTTGTGGGGAAAAAAATATATTTTGGATACATGAAGAAACCAAATGCCAAAAGGGACACTTGGAGATAACGTAGTCCAACTCCTTTACATTTTACAGAAGAGGAAAACTGGGACTAAAGAAGTAAAGGGTAACACTAATCAGTGATAGATTCAGAACTAAAATTCAACTCTTGCCTAGTGCCTAGTTGTTGGGTTTTAAGAATTATCCATTGTATTATTTTCTAAAAGAGAAAATTTTTTTGCTCTCTAAGGAAAATAACATTCACACAAAACAAAACAAAGATTGTGACAACTTACCAAACCATTTAAAGGTGATCTTTATAAGAATCAAAACATTTCTTTATAGAGATAGACATTTGTAGTTCTAGGCAGATTACATTAGTACTAAAGAAAGAATTTTTAGATTGTTATAATTTGTATCTTCTGATTGTTCCTCAAATCCCAATGTTGTGATAGAGCCTATTCAAAAGGAGAATGGTGTATAATAAAAAGAAGAGTACAAATCATTTTGCCCAGAACTTACTTTGATTTGATTTTTCACTGGGGATATGCAGTAGTGTAAAAGGTAAAGAATGATAAAGGATGCCTATTTCCAAAATTTTTTAGGGATTGTAGTTCACTTTTGACTAGAGCATTTCCCAGTCTGTAGCTAAGATCACAAGTGATCTTTTACATATTTAAAGATAATGTAGAATATTTTCCATACTTTCATTTGTGAGGATGTATGCATGGATATGATAAACACTTGAAACCACTTCCCCATCTGACTTAGTGGTTCATTTTGTTTTGTTTTCTTACTTTAGACTGTGCTGGGCAGTATTAACTGGGCCTTTCTGGGAGTGGATGAAGCCCATCGGTTGAAGAATGATGACTCTTTATTATATAAAACTCTGATTGATTTCAAGTCCAACCATAGGCTCCTGATTACTGGGACCCCTCTTCAGAATTCCCTCAAAGAGCTTTGGTCCTTGCTGCACTTTATTATGCCAGAGAAGTAAGCTCTTTCTTGTATGCTTCAAAAGATGCTAGAATGTTTGAGATGTCAAATGCTGCTAAATCTTTTATCACCCATCTAGAAAAATAAAAGGCATGATTTGGAGAAATTAGAAGTTGTAGCATGATTTTAGTAAAGTAAATTCATAAACAGTAGTATAAAGTCATTTTGGGATAAAGGCATAGATATCAGAATTCTTGAAATCACATATCTTATCTGCCAGAAATTTTAAACTGACTAATTTGTAAGGGCAAATAAAGATGGAATGTAGAAAATAATATTGAAATGGCAAACATTGGTCAGTCGCTAAGGTAGTACAATATATAATTAATCTAATTGAGAAAGACTGACAATTACTCAAAATAGATGAAATTTTGAAAGATACTTTTTATGAATTCAGATACAATTACTTAAGAAGGGCAAAGCAATCTTTACTCAGGTGTCTGCTAAAAGTATCTTTGTGTATGTAATATACTTATTCAGTGATGCAGACTAGGTTCTGAAATTCCTTTCTAAGGCAATTCAGACTTTTTTTCTGTTGCGATTACATTTCTGCCATGGTCCACTTAGAGGTTATTGTTATAATAGTAAATAGTTTTCCAGTGTTTGCTACCTTCTATGCCAAAGTAATGCCACTTATTGTCTATAAGTCTAAGAATACATCCTTTGAATTGTCTTCTTTTCTCTTCTCCATCCTCCCTGATTTTCCAATAATGTTGATCATTTGCATTGAATTAACCCTCGCTTTCTCTTGTTGCTTTTTGGATGTGTGTATGAGATAACTGACAACATTTTTTCTCTTTGAGAAATTAATTTGCTTGTGTGGGAATTAAAACAGTGATGTGGGGGTTATTGATCTAGTGCAAGCAATACTTGTAGCTAATCCACACTTTTTTGTGTGCTAATTAAATACATGGGAATGTATACATATACACATAATGCATATATATATATATAAACATACATGTCTGTAAAAATACACATATATAAAATTTACATATATAAACTCAAAAACTGTTATTTAATAAATAAGTAAATAGTTTAACTTTCTTCATGAAGTTGTTAAAGTGGATAAACAAAACATTCTATGAAGTGTTTCATGAGCATGTTGGAAATAGGATATTTGTTAAAATGATTGAGTTTCGCCAGAGCAGATGCTACTTTTGGTAAAATAGCAAGATAAAGAGAGAGAGAGAGAGAGAGAGAGAGAGAGTGTGTGTGTGTGTATTCCAAAGTTCATAGTTAAAGGAATCTAATGACTAGATGATACAGGGTCTGTAGTGGGCAGAGAACTTCAATATAATTATAACTTATAATTATGTTCTTCTTTTACTCATTAAGTCAACATTCATTTAGTAAGAATTTACAATCTTTAATAGGTTCTAAACTCGTAATATTATAGGTATGAGACATCATAATCACTTTCAAAGATTTTGCAATCTGTTTCAAGAGATAGGGATTAAGTATTTATTAGTTAATAAAGAATGCCTGGGAGCAAATTTTAATGGACCTCATTTTATATATATCCCATAGAACTTGTTTTGTGCCTTGCTTCTAGATAACCTTTTTTTTCAAACTTTTTGCCACCTAATCTCTTTATATATCTCTGCTTATAATATTCACCTTTAGTTGTCTCCACTTTTATTCAAAATCAGAATAGTCCCTAAGGTGCTGACAGAAGAAGTAGAAATGGCACTAAAGAAAACAAAGGTGGGAAAAGCATCAGATTTGGATTAAGTATAGATAGAGGAAAATTATGTCAGAAGTGATACTTCTATAAAAGGAGGAAAAGATAAAGTAAGGAAAATAAGTTCAGACTTTAATGATAGCAAAAAAAAAAAATGATCGCGGGAACATTAGGCTATCAACATATATATGACTTTTCCATCTAATAATAGTAAGAGCTAGCATTTACATAGATCTCTTATAGTTTCTAAAAAGCTTTACAAATATTATTTGATCCTTACAACAACCAGGTAGTTGCTATTATCTCCATTTTACAGATGAGGAAAGTGAAATAGAGGTTAAGTGACATACTGAGGGTCATATAGCTAATAAATAATTGAGGCTAGATTTGAACTCACATATTCATGAATGTACTCTTCCACTTGGTTGCATCTGATACATATATAAATATTTAAATTCTATCTTCATCTTTATATCCTTGTTAATTTTTTAAAATGTTCTTGTTTGTTTTTTAGCTTCTTAAATCATTCTTATTCTCTTTTATTTTTTATTTTTTTAAAACCCTTACTTACTATCTTGGAGTCAATACTGTAGTAAGGGTAGGCAATGGGGGTCAAGTGACTTGCCAGGGTCACACAGCTGGGAAGTGTCTGAGGCCAGATTTGAACCTAGGACCTCCTGGCTCACAATCCACTGAGCTACCCAGCTGCTCCCCCTTATATTCTCTTTTAAAAGAATAATCTTTAGAGAGGAGGTAATTTATTTTATTAATTGTTCTTTCCTTGGTATTTATATTTATCTTTTCCTGTGTTTCTGTTGTTGGGAGTATTTGCAAGCTGAATTTTTTGCTCTTTTTTTTTTTTTTTTTTAAAACCTATATCTTCCATCTTAGAATCAATATTAAGTATTGGTTCTAAGGCAGAAAAGTGGTAAGGGTTAGGCAGTGGGAGTGAAGTGATTTGCCCAGTATCACACAGCAATTAAGTGTCTGAGGGCAGTTTTGAACCTCTCTTCTTAAGGCCTGTCTCTCTATCCACTGAACCACCTAGTTGCTCCCTGCTCATATCAATTTAATTTTTTTGTAGGAGTACAACTACGTCTCTTTTATTGAACATCCATCTTTTTTCTTGATCATTTGGCTCAGGTTTTTTTGGTATGTCATTTTGGGTTGCATCTTTAACTCTTTGCTTGTAGGAATATGGTTATTAAATTTGCTTAAGAAGTTGTTAAGTATAGAATAGTGCTGTCTTATTTGACTTTCCTTTCCTTTTGAAGATCTTTATTATGGCTGCTTGTAGAATATGTTGTTTGGCATTGGGATTGTTAAATTTAGCCACTCTGTGTTGAAACTGGAAGCATGTGATTTTTTTTCTGGAGGCAGTTTGTGTATTGTTTAGATTGGTGTTTTGTTTTCTGTGTTTATAAGGTCCAGGCAAGTTTTCTTGTATTATTTCTTTTATTGTAATGTTCAGGTTTTTAACTTGCCATCATTTCCTGGGAGGCCTGTGATCTTTCAGTTGTTTTTGATCATGCTGCCTTCAAGATCAATTGTTTTTACTTGTATAGAAACAATATATTCTTTTAGCATTATTACCTTTTGTTTTTCTCTTCTTCTGATAGTTTTTTCTTCATTATGTTTGTATTCTGGAACAATTTTTCCCTATTTGCTTCTTTGCGGAGTATTTGCTAACATGGATTCTAATTTTTCTATGTTCATTATTTCTGCTGTTCAGGTCATAGGTTCTGATATTTGGTCTCTTCTCAATTATTGTTATTTTACGCTTTTTATTTTTCTTTTGAACAGTTTAGGAACATCATCTTTTCCATGCTCTTTTGGGATTCCACAGGGTTTGTTTGCCATCTCACCAGATGGTTTAGTTTACTTTGCCTTATTTATAATATCATGGAGTGGTCTGTAATCTTTTTTAATGTTTTAATTCATTCTCATTTATCTGCTTGAACTTTAGATTTTTAAATGGAATTTGTTTCCTTTTGAAATTTTAGTGATTTTAGCTTTTTTTTTTTACTTATATTCCCTCTTAGTAATTTTCTGATTCTTTCCCTCTTTGAGATGGGGTATGTACCCTTGGAGCTTGAATGCAAAGCTGCTTCATCCTTTTTCAGTATTTGGAGAATTTACTTTTCAAGCAGGTTTTGGCAAATGAAGTAAAATAATGATCCCCATTTTTACTATCTCACAAGTGACTGATGTAAAGAATATGTATCATTTTGTTTACTTTGTTGATTATGAAAAGGATTTATCTCTGTAGAACAAAACATTGCCTCACAGGCTCTTTTACAACAAAGTGTTCTCCATCCACACATCAAGATCATTTAAGTTTCCTTAGAAGAGTTAATAACAGAAATTATTGTTTAATAACTGACAAGTAAACATCAGGTGAGGCAAAAAATAGGGAAATGTTTTTTAAAAAAATTTTCATGACTATGATGGCAGAGGCCCAGTGCAAAGGCAATCAGTAAATCAATACACACATATTATGTGCCCACTATATGATTGAGATACAAATACAATGAAAGAAACAATCCCTATTCCTCTGGAATTTATATTCTAATTAGAGAGACAAGGCAATATATAGAGATAATACAAAGTAATTAAATGAAGAATAGTTTAAAAGGAAAGGCACTTCCTTTGAAAAGATTTGAAGAGAATAGGAATGATTCATATAGAATGTGGTACTTGAGCTTAGTTTTGAAGGAAGAGGAGAATTCTATGAGGCAGAGTTGAGAAGGGAGTATATCGTAGGTCTGGGGGACAGCTAGTCCAGTGGTACAGAGATGGGAGACATGGTATGTGTGAACAATAGAATCCACTTTGGCAGAATTACAAGGTTAATACACAGTGAGGCTAGAAAGATAGGTTGGGACGAAATTTGAAAAGGTTCTAAAATCTAAGCAGATTTGTCTATGCTTAAGGAAAATTACTTTGGCAGCAGCATGGAAAATGAACTGAGGTGAAAGAGACTTAAATGGACCCTCTGAGAAAGAGCCTATGGCAATAACATAAGCATGAAGTAAGGAAGGCCTGGATTATGGTGATAGCTATGTGAATAGTAATTAAGGGGTAAGTGGTGAGAGAGATTATGGAGGTTGAAACATCAAGATTTGGCAACTTGTTTGAATTTGTGAGGTGAATAAAAGTAAGGAGCCAAGGATAATCCTGGAAGAATGGTGGTGCTTTGAAAGAAATAAGGATACTTGGAGAAAGAGTGAATTTTGGAGGAAAGAAACTGAGTTCTGTTTTGGATATATTGAGTTCTTGGTTACTACAATAAACTAATCACAATCTTGGGAAACTCAAATAATCAGTGCATTTTTATAGTTTAGTTTTGTGAAAAAGAGAAATAATGACTGCTGATCAGTTATTTATTTAAAATAACAACTCTAGGGTAGTGTAAGGTTAATTTAGATTAAACTTTTTCTTATCTTTTCTATACCTGTAGTGCTGTATGAATTAGTAATATTTATGTTAAGATGACCCCCCAGAATTTCTTCTGATGAATCATGAAAGAAAAATAAATTATTGAATATATTTTGTGTTGAAAAGTAAAAAAGTAAATCAAGAGCTGGTCTCAGAGATGAGGTGGCCTAGGTTAAAATCTCACTGCTTTTCTTTCCTCTTTTTTTTTTTTAATTCAAAGCAAAGACTTTAATGAAATAGCATAAGTAAGAAAAGCAGCAACCAGTGTATCTCTCCCACCTCCCCACCCCCCATGTATATAGGTCAGTAGAAAGAGAGGATACCTGTATGGACTATATGTAGGGAACATGTGTAATCGGGTCCAGTGTGGAGGCCTACCTAATACTTCCTGGATACTGATGTCTTCCAGTGATGCTAGAGCTGTTCCCACTGGAATTTACTCATTAGTTTTTTTCTTAACTCACCTTCTGTCTTAGAATCCTTGGGTACCAAGGCAGAAGAACAATAAGGACTAAAAATCTTACCTCTTAAATAAATTGGTGCAAGTCACTTAACCTCTCACTGCCTTTGATGGCTCTATAGGTCTATTTCAGAATAGCTGATCTTCATTGGATGAAGGAATTTCATTACCTAGAATTCCCATCATTAATGAAATAATAATTCCAGACCAAAAACAAAACAAAAAAAATTTTTATTGTGCATTTCATCTTTTAATGCTTTAGACACTGGTAGTTATCATATGATGCACATTATTTAGAAGGGAAAGTAAATCTTACAAAATCTTGATCATTTGTTTCTAAGATTAATCTTGTGGGGGCAGCTAGGTGAGTCAGTGGATTGAGAGCCAGGGCTAGAGACAGGATGTCCTGGGTTCAGATCTACCTGTCTCTGGGTTCAGATCTAATCAGATACTGCCTAGCTGTGTCCACCCTGGGCAGGTCACTTAACCCCAAATGCCTAACCCTTATCACTCTTCTGTCTTTAATCTAATACACAGTATTTTTTTTAAACCATTAACTTCTGTGTATTGGCTCATTGGTGGAAGAGTGGTAAGGGTGGGCAATGGGGGTCAAGTGACTTGCTCAGGGTCACACAGCTGGGAAATGTCTGAGGCAGGATTTGAACCTAGGACCTCACGTCTCTAGGCCTGACTCTCAATCCACTGAGCTACCCAGCTGCCCCCACATGGTATTGATTCTAAGATGGAAGGTAAGAGTTTTAAAAAAGCTAATCTGGCTTATAGCTAATTGTAATATGCTGTTCCATATTTACAAAGATAAACCCATATTTGCTTTGAATTATTTGTTTTCTGTAGTTGTGATAGTTGTGTTGATTTATCTATATAGTTCTGCTTGGCAATATGTGTTCCTCAGACCATGGAATAGTTTTAATGGTTTATTAAGTACTGTGTTTGATTATAGAACAGTGATCAGGCCCACAAATTCGACTTCAGTTAATATATTTCAGCCAACATTTCTTAATCTCCTTTAGTATGTAAAGGCACTGTGTTCTGACTGAGCTGAGTGGGCATAACAACATCGAGGCAGGACATCTTCTAAGAGTGTTATAATTTTCTCATTTCTTTTTTGACCATTTTAAATCAAAGTACTTCATATTATTAAATAATTTTACATTTATTTTAATTCCTCTGTTAGTTTTTAGACCCAGTATCCCTATCCTGAATTCCTGTAATAGTCCCTGTCAGCCTCACCAAAAATCATGATTTGGTTTAGTTACTGAGCTCAGGCTAGTTTTAGCTGTATAATTTTGGATAAGTGTATATGAACTTTCTAAATTAAATTTGGCCTTTGGGTTTTTGCTGTGTTCCCAAATTCTATTGATATTAAAGATAACCAGTTTTGTAGTTTTGTATGTGCTTTTGTTTGACTTATTGCAGATACACTCCTTTAAACTTTCCCTCCAGGAACAATATGGGTTTTTCATGATAATTACATTTTTTAAGTAACAACTGAAATTTTAGTAGTGTGTCTGATGTTTTCAGTTCTTTTTTCCCCAAGCAAATTACCATTTGTGAAAAAATTATAGGTCACTATAATTTTTCTTCATAAAATTTTTATAATCACTTTCCACATTCATTTTTATGATCCTATATAACAGAAATATGCTAGTCTCAGTAATTTGATTATTTCATGAATCAAATGTTAACTCTTTAGGTAATCCAGAGTGTTATAGTGGTTTTCTGATTCATGCTCAGATGTTGAATAATTTTTTGCTTCATTCCAGTTTCATTTTTTGATCTTCTAGTCTTATTTTTTTTTTTCTATTAGAAATCAAATAATTTTATTCTGGTTAGTTAACTTTTTCAGAGGTTAATTTCACAACCAGAAAATTTAAAGTGCTTGTTAGAAATCCAAATAGAAGAAATATATTTTCTCCATATAATTTAAAATTAAATTCTATCCACAGGTTTGAATTTTGGGAAGATTTTGAAGATGACCATGGAAAGGGGAGAGAGAATGGTTATCAGAGCCTTCATAAGGTTCTAGAGCCTTTCCTTCTTCGAAGAGTAAAAAAGGATGTGGAAAAATCACTTCCAGCCAAAGTGGAACAGATTCTCAGGGTGGAGATGTCTGTTCTTCAGAAGCAGTATTATAAGTAAGTTATTTCATGAATCGACTGTTAAATAGTATTGAGGCTGTAGGTAGAAATGAGAGTTGTACACTGAAGCCTTCATTTGGGTAACTCTAATGAAAATCTTGCTTTGCTTTTTTATTTTTAGCAGTGCTGAGTAATGATAGTTTTTTTCCCTTCTCCTTTTTTGTTAGCACAAGTGAGAATAAGCACCATTCTATTCTTACTTAATGGCCCAAAGTGTATCCCAATTCCTAGAGAAATAATAATGCTTCCTCTTTCTTTCTCCCTTGCCCCAGAAAGCAGATCATTCTATTTTGAAGAATATTCATCCATTCTTGGAATTGGTACAAAGGGAGGGAAATCTTTTCTTTCTCAAAGTACTCTGTGCAACAGATTTAACACAGAGGGATTAGTGTCCTTAGTTTAAGTTCTTTTGTAGGATAGTTTATAGTGATGTAGGATGTGGGTTCCATAATTTAAAACTTTATCTTAAAAGTTTTGGCCTGGTTATTTATATTTGAATAATAATGTTTTAAAATTAGAAGTCTCCATTGAAATAAAAAAATGAAAAAAAGAAGCATTCCATTTAGAGTTATGCTTTGTTAATAATTAGCACACTTCAAAAGAAAGTACTATTTTTTCTCTCTGCTTTTGTTGCTCACAACCTACCAGAATTTGGAGTCCAATATTTTTCAGTTGTTTTGACATAGAAAAGATTATAGTCCTTAGTGAAAAACAAACAACAAACCTTATAAAATCTATGTCTATACACAGTGAACATAGAAAGAGGGGGAAAATCAAATACTGGAAATAGGCTGAAATTGAGTCAGTTTTCCCAGTTTATCTCTTTTGGAGGATCTCTTTAACTTAAAATAGGCTGACCTTCCAGTTAACCTGAGATTTAGAAAGAATTTTTCTTTAGTTCATTTTGTTCTTGCCTACTCTATTTTTTTTTGTTGTTTTTTAATGCTGCTGTTCTCATTTTTGTTTTTACTTTTTGAGGGAAAGAAGAAAGTAGGGGTGCCAAGAAGTTTCAGAAAGCAGTAAAAGGAATGACAGGAAAAATAAGAAGTTAGAGAGGGTGGCATAATTGTGTACATTTTCAACCCAATATGGCCAGATCATAATATTCAATAGTTATGCTAAATATACTATTTTTTGTGGGGGGGATACAGAATAGGTTTAGAATAGGTTCTAAATTTATTATTCTAGGTTTTGGAAATATGGAAACCCTTTGTTCTTGATTGATCTTTATTAAGATAACTTGAGGGACAAACTTCATGTTTCATTTTAAAACTTAATGTAAACCATCATGGTTGTGAAGTTTAGATGGCTAAATAAAATGATGTATATGATTATAGTTATAAATGAGTAGGAAAAGCAATCATATTCTCTCCCTATCTCCTTTTTCTCTTTCTTGAGAATTTTTTCCATTTTCCTTTCCCTATTGGCCCATTATATCTTTTTTTTAAATCTTAGCTTCCACCTTAGAATCAATACTACATATTGGTTCCAAGGCAGAAGGAGCAGTAAAGACTAGGCAGTGGGGATTAAGTGACTTGCTCAGAGTTACACAAAGTTAGGAAGTATCTGAGTCCAGAATTGAACCCAATACCTTTTGTCTCCAGGCCTGGCTCTCTATCCACCAAGCTACCTTGCTGCCCCTAGACCTATTATATTTTAAAATTTGACCAGAGAATTATATTACTAACATTTTCTGCAGGTGGATTTTGACCAGAAATTATAAGGCCCTCTCCAAAGGGACAAGAGGCAGCACATCTGGTTTCCTCAATATTGTGATGGAACTGAAAAAATGCTGTAACCATTGCTACCTGATTAAGCCTCCTGAAGAGAATGAACGTGAAAATGGTCAAGAAATTCTGCTGGTGGGTAGTTACTCTATGCATAATTTGTCCATTAAAAAAATAAAATCTACAATAAATACCTGCTTATTCTAGTTACTTTTAACTTAATTCCTTCCTCCTTTATACTCTTAGAAATTTGGTTTGGGGGAAGCTTTTTTTTTCTGATGAAGACTTTTAAACTAATTAAACGAAATTATCTGTTTAAAATAGCTAAAGAAGAAAATAAACTTGTGGATTCTTTTTTAAGGACTTAAGTCATTAGTTAAAAATGCTTTCAAGAATTATTCTGAGTACCTTCTTTATACTTAGCTTAAGTGTTGTGGGAAATAAAAAAATACAACAAATAGTTCATTGAGGACAAGGGACTCCTATTATTTTCCAGAGATGCCAAGATTTACATAGATTTTTAAAATTAAGAGAATTGAGATAGAGTACATAGTAAGTTGCTTAGTGACTGTAAGTGCCAAAATATATATAATTAAAGAATATGGAGAAGAAATATTCTGAACAGTTAGAATGGTGAGAATGTAGTAATTAAAGAAGGCTTTATGAAAGATGAGAGTGTACAGGAAATGGATCTTGAAAAACTTGAAGAATTCAGGTAGCCAAAGATTTTTGTGTTTAAGGAATATTAAAAAAATTGTATATGTAAAGTTAAGCAATTGGGTCAAGAACTTAATTTTATAAACTTTTATAACTTAAGTAGGAGGAAAATACAGGGGCTTGATCAAGGAAATGTTTCAGAAAGATTAACCTTGGTCATCCAAAATAGAGTAGAGATGGGAAAGACAAAAAAACAAAACAAAACAACTTCAAGATAGCAGTTAATAAACTAAGATTCTAATCTGAGTGCAAAATTATGAGGATTTTGACTAGAGTGGTGGCAGTAGGTATATTGAATAGATTTTTTTTTTTAAAGAAACTACAAAATTTGGTGAAAGAAGGGTTTAGGGTAAAGGAGACAATGAATGAATAACCCTTTGTCTATAACCTAGTAGAATGGAAGAATTATAGTACTAGTGATGTAGTTGAGACAACTGGGAAGAGAATCTTATTTTGAGAGAGGAAGATAATTGATTCAGTTTTCAGTATGTTAAGTGTTTGCAGATAGTTGAATATGAAAGGTTTGATGTCCTTTAGGCATTGGCAAATATAAGATAAGGGCACAGTGAGAGAAGTCATAAGTTAGGGGAGATTAGTTTGGGGAGTTATTCTCATTGAGATGATGGAAACTATGAAGATGATCAATGATTGATGGGTGAAATCTGGGAATTATTAAAGGCAAGAAGAGAAGAAAAAGTTTCCCAAATTAGGCCCAAGGAAATACAATATAACATTGAAATCATAAAGGTGACAGTTTAAAAAAAATGTTGACCACTGCTGTCAAATACTCTAGAAAGTTTGAAAAGTAAGAACAAAGATCACTAGATTGGTTACTTTCTTAAGAATATTTTTACTAGAGTTGTGATGGTAGAAGTCAAATTTTAAGAGGATTATGGAGGGGTATAGGCTGGTCTCAAACCAGATTACATAAAAAGCATCTATGAGAAGAAGAATCCTTTGAATTCAAGCAGTTTTATTTATAAAAATAGGGAAATCTTTCAACCTCATGATTGGAATGACTTTTAGTTCTTCAGTCCCTGATCAGGAGCAGTGGGAAGCTGATCCTCTTAGACAAACTATTAACAAGACTTCGAGAGAGAGGGAACAGAGTTCTGATCTTCTCCCAAATGGTGAGGATGTTGGATATCCTGGCTGAATACCTGACTATTAAGCATTATCCTTTCCAGGTAAGGATGTTCAGTAATTCAGGCTGCAGACTTTCAAGGATGCATGCATGCATGCTCAAAATACTAAACTGACCAATGGTGGAAAATATCAGTATTCTTTTAACTGTTTGGAATCTAGAAGTATGTCTTAGAAGGGCCCTTACTCCTTAATAAAATACTCATATGAAGGTCCCTCTTTTTGATTTGAGAGAGAAAAAATAAATACATGTTAAGTGGGCTTGCTTCTTACCTCTCTAAACAATGACGCAGAGAAATTGGTTGTGTGATGTGGGAATCTCAAGAAATATATTACAAAAATCAGAACAAAAAAAGTGATAGGGAATGTTATTTTATACATTTTTAACAAACTTGGCATTGAATCTGGAGATAGCCTACTTCAAGCTGTTTTTAAAAAAAATTAGTCCAGTGACACCTAGAAATAGTTTTTGAATAGAATGTGAACTGTTTAATGACTTTTTTTTAACTGACAAATATTCAGGTATGTCTTCCTGAGATTTGCTCAGAAAAAAAAAAATCTTGTTATGTGGGCTTTAGTGGATTCTGGTAGAGATTTTTCTGATCTATTTATTGTGCTTTATTTAGTAAATAGATGACATATTAAATGTTTTTGTTTTTTACAGTGGGTCGAGTTAAAGATTTGTTTCTAACTTTTTTGACTTTGACTGGAATGACAATCTTAAAAACTAGTATCATATTTTATATACATTAGTTTTAAAGGAACTTTTGAGTCAGTAGGTATCAGCTTTTCCCTTCTTAAATCCTGCCCTCAGACTCACTAGCAGATCCTCTTTCAAAATGTTCAGAACAACACTATTTAGAATTCCTAGTCTTATGCTATTCTTCTTTAATAATTTTCTTTCAGTAGTGTTTTATAGTATAGCTAACATTGGGAAAAAGTAACATACCACAGAAATAGGTTTTCTCAACATACTTGACTCTTTCATTGCTTTTACTTTGGTGATTTATTGGATTCCAAATAAAATTAGAAGGTAATCTTATCCTCTTTGTGAAACAATCATGTTTTCTCTGTGTGAGAGCTGAGGGGTGGAACCCATTCCTTTCTAGTTCTTGTGCCATAGTAGCTTAAGTCATTAGTTTATCTCCATTACTAGCAGCAATGTAATGGATTTTTTTGATATCAGAATGTAGAATATGATACTGTAGATCATGTTTCCTCTTGGCTAAAAAATCAAGTGGAATTTGTATTCTGAGGAGGAAAAGGAATTAAGTTTTAAGGTGATGATATGGTCAGAATAAAGAATAGCAGACTAGGAGAGCCAGGCCTAGAGAGAGACAGGAGGTCCTAGGTTCAAACCCGGCCTCAGCCACTTCCCAGCTGTGTGACCCTGGGCAAGTCACTTGACCCCCATTGCCCACCCTTACCAATCTTCCACCTATGAGACAATACACCGAAGTACAAGGGTTTAAAAAAAAAAAAAAAGAATAGCAGACTAGGAATTTTGTGGTTTAGGTTTTTCCTGTCTTTTCTATCACTTTGGTGTAATTCACTTTAATTTCTCTAGACTTAGTTCCATCAAGATAATAGCTATCCTATCAATCTCATATGAAATCTGAGGTAGAAATAAAGGTAAAAGGGCTTCATAAAAGTTAAACTTCATGTCATGTAAGCAATGTGTGTGTGTGTGTATATAAATGGTATTTACACTGGTGTAATAAAAACTATCACAAATAAAATTATTATTATTTGCTTAAATGTGTCTCAAGCTTAGCAAGGTTTCCTTGCTAAGAAAAATCATTATCAGCTGAATTGTTTCTGACCTCAAACTTTTTTGGTGTCTACAGATATAATTAAAACAAAGCAGTTAAGCAAGGGTTAAGTTGCTATGATTTTCCTCATAGGTTTTAGTGTAATGTCTGATCCTCTGATAAGCCTAAGAGAGAACATTTTGAATAAGAGCCTCTCAGCTATGATTTTGTAACAAGAGATCCCCTGTCAGGGAGTATGCTGCCTAAGCAGAGTCCTTACTTACATGGTCTTGACCAGAACATTTGAGCTATTTTTAATCTGTGTCTAGTGGGGACAAATGAAGGTTGTAAGCCTGTAGTGTTTTCTGCTTTTGGTGCAGCTGGTCTTCCTTGACTGTTAATTCTCTGCTGATTTATTTCTACAGCGTCTGGATGGTTCAATTAAGGGAGAAATCCGAAAGCAGGCACTGGACCACTTCAATGCAGATGGATCTGAGGTATAGCATTCTCTCTATGGCTTTGTTACATGAATAGTTTAGACTCTAAATCAATAATAATAATTGCAGTATATATACAGTGCTTTGCAGTTTGCAAAGTGCTTTCTTTACAGTACTGTGAGGTGGTAGTAGAGGAATTAAGATTTATTATATTGAGTTTTAAAAACCACTTAATACTTCTATCTGCTTTGGAAAAAAATAAGAATTCCCAAACCATGACAAATCAAATTAATAATTTGTTTCTAAAAGCAAGCATCTTCAGATTTGCTTACCTTTCTAGGTGTGAATAATAAATAAATTCTGCTAGCAGCAATGCCATTGCTATATGGTTCAAGTGTTAAAATTAGTGGGATTTTGAAGGCAACAAGGTAAGAGGATGGGTTAGTTACCTGGAAGGATTAGCTTTGATGAGTTAATAACATCAAAAGCTTATACTTTTGAAAGAATTAATTCTTATTAGGGCTCTATTGCTCTTTGGATGTGGCTGAGTTTGAACTATATGGGTTTGCTTTTGACTCTTGTTTCACAAGGGAAGAACAAGAGATATGTATTACTTTAAAACATTTAAATTTCTGTTGAGCTTCCTTTATATTACTGTATAATAGTCAGTGCTTTTATTATTTCTGATTTTACAGGAGGAGCAAATGAAATAAGAAAAAGCATAAGATAATAAGTGAAAAATCAGATGCTAAACTGTTTTTATACTGATTTCAGAAAGTAAAAAGAACAGAAGCTCTGGGCAAGTGTGAATGCAGAAATGTCAGAGTGAAGGGGTCAGAGTTCGAGAAAACAGGGGACTGAAAATCAGATAAATCAGTAATCTTTGGGGTTGGGGAGTGTCAGTAATTCTTAAAGCCAGAGTATGTTTTGAACATAGGATTCAGACTTGTTTTTCTCTGAGCTGTACATAGAACATAGAACACTCTTAAAATAATTGTGTGTGTTCATCAGTAATGGTATTCCTTTTACTTTGAGACAGGGTGGAGGTTGGAGGTGTGGGAATCTTGTGGGTACTGGCATAGTTTCATTTGGCAGAAAAACAAAGCCTGAAAGACCAGTTAGTTGCCAGGTTTATTTTGAAGGGATTCCATTCATAATCACTGAGATTGGTTTCAACTCAAATTCTTTAATTTTGGTGGACCTTCTAAGATAATATTGCTTCGGTTACTATCATAGCCTAAAGTTATTTACTCTTGATAGCTACTTTGGCTAAACTGTTCAGAGCAGTTTGGATTTTGGTTGAATACATATCTTTTTTTTCCCTTTCCCTCCCTCTCTTCTCTGTCTCTGTTTCTTTGTCTCTCTGTTTTCTCTTCTTTCTCTCATTTTCTCATAAACTCATATTACCTGGCTCTACTTAAAACAACAAACAAGCACATGATCTGAACATCTTATGTTTACCTCTCTGAGAATAGATATAAAACTATGTTGCTTTTTTGGTGTGATCTTTGGTGGAATTTTTGGTATGGGAGGGTCTTAGTAGACAAAAGGACTCCTACTTCTG
The DNA here is from genome assembly GCF_016433145.1 of Gracilinanus agilis. NCBI lineage: Eukaryota > Metazoa > Chordata > Mammalia > Didelphimorphia > Didelphidae > Gracilinanus > Gracilinanus agilis. The sequence continues at coordinate 593,664,539 of NC_058131.1, read as the reverse complement.
ATCTATAAAACCATATCTAATCGTTTTGAGTTTGGAACTTATTTTGCTTTTTTCTGGGGGAGTGTGTCTTTCATCCTGAAGTGAGAGGTTTGCCTTCTCTAGAGTCCTATTTAGAGTATCCTGTGTTATTAGTTTCTAAATATAAAGACTTAGTCCTGCTCTTCTTTTTGTAATAAACTCCACCCCCCCAACCCCCCAGACATCCTGTTCATTAGTTTTCACTGGGCCATTGTCTGTGACTTAGCCAACTACTTTCAGTATTCCATATCTAATTGATAACAAACATGACTGCCAATTGGAAACTGAAGACTATTTTATCATCATTATTCAGGAAATAGATGATTTTTGAGCTATATTTATATATATATGTGTGTATATATATATATGTGTATATATATATATAATGTGTGCTCAAATTCATACAGTTATTTATGTATAAATTCATACATATGTATTTCTGATATAATTAGACTGATCCTTTAAAATATAACCATACCCTGCACTTTCCACTCTCAAGTATTCGAGGACAGAGATGTCAGTAAACATTTTTCTTCATAATAAAATTTTCATTTTCATTCTTCATATTTTTTGTATACTTCCAGTTCTGGATTTTGAACTGTTTCTATATAATTTTTTTTTCTCATCACCATAACATGAATTATGTACAAATTTTGTGCCATTTTAGAGGCTGGTGTTTTTTCTGTAGTTGGTCCCTTATCTTACATTTACATATCTTTCTATATTTTATCTTTCTTTTTATTATTGTATTCTGTTTGATATTCTTGTGTTCTTTACTAGTTGTCAGAAATGAATAAACATTCACACGTGAAAATATTTTCATATTCCATTTTATATTGACAATTTTAATGAATCTATCATAGAAAAGTGAATTGATTAAGAAAACACTATGTTAAGAATATTGTGAAAATGTAATTACATGTCTTTGGCTACTAGATAAAGTAGTAAGAGGTTAATGAAAGAGCATTGGAATTAGAGGTCCTGAGTTTGAATTCTGGTTCTGCTACTCAACTGTTATGTTATGGCTGTTGTCAAGTCATTTCCTTTCACAGGATCTTAATTTCCTCCTTTGTTAAATAAAGGGACTATGGTGTCTGTTGTGCCTTTTCAGGCCCTATCCCCTTCTCTAGTGAACTACTCTTTCCTTTTACAATGAAATTTCACTTTGCCATCAGGTCCTACACATTCTTTTAGCTTCCATAAAGATTGCCCATCATATCTTACTTTTCTTCACAACTGCAGGGGTTTCCAGGGATACAGGGCTTATTGGAGTATGAAACTGTTTCTGAGACAGACACGACATAAAGTGGTGTATTGCCTTATGTACAGGACTTCTGCTTTCTGCTCTCAACACGGGCGGGTGGCCTAGGAATCAACTTGGCTTCAGCGGATACTGTAGTCATCTTCGACTCTGACTGGAACCCCCAGAATGACTTACAAGCACAAGCCCGAGCACATCGGATTGGACAGAAGAAACAGGTCAGAGGAGATGAGATGTCAGGCTATTTCTAGGTTTGGTTTTTGCAGGGATTCAACTCCTGTCAGGCCATCTGTAAACTGTAGGGTGTGCCAAAAGTCTTAGTGAAGTTTCAAGCAATTAAAGCTATGACCTTGTGCTTTCCTTCCATTTTTATCCAATTTCAACTAGGCTACATATATATCTATATATCTACATCTATATCTCTATATATACACACTTTATACTTGAGAATGTAAATAATATAGTACTGAGGTTTCCTGTGAGCTTTACTCTGAGGGTGGTATTACTTTGTATGAACATAGGACTAATAATTTCTCTCTTTACTGTACTTATGTAATCATCATCGATTTCTTCAGTGAGCCCTTTCTTGTCTTTCCCACAAGTCAGATACTCCCATATATATTATAAAACGATACTCTACAGATAGCTTTTCATAGAACATTTCATTTCCTAATAGGCAGTGTTGAAATCCATCTGTATTTGTCATTTATACAACTTATTCTTTATGCAGCCTAACCAAAAAGTCCATTTTTGTTATGTTAAATATTTGTTTGATTTTTATTTCATTATGACCATTAGTGTCTTTATGTCTTAATTTAAGAATACTTTTAAGATGATTATCTACTCTAATAAAAGTATGTGTCCAATTAAGACTATCCCTTGGGGGCAGCTGGGTAGCTCAGTGGATTGAGAGCCAGGCCTAGAGATGGGAGATCCTAGGTTCAAATCTGGCCTCAGACACTTCCCAGCTGTGTGACCCTGGGCAAGTCACTTGACCCCCATTGCCTACCCTTACCACTCTTCTGCCTTGGAGCCAATACACAGTATTGACTCCAAGACGGAAGGTAAGGGTTTAAAAAAAAAAGGGGGCAGCTGGGTAGCTCAGTGGAGTGAGAGTCAGGCCTAGAGACGGGAGGTCCTAGGTTCAAACCCGGCCTCAGCCACTTCCCAGCTGTGTGACCCTGGGCAAGTCACTTGACCCCCATTGCCCACCCTTACCACTCTTCCACCTATGAGATAATGCACCGAAATTAAGGGTTAAAAAAAAAAAAAAAAAAGAAGACTATCCCTTAAATGGATAGAATATATAATTTACAGTTCAAACAGAATAGAACTTTTCCCCTCAAATGAAGCATCACATCATTTGTTCTTTGGGTATATCCAGAGTATTTGCATGATATATGACAGATATAATCCTCGCTTTTCTTTGCTCTTTTAGGTAAACATTTACCGCTTGGTTACAAAGGGGACAGTAGAGGAGGAAATCATTGAAAGAGCCAAAAAGAAGATGGTGTTGGATCACTTAGTGATTCAGCGTATGGATACCACAGGCCGGACTGTCTTAGATAACAACTCAGGAAGGTCAAAGTAAGTACCAGAAGGAGAGGTAAAGGAAATCCAGCTGATTATAGGCTTTCTGTTACCAATCAGATTTCATTGAGCCTGACCTGAGGGGTTCACTGAGAACTCATGTTGGAAATTCCTGGCTACTAAACAGAAGAAAAGTGCATTAGCATCTGTGGTGTTGTTGATGGTTTGGGTGGGGAGGTTTTTTTATTTCCTTGCTTTCTCTTTTTCTATATCCTAGTACTTTCTCTACTTATTTTCTCTTAGATCTTATTGCCTGTCTTCCCTTGTTTCTTGACCTTTTCTTTTTGCATTCAATTCACTAAGCATTTCTTAAGTGCCTACTCTGTGCTGGGCATTGTACTGTGTGTTATGCATATAAAGATAATTGCCTTCTATCAAAGGGATGTGGTACAACATTTACAGAAAAGTAAATACAAAATAGATTCAAAGCAGTTACAAAATAATTTCCACAGAGATCATTAGCAATTGGAAAGAATGAAGGTATCATAGAAGAAGTGTTCTTTGAACTAAGAAGCCTAGAGGGAAACAAGGCACTCTTAAGAGATGGAAGTCTAGAGAGAGATATGCTCCTAGCATGGAGGTCAGCCACAGCAATGGCACAGAGCAGGCCCTGTGATATTGTATGTCCTGAGTGACTGGAAGGTGGTGTTTAGGAAGGAGAATGGTGGTTAGTGTAAGAAGGAAATTTAATGAAGTAGCTCCTCATTTGTATTCGCTTATGGATCCCTTTAGTTTGATACCTTGTAGTTGTGTAATTTGTAGGAAGGATGTAGGCCCAGGTAAGAGTCTGCGTATATAACCAGAGGATAATACCTGAGTTATAATTAAAAGTGTTTATTGTTAGAGTCATTTTAAGTGTGTATTGTCCTAGTAATCGTGAGTTGCTATGTTAGTTCTAGGCATGTGAGTCTATTTTATAATGTACTTAATATCAGACTAGTTTATGTAACGGGTTACAGGGACTAGAATGGTGGCATAAAGGTTATAGAAGCCAGGAGCCCACAGAGGGCTGGAGCCTCATAGGGTTTGGGATGTCCTGTGTCAGAATGACCTGTAGAGAAGCCCAAGTTCTGTCCATGACCTATTATGTCAAGAGTGATCCCTGTAAGTCTTCACCCCAACTCTCTAAGTTCCTCTTTTTGTTTTTAAAGACCTGTCAGTGTCAATCAATGGTCAGGGGCTCAGGATCTGAACTGAGAGGAAACCTACAGCCCTCTGGCTGGGTGATTTTTCTGTCACCATAAAAAAAAAAGCCAGATCTTCATCCAGAAGGGTCTCCCAGTATCTTATATATTAGTAAGCCTAAAAAGGGAGCTTGGAACCAGATTGTGGAAGATTTCAAGTACTGAGTAGAGGAGTTAGTATTTTATCCTAGAGGGAAGAGCTTCTTGGGCAAGAAAGTCAGACTCAGGCTTCTAGGAATAGCTTTTTCATAAGCTACCAAGCAGCTATAGCAGGAATTTTTATTTTTGACATTTTCTTACAAGACTTTAATCCCAGCCAAACAGTGACTGTTTTTTAAAAACTCTTACCTACTGTCTTAGAATCAATACTGTGTATTAGTTCCAAGGAAGGGTACTAAGGAGCAGGCAATGGGGGTAAGCTATTTGCCCAGGGGCACACAATTAGGAAGTGTCTGAGGCCAAATTTTAACCCAGAACCACCTGTCTCTAGGTCTGGCTCTCTTAATCCATTGAGCCACTTTGGCTATTGACTATTAATTAGCACAAGTAAATCAACTAGAATCAGAATTTTTAAACATCATTAAAATGTTTGTGTGTGGATCTTTAGTTTTTTGATTGTATAATTGATGCCATATTGAAGACCGAAATGGTGTAGAACAGTAATGGGCAAACTACAGCCCGTGGGCCAGATGAGGCCCCCTGAAATGTTCTATCTGTCCACGAGACATTATTCCTGATCTGACAAATAAAATGAGTAGGAACAATACAGTGAAACTTCTAAAGAGCCGCCTTAGAAACAAACAGATGAGCGTTTCCTTTCTTTTGGCCCCCTCTTTAAAAAGTTTGCCCATCAGTGGTGTAGAAAATAGGATACAGTATATTTGTCTTTAAGAAAGAGGATAATTATTTTTAGTAATAATGTATAAATTTAAAATTGTATTGTTTGGTATAGTGGTTAGTTTATTTTTATTTTGTTACAGAAAGAAGGGATATTGATTTGAATGAGATATTTCAATATCTAGAAATTTCATACTATTTGGGCATAAAAAAGGGGCTGGCTTGAATTTATGTTTAATAATATATGTGGAAATTTTATTATACAGAGTGAATTTGGTTGAGAAAAGCTTGATTACTTTGTTATGTGGTTTCACTCAGGCAACTGGAAGGAAACTTTGGGATTGGCACCCAACTGAGTAAATGATTCTTAAGGCCAAAAGTATGAGAAATTTCTTTCTTTAGAGTCCTATAGAAATGTTCCTTGATGAGCAAGGTAATTGAGGAAAACATAGAAATATTTGTCTTTATTTTAGTCATATTATAGAGCGAGACTACCTTAACAACCCCTCATTGTATTGATGAATAAGGTATCTAAAAAGGCAAATGTCATACTTTTCTTGGATAGGATAGTATAGAATATTTTCCTTGGGGGATTTGTTAGGAAAGGGTAGCTACTTCAAATATTTTGGATCACAACTACCTTTTTTCCTCTTACAGTTCTAATCCTTTCAACAAAGAAGAACTGACTGCTATTTTGAAATTTGGAGCAGAGGATCTCTTCAAAGAACTGGAAGGGGAAGAGTCAGAGCCTCAGGTGATTAAACATTGGGGAAAAAAGTAAAGGCACATATGTATATATTTTTCCAGTTTTTGAGAATTCTAATGAATTTCTTTTCTAGAAGTAGATTGTGAGTTTTAGTTAAAAATTATTTCAGAATAAATATTAGAGGAACTAGCCAATTTCACTTTATTTTTTGTCCAAGTTTCTTTAGAATTAAATGAAACAATCTGAGGAATAGTGATGGATATTATATCTTTTTGCCTACTGATTCTAGTAGGTTTAGTTTTATTTTTTATTCTTTATACTGAGTTTTAACTTGGGTTCCAAGTTCTCTTCAACATCTATTAGTCTTGAAAGTTTTAGAGATAAAAAGAAGTGGGATAGTTAGAGAACAAACTTTTGTAGCAATTGGCCCAGGTATATCCATTCTTTTTAATGAATGCATCAGTACTTATTACTTTATTGAAGAGTACTATTTTAAAATCTTATTTTAAATTATATTTCTTGGGGCAGCTGGGTAGCTCAGTGGATTGAGAGTCAGGCCTAGAGATGGGAGGTCCTAGGTTCAAATCTGGCCTCAGACACTTCCCAGCTGTGTGACCCTGGGCAAGTCATTTGACCCCCATTGCCCACCCTTACCACTCTTCCACCTGGGAGACAATACACAGAAGTTAAGGGTTTTAAAAAAATAAAAAATAAATTAGAAAAAAAATTATATTTTTCATGCTCTTGATCTCTGTTAGGAAATGGACATAGATGAAATTTTACGATTGGCTGAAACCAGAGAAAATGAAGTGTCAACAAGTGCAACAGATGAACTTCTGTCGCAGTTTAAGGTATGGAGTCAGCATCTAGTTCTTTGTAACAAAATGTCTTTAATATCACAGTTTGGTTTAGGTGTGAATATTTATCTCCATTCTTGTTATTTTGTGAAGCATAAAATAAGGACTTTTGTGATAGTGAAAAATAAAGCCTTTTTGCAAATTTAATTAGCTCATCCATGATTTATCAGTATCATTCCTTATGTGTTTTTGTCACCTTGGCTTTTCTATGATACATTACCCACTTTGGGGTGTCTTCTGTTCCAAACCTCTAGTTTTCCAAGTTGAAAATGCTACTCCTGGAGTGTGATGCTACTTCCTGAATCTTTATATCTTTTCAAATATAATTTTTAAAACATGAAAACTTTGGAAGAATTTTTTTCATGAAAGCTATTATTATGAAAAAATCAATATTATTTACTATTACTATTAATAATAATGCTGTTAACAGTCAAGTAATATTACTATTATTACTAATAGTAATGGCTATCATTTGTCTGGTCCATTATGATTTGTAAAATGCTTTACAAAGATCTCCTTTAATCCTCACAACTACCTTATGAGGTTGGTGCTATTATCCCTATTAGATAAGAAACTCATTTGTTCTAAATTGGGGAGAAAAGTTGCCATGCTTTGTTATTGGAGTAGAATCTTTGAAGTTCAAAATGGAAAAAAATTCACTTTAAATTATCTGGGATGGCATCAGACCCTTCCTAGCTATGTGATCCTTGGCAAGTCACTTGACACCCCCCCCTCCCCCCCCATTATGTAGTCCTTACTGCTCTTTTACCTTGGAACTGATACACAGTATTGATTCTAAGATGGAAGGTAAGGGTTTTTTAAAAAAAAGGATGCAACAATAGTTGCTTTGAATTTTTCACTCTAAACAATTTGACAAGCCTTATTTTATTATTACATCTATAGATGTATCAATGCCAATTTATTATGGACTAATAAATGGAGATCAATATTTTATTTTAATTAAAAACCTTTATAAATTTGCCAGTTACTAACAGGCATCTTATTTTGCTAAAAATAGAAGTGATTCAAGTATAAAACATCTAAGACCTTTGTATTTGTCTTTTCAAAAGTTCTAGTAGGGGATGGTTTAGAGAAGGAAATGAATGATAATACTCTATATAAAGATAACATAAAGAAAGCTCATCATCTGATTTTTTTTAAGTTAAAAATCTTTTCACATCCTACTATAAGTTATGGAAACAAAGGAAATAATATTTGTGAATAAATGGAGGTGAGTAAGGAGGAGATGGCACTTAATCTCATAAGGCCAAAGAGGATCTAAGTAAGTTTTTTATTTGCTCTTCAGTGGTGGGGGAAACTCTTGCTTAGTGACCTAAAGGGATAATGTCACCTCAGAACTGTTCCCTAAGGGATAAAGGTATCTTAAGGTCTTATCTTTCTAGTTTTCTGAGCCCTGTAACATCTTATCTTGATAGAAATATAAAATCAAATTTAAGTCACTGAAGGAAATTACATGTTGTGAGACTTTTAAGATTGGGAGGTGCTATTATTCTAAAAGTGGTGGATCATTTCTTTTAAGGTGGCCAATTTTGCTACCATGGAAGATGAAGAAACTGAGTTGGAAGAACGATCACATAAGGACTGGGATGAGATTATTCCAGAGGATCAGAGGAAGAAAGTAGAAGAGGAGGAACGACAGAAAGAGCTAGAAGAAATTTATATGCTACCTCGGATTCGGAGCTCCACAAAAAAGGTACATTATTTGGGGATGAATGGAATCCCATCAGTTAGGAGGAAGAAACTGTCTATATGAACTCTTGCTGATATATATTGTGTTTTTAGTTCAAATTATAAGCAAAATCTTTGGATTTATTTCTTTATAGATGATTAAGATGTTTTTACCTATAAGACATTCCTTTTTTTTAAAGGGAGGACTATAGAGAATAAGTGATGTAATTAAGAGAATAAGAGGATAAGCAATTAAAGATTATGAATAGAACTTGGCAGTGGTGATGAAGCTCTTTGGAGATGAGGTCATTGATTTCATTTATTCATCTTGTCCCTTTAGATATTGTCTTCCATATTTATTAAGTCCTAAAAACCAGACATGTAAACATTCAGACTAGTACAGAGATAAGAATCTTTTTTTTTCTTCTATATTATTCATCTATTGGGGAAAAATTGGAATTATCAAAGGCCACATATTTAAAAAAACAATTCTTTAATGAGAAAAAACCAATTATTTATATAATACTTTAAGTATGCAAAGTAATTTACTCATTTTCTCATTTGATTTTCACAATAACCTTGTGAAGCAGGTTCTATTATTGTCCCTGTTTTATAGATGTGGAAACTGAGGCTGAGGTTGTGTGACTTACCCAGGGGTACACAGGCAGTAAGTGCCTGAGGCCAGATTTGAATTTAGTTCCTCCTAATCCCAAGTCCAACATTCTAGCCACTGTGCCACCTAACTGCTTAAAAAACAAAATAGTTGACCAGGATGTGTTTTCAATTCATAAATGAGGACATAACTTCAATAAATAAAACAGGAGATAGAAACTTTATTTTCCAGGTCCAGTGAACAAGTATTTTTAGTAAGGGCTTGTTTTGTGCTATGCACTGTGCAAAGTATTGAGGATACATAGAAAAGCAAAAGATAGTCCTTGCTTTCAAGAAACTCACATTCCAAAGAAGGAAACAATTTGTAAATAATATGCACAAAGCTATATATATATAAATAGAGATCATTAGCAGATGGAATACACTAATTTTATACTAGTTTTAAGGGGGATCACAAAAGACTTTTTTTTTTTAAACCTTTACCTTAGAATCAGTACTATGTATTGGTTCAAAGGCAGAAGAGTGGTAAGGTTGGGCAGTGGAGCTTAAGTGGCTTGCCCAGGCTCACACAGCTAGAAAGGGTTTGAGGCCACATTTGAACCAGGATGTCCTGTCTCCAGGCCTGGCTCTCTGTCTGCTGAGCCCATGGCTGCCCTAGGGGAGACTTGAAGGAAGCCTGGGTAGGAAAGGTGGGCAACAGTGGCAAAGAGTGTGAGCATCCCACACTGACAGACAGGCAGTGAAAACACATGGAACTAGTCAAGGAAGTGTCTTGTTCAAAGAACTGCAAGGAGGCTTGAGTCTTAGGAGTTTCTGTTTGCCCCTGGAGGTGATGGGTAGGACTGGGGGGTGACAGGGTGAGCCCTGAGCTTTAGGAAGGTCATTTTGAGAGTTTAGTGAAGGGAGAATGGGCTGTTGGGAAAAAGCTTGAGTCTTGGAAACCAACTAGAAGGCTGTGTCTAAGCGTGAGGTGAGAAGGGCCTGCATGGGGGCTTGGCAGTGTCCTGTCAGCAGAAGAGAATATATGGGAGAGATGTTAAAAAGAAAACACTAGGGCACATCTGGGTGGCTCAGTGGATAGAGAGCCAGGCCCAGGGATGAGACTTCCTGGATTTAAATTTGGCCTCAAATACTTCCTAGCTCTGTGACCCTGGATAAGTCATTTAACCCCCATTACTCAGTCCTTACTACTCCTTCTGTCTTGGAACCAATAATCAGTATCCTAGGATGGGAGGTAAGGGTTTTAAAAATAAAAGGTAACACTGACAAAATACTTGGCGACAGATTACATATGGAGGGATAAGAGTAAGGAATCAAGGATGACAGCTAAGTGAAAGTCTGGGTGACTTGGAAGGATGGTGGGGCCCTCCATAGTGATAGGAAAGATAAGATGATGGGGAGATCTTGGAGAAAGAAAATCAGTTTAGCTTAGGAAATGTTGAGTTTAAGAGACTATATATCATCTAGTTTGAGGTGTCTCATCAGCTCTAGGATATGGGAGTCTGAAATTTTATGAGAGAGGTTAGGGCTAGATAAGTAGATCTGAGAATTATCAGCAGCAACAATAATAATAGCAAACCCCTATATAACCAGCACTGTGCTTTGCAATTATTGTCTCATTTGTTCCACACAACAACCCTTATTTTATCCCTATTTTACAACTGAGGAAACCAAGGCAAGCAGAGGTTAAGTGACTTGTTCAGATCACACAACTAGTAAGTGTCTACAGTCAGATTTGACTGCACAAGGCAGTGCTCTGTCTACTGTGCCACTTAATTGCCATGGAGATGATAATTGAATCAATAAGATCTGATTAGATTTTCAAGTAAAATGGTATGCCAGGAGAAGAGAAGAGGGCACATGATAAAGAGTCCTGTGAACACCAGGATTAATGATGTGACTTGGACCTCCAAGGAAGGAGACTGAGAAGGATTGGTGTGTGAAGGGAACCCCCTTCCAGGATCACGTACTGGGATCCTACCTGTGTCCTGGTACTGGGTGCACTGTGTCACATGAGTGACCTAGGCACCTGAGCCGGAAAGGATCAGATTATTGATCCAGGGTAAAAGAGGGAGTTCCAGGAAGTGGACTCTTTTAATTTGATCAGGCATGCAGTGAAAGGATAGTGGTGGAGAGAGCCACATAGAGAGCACCCAGTTTAAAATAGGCTTCCTTCTCTGTCTGCCTTCTCTTATTCAAGTAAGTATTAATAAACTTTATGAAAATTAAGGACTAGAGTTTGAATTAGCTTTAACAGAGGAATGCCATGAAAACTTAGAGATGAGAGTATCAAGGAGAAGGAGGGTTATGGACCGTGCCAAAGGTTGCAGAGAGGTCAAGAAAGATGAATATTGAGAAAAAGTCCATTCGATTTGTTGATTATGAGATCAGCAGTGATTTTGGAGAGGGCAATTTCAGTTGAATGATGAGATCAGAAGCCAAAGTGTAGAGTTAAGAAGAGAGAAGAAAAGAAGTGGAGGCACCTATTGTTGAATTTTAGCCACTACCTGGAGGAGAGATGAGGAACGATAACTAGTGAAGATGGACATATCCAGTGAGGATGGAAGAGACATAGGCATGCTTGTAGCCAGTAGGGAAGTAGCCAGTAGACCAGGGAAAAATCAAAGATAAAAGATAGAGAGGGAATAATAAAGGGGGCAATCTGTTGAACCTGACAAATGGGGTGGGATTTCTTGTGCATGTACAAGGGTTTCAGTCCCATACTGTGACCATTTGAGATAATAATGAAATAAATATTGATAGAGATTGAAATGCTAAAGACAGAGCCCCTATATTTTGCATATAACTGAAGATTTAAAACTATTTGCTCTTCAGGAGAGGCTGTGGTAGGCAGCATTGGAGATCTCAGTTCATTCTCAAAGACAATGTGGAGTCAACATTTATTAAATGTTCTTTATGTGCAGAGTGTATTACTTGGCATTTTGAATAGTTAGGCAGATAAAAGCCTTGAGTCTAACCTTAGGGAACTTGAAGTTTAATGGAAAGAGACAAGATAAACAAATTTAAAAGTTCTAGCTTTTGTGAGAGTGGAGATAAGCATGCTTATCTGTGAATGAGGGAAATAGCTCTGCTCAAATTGGTTAAGTCCAATAAAGATCTTTAAAAATTGTGAAAGGAGTCTATTATCTTCTCAAATATAAATTGCTTATTCCTGTGATGATAAACCTATAAAATGAAGTATAAAGAACTCTTGAGACTTGGCTTTAAATTAGAATGGTGGAGAACCATTGTAGAATTAGTTGCTAGTTGTGACAATGGTTGTTTTCTGAAGTCAGATGTAGTAGTCAAGGCTTCCAGAATCACTGAACCAGAAATATGATCAAGAAGCTTTTCTAAAACATTTCCAACCTATGGTCATTTAGGTCCTGTTTGAATACCTGCAGTGAACAGGAATCGGTGGAATTGATTTCACTTTTGAATAGATCTAATCATTAGGAAGTTTTTCCTTATATTGACTCAAAATGGCTTTACTTATTACCACTTGTAAACAGTTGGGTTGATCTCTAAAAAGGTATGTGTATCCATATTGATTATCACACACATATTACAAATATGTGGAAAAAAGGGACAGAATATTCATATAATTATGGGTAAAAAGTTACAAATTTAAGCTTTGTTAATATCACTTAAACACTTTATATTTAAATAGCCATAATTCATAAAATACTTTCTCATATATTCTGATTTGTTCCTCATAATAATCCTGTGAAGTTAGCAAGGTGGGTACTATTGTAGCTTCATTATACAGATCAGGAGAATGATGCTAAAAGAAATAAAGTCCAAGTCCACATATCTCCTCAGTGGCAGAAATAAAGGCCAAACTGAGTTCTTTAGAATCACAGCTGGGGGGGGCAGACATGGGGGTGTGGTGCTCAGTGGATTGAGAGTCAGTTCTAGAGAAGGGAGGTCCTGGGTTCAAATCCGGCCTCAGATACTTCCTACCTGACCCTGGGCAAGTCACTTAACCCAACTGCCTAGCCCTTACTACCTTAGAACCAATATAGTATTGATTCTAAGATGGAAGGTAAGGATTTAAAAAAAAAAAGTCACAGCTGAATAATAGGTTTTGGCACTTGATATACCCTCAATCTGCTTCTGGCTTTTTTCAGGCTCAGGCTAATGATAGTGACTCAGATATTGAATCCAAAAGAAGGGCCCAGAGGTCTTCTGGTTCAGAGAGTGAGACAGATGATTCTGATGATGACAAGAGACCCAAGCGCAGAGGACGTCCTCGGAGTGTCAGAAAAGACCTTGTAGAAGGATTTACAGATGCTGAGATTCGAAGGTTAGTAAGAGGCTTCAAACCATACTTGTTTTAAAACATGCACTACTTTGAATAAACTGATAACATATGAATGCAGCTAGTCTGCAAACACTAATTTATCTTGAGTGATTAAAATCATGGCTTTGGGAGTGGATTCTAATATCCCAAAAGGAAGAGTGGGAACAGAGACCCTTCTGTAATTCCTAGATTCTTAAGTCTTCTGATTCCTAATGATTTTACTTCTTGCCCAACTTGCTACTCCTTATCTTTTGTTTACCCCCAACATTATTCAACTTGAACAAAAAAAAAATATTAACTGGCCATCTCTACTATTAAAATAATTAGTATTATTAATTAAATTAAATTAAAATAATTAGTATTATAATTAAAATTNTTGTTTTAAAACATGCACTACTTTGAATAAACTGATAACATATGAATGCAGCTAGTCTGCAAACACTAATTTATCTTGAGTGATTAAAATCATGGCTTTGGGAGTGGATTCTAATATCCCAAAAGGAAGAGTGGGAACAGAGACCCTTCTGTAATTCCTAGATTCTTAAGTCTTCTGATTCCTAATGATTTTACTTCTTGCCCAACTTGCTACTCCTTATCTTTTGTTTACCCCCAACATTATTCAACTTGAACAAAAAAAAAATATTAACTGGCCATCTCTACTATTAAAATAATTAGTATTATTAATTAAATTAAATTAAAATAATTAGTATTATAATTAAAATTAATTAAATTAAAATAATTAGTATTATAAAATAAATTAAAATAATTAGTATTATATATAAAGGAGAGTATATATATAAAGGAGAAATACTGTATGTATTCTAGTGACTACAATAAAGGTAAAGCTGTTAGTTGTGTTAACTTCCTATCTTTCTATCTTTTTCTCTACTATATTTATCTTAAACCTATTCTTGTTCTTATAACTTCTAAACACTTCACTCCATTCTGGTTTTGGAGTTCATCTCATTTTCTTCCCTTTGTAATTTGGTCCTTAAGTAACCTTAACTGAATACTGTCTTCTAACATTGCTAATCCCTATGTCCTGTTATTGTTATGTCTTATCAATTTCTACTCCTAAACTATACCTCCCTCCGCCCCCCATACCTCCCATTAAGTCCTTCTTTGTTTTTGACTGCTACTAAAAAAGACCAATTTTTCTATTCTGGTTTTTTTTTCCTGTCTACAAAGATATCTAGGTTTCTACCACTCTTTAAAAGGTCAAGTAAACTTTGACTCCACATGCCTTTGTTTCATAGGCAAATATAATAAAACAAGAACAAATCCTCCTTTTTCTTCTCCCCTAATCCTACACACAGGGAAAAACCAAACCAAAGTAATTTATATTAATTGTTTATAATTCCTCACCTCCTGCTTACTACTCTTTACTCATTAACAATCTAGCTTCTTACCCCATCCCTTGATTAAAATTTCTTTTTACAAGTTTAGCAATGATTTCTTAATTGCTGAATCCACTGGCATTTTCTTGGTCCTCATTCTGGGTGATCTTTTTGTAGCTTTTGACACTATTGGGCCACCTTATATTCTCTCCTTGGTTTTCATTACACTGCTTTTTTCTGTTTCTTTTTCTTCCTGACTGTCCCTTCATCTGTGGCTCATCCCCAAGTATGGTTCAATCCTACACCTGTCTCCTAGGCTATTTTCTCTTCTTTCCCCAGACTTTCCATTTTAGTTATTAATACCTCTTGGTTTAATTATCTGTGCATATGACTTCCAGATTTATATATCTAGCCCTTATTGTCTCCTGAGCTTCATTGCTATATCACTGTCCCCATGACATTTCTACCTCAGTGCCCCATGGACATCTCAAACCCAGAATGTCCAAAATGGAGCTTATTCTCCTCTCCCTTTCAGTGCCTCCAGTCCTCCTTTCCTCCTCATGTACTTCAGTGATCCAGTTTTATGACTTCAGAGGAATCCTAGTCTCTTCACATTCCCATAGCTCAGACACCCTCCCTTTACTCACTGCTCTGGATTTGATCAGTTGTGCATGAATGGTCCCACCTACACCCCTTTTCTAATAATATAATTCATTACTTTCAAATATCTCAATTTATTCAGCCATTTCTCCCAATCATTACATTTGTGTTATTTCTAGTTGTTTTGTTATTACAAACCAAACTTCCATGAATATTTTCATACATACATGGCTTTTTTTTATGATTATGAAGAAGTTTTAATGGGATATTGTAATTGAGACATCATTTTTATAATTTAAATTTTAGGGAAATTTTAAAACTAAGTGAAAAACCAATTTCCATAACTCAAAATATTAAAAATAATTTCTCTCAAATCATCTCCAATTCTGATTTCTCTTGTTACATAAATATTACTGCTATTGAAGTATACCTCACTTTATAAAGTGGATGTATTCTTAGGGAGGGGAAGGGAGAGCAAAAAGAAAATTTTTGGAAATTGTATTATATTTTAAATGTAGTAGGGAACCATGCTATCTTAAAGGAATCCAACAATAAATTATTTTGTGAAGAGAAGAATTATTCTGTATTGTAAGGGCTTGCTCCCTTAATTTGTTTATTTTAAACAGAGTTTTTGTATATTGGGTTTGTTTATAGTTTTCTGATAATTGTAACTAATAGTATATATACATCCTTTATAAATAAAAAAAAACTTATAGCACATTGTAAGTATTTGATAACACTTCTTAACCAATTTTTTAAAACCCTTACCTTCTGTCTTAGAAAACTTCTAAGACAGAAGAGTGGTGAGGACTAGGCAATGGGGGCTAAGTGACTTGCCCAAGGTCAGGCAGCTAGGAAGTGTCTGAGGCCAAATTTGAACCTAGGACCTCCCATCTCTAGGCTTGGCTTTTAGTCCACTGAGTCACTTAGCTATCCCCTTAATTAAAAAAAAAATTAATTTTTTTTTACAACTATAAAAGAGACAAGCTTTTCTGAATTCAATGAAGTGTCTAGTTTAGTAAATGGTATAGGCAGTATCTGTCAGCTATTTCATTTATTACACTTTCCAATCAAGTGCATTCATTTAACTGCCCTTACTTATGGGTCCTAGATCACTCTATCCTCAGAATAGATCTTCTTCTTCCAAGAAACATATAAGAAGTACCTGGATGAGAGAAACTAGACTACTAGACCAGCCCCTGACTTCAACTCCAATGTTAATCTCTAACTTCCAGCTTGTTTCTCAGTCACTTCCATAAACATCCTTTATTCTTCATTTCCAGACTTATATCAGCTCTCTCCTACTTGATGCCTTACCATCTACAATCTTGACACTGATGGGTTTGGTCATTATGCATATTCAGTCATGTTCTAAACACTCACTTCTACCATATAATAGTAGTGATTTCTTTTTTTTTTTTTTTTAGAAAATGTTTTATATTATACAATTCTATACAATATTGCCAAGTAGACATTGACACAATGTTTACATTTTGACAAATTCACCAATATTTTAGAGTGTTGCTTCACAATGAGTGAGTTCCACTTTATAACAGGATGGTGACACCCAGTTTATTTGATGGTTAACTACAGTCCATTTGTACCACAGCTTCTTTGACTACACTGGTGCAGGGTTCTGTTCCTGAATGATCTTGATCTCTAGCCCCAGATTAAACCCATAGCTAGTCAGTTGAAACACATTGCTTTCAGATGGTTCTGCATTTCATGTAGGAGTAGAACAAGATAAGATGAAGCCCACCATGATGACATTGAAGGAGAGATGTAGAGCCCTGAAAATTTATATACAAAAAGAAAGAGTCCAAAGAAAAGACTGTAGAGATCAGCAGTCAGGATGCCCAAGTTGACTGAGGTAACTCTTGCAGCTTTCTTGATATTCTACAAGAATCAGCTGGAGACCACTGATAAATGTCCCAAATAAGCCGACCATTCCTAGAAACTCTACTTGGGCCAGCTTTTTCACAATGTACTCCTCACAGACATTAGAAATGGCATAGAGAGAAGCTCCAAGTAGAACTAAGACATCACCAATCAAACACATCACTTCCTGAATTGTTATCTCTCCCAGCTAGTATGTCAGCACCAACCATTGTTCCTACTCCAAAAAGGCAGATGGTCACAGCAACAACATGGATCACTCTGTATCTTGCATGAAGAATAAACCATGAAAGGGCCATCAAAACAGGAATCCCAAAACAGTCCAAAAGCTGGACACTCTTAAGAGTAGTGAACTGGTAAGCTTTGACAATCATATAATTA
Source organism: Gracilinanus agilis (assembly GCF_016433145.1). Classification (NCBI taxonomy): domain Eukaryota; kingdom Metazoa; phylum Chordata; class Mammalia; order Didelphimorphia; family Didelphidae; genus Gracilinanus; species Gracilinanus agilis. Next base: position 593,647,268 of record NC_058131.1, on the reverse strand, counting down.
GCCTCCACATCAGCTAGGCCCAAGAAGATATACTTCCACCATTTTTCTTTCAGGATGTGTAGAAGGTTCTCATTGCCTGGTTGAAATGTCAACATTGTTGTGTAAATAAAAAACAGTAAACAATAGTTGATAAAACTTTGAAGCATAGGAGCATTCACTTTGTACTTGTCTGCCAAATACTGGCTGGTAATAACTGTCCCTCAGACACAAGGACAGCATTCGATCTAGGGCAATTGTTTTCAAGATGTTCCAGGTGAAGAGTTTTTCTTTGATCCTGAGCAGGGGGTTCATGAAATTACTAAGAAGTCCTGATGCTTCCGAGGAGCAAGGGACTTGTGTACTAGCTGCCTCCATGTGCAGGACCTGTGTTTGCCTTGCTCTTGTCTAGCACTCCCTGGGATCCCCACCAAAATATTCTTGCTGTCCCTGGCCATATACAGCTTTTAACCTTCTTCATAATGCCCCTGTGCCTAATCCTATTAATGGTATCTCTAGGTCAATGAAGGGGAACAGCTTAACAGCTCTTAATATGTATTTCCATTTTGTTTTCTGAAAAGCCAATTCAAAACTGCTCTAGTAATATAACATTAGGCCTGCTTCTCCATGTTCCTATTAGCATTTCATTTGATCAACTTGACCTACATTACTAGGTCTATATTTAGCTAGATTGGTCCTTAGGTAGTGTAACAAATAAAATTGATATAGATGGATATTATTAAAGATATTAGGGTTTTATTAACAGCCATGTTAATAATTAAAAAGAACCGCGTGCCTGCTAAGATCTAATTCAAATGCCCCGCCATTACCTCTGCCCACCTGGTTTGTTCAGCAGGAAAGAGAGTGTCCCAATTAAGTTCTGAGACTTTATACCTCTGTCTACGTAATCACACTTCCTGCCTACCAGTATTACGAAAGAGGAATCATGGGAAATGTAGTTTTCAAGTCCTCTAAACATTCACAGGAGTTTATATCAGAGACCTCAATATTAAGACCCCCAAATTTCCAATATCACAGTAGCAGACACAATCTGTTGCCAGGGCCAAAGTCTTTTCAAAACTAAGTCTTTCTAACTTTCAAACCACCTTTGTTCCTAGCTTCATATTTCTTGTCTGCACAGTCTGAAGAAAATAGAAACTGAGATTAGAATAACTGGCATAAATGTAGCTGTGTTTGACAATTCCATAACTCATAGAATGGAATTTACATGAAAGACTGGAGGTATTTGCATGATGTTCCATGTTACTCAGAGCGAAGTGAGGAAACACTTGAAAGTGCGTTTCCAAATATTAGATTGTTACGTAATTTTAATATAGTTCTTCCTTATGTATCTTTACTGTTTTCCTTCTTAGATTCATCAAAGCATATAAGAAATTTGGGCTTCCCCTTGAACGGTAAGTTCAGTCATAGATTTCCACAGTTTAACCAGTCATGCAGGCTTATTTACTAAAGTAAAATACTCTTCTGTTACTCTGTATACAGCAGTGATGGAATCACTTATCCTTCTTTAAATAGTACTGGATAAGATTTACATTCAAATCATTAGATTTGGAACCATTTCAAAGTGAAAAACTGTTGGTTTGTTACTGTAACAAATCTGTAATACTTCTGAGAATATACAGCTATTCAGTTTGAATTTGGCATGCAGCAAAGTATAGAAGAAGTTGTGTTTCAGTCTGACATTTGCAGACTTTTTTTTATTCAGTATAGTACATAACAAACTTATGTTGGATGGACTCCCTGTGATACACTTATAGGATTACATGGATGGAGTCACACAGGTGGGCATAATAGAACTTCCAAATCTATGAGTTATATATCTTTTGAGTATTTGAGGTATATTACTGACTTAAGGGAAATTGTCTTGATTCCTGTTACTACTGATAAACATCTGCTGTAGTGTATGGAAATTTAATTTAAGACCTTGTGTCGCTTTTCCTTTGGAGAAGGGGTATTGACCTTTCAGAAGCAAGAATCATTAGCTATCACTTACAGACAAGTCTACTGAAATACATAGTGAAATATATTGCATAAAATTGCCTAAGCTCAAAGTTCTAGGTTTAGGAGTAGAGCCTAACAATCATAACTTGTAAGTCAGTATTTGTATAGACTAGGATACATTTTGACAGTGGGACTATTTTTAAAACCTTGCAATTTTCTGATGTTTTAAGCTAAGATTGCTGGCTGGTTTTAATAATGAGTGGAGTTAGTTTTGTTTGATTTTTTGATGAGTAAGGGATAGTGTATTTATCCACATATGAATGCTGTGAACCTGTTGGACCCTAGAATTAGTTGGATTAATAATTTAAAATGTCAGTTTGTGCCAGGCAATACATCTCCCTGGATGACTATAGGAAAGGTCAAATATACTTTTAGATCTGGGTCACAGTGGAATCTGGAATCTCACTGAAATAGAGAATGTCAGCTGCCTAGTATAGAAAGACCATATTATGTAGCTCTTTGATGTTCATAAAAGAAGGAAAGAAACAAGTATTTGTAATTGCTTACTATATGCCTGAAAATGTGCTCTAAGCACTAGAGATACAAATATAAGCAAAAAGAAAGACAATCCCTGACTCAAGGAACTTATATTCTGAAAACACACAGGAAGTTGAAAAATGTGGGAATTTGGGTTACAGTAGTGTGGGAATGAAGGTACTTGGCGTAGGGGTATGGTTTTCAAGTCTGGAAAGTTAGGAACTAGCTGGGAGGGGAGTGAAGGCAGGCTGACTGGGGTCCCTTCAAAAGATGAAGATTCCAGGAATAACTCATTAATGGGAGAGACATGCAGAGGGATATTACATGAGGAGAAAGCTACATAGGTAATAGGATGTTTCAGGGCAAGAAGACCCTAGGGATGGGGGCAGCTGGGTGGCTCAGTGGATAGAGACTCCAGGTCTGGAGACAGGAGGTCCTGAGTTCAAATCTGGCCTCAGATACATCCTAGCTGTGTGACCCTGGGCAAGTCACTTGACCCCCATTGCCACTCTTCTGCCTTAGAACCAATACACAATATGGAAGGTCAGAGTTTAAAAAAAAAAAAGAAGAAGAAGAAAAAGACCCCAGGGCCTAAGTGAAGTTCTAGGATGAGACAGTAGCAGAGGCATGATTTTGAAGTCCATAAAGTCAGGATCAGAGATGTAAGGGGATGGGGAGTACAGATAGACTGGCTTGGGCCTTTTCACGAAATGAAGGCTCTAGGAGAAACTCACCAAAGGGAGTTTGATATTGAAATGTGTGGTTGAGTTATGCTAGCAGAAGTCAGTAACATTCACTAAAAAGCTACTGTATGGAAAATACTAGGTAGAAGCCAGTTTGGGGGCACTTGATAAAATTCTTTACTTTAAACATATTTTTGTTTTAGGGATAAACAAAACACATAATGGAAATAACTCAGTACTTAGCTTCTAGAAATATTATAAGAAATGAAAGTTACATCCTAATAAGATTAAATTTAATAGAAATAAATATAAAGCTTCATATTTGGGTTAAAAAAACAACAAATTTCAGAAGTACAAGAAAGAGAAGACATGACTAGACAAGGGTATCTTTGAAATATCTGTGAGTTTTAGTGGATTGAAAGCTACATTACATCAATCAACTCTGTGACATGGAAACCAAAAAAGCTAATTCAGATGTATTCTACATTTATTAACAGAGTCCTTGTATCCAGAATGAAGGTGGTTATAGCTTTTCAGGGTGGAATGGGCTATCTTGGGAGGTAATAGTTCCCTTACCAATTGGAAGTCTTAAGAAAGAAGTTAGAAAACCAGCTGTCAAGGAGGATATGGAGGGGCTCTTTGTTTCTGGTGGTCAGATTAAATGACTTCTGAAGTCCCTTTTGACTGTGAGATTCTGTGACTATAAATGACACTCATAGTTTAAAGAACTATCACATGCCAATGGAATTCATCAATGTGAGTATTCCTCCATGGATAGTATAGGGATATTTCAGGGTACAGAGTACTAATTAATGCATGTTCATCCCATGCAGTGTATAATAGTGGCACCAATTATCATGCAATCTGGATTAATTTAAGAGTGTGAAAAAATTTTGAGCTGTTCCTCCATTCTATATCTGAGCTATTCTAAGTGCTAATTTGAACATTTTATACTTTGTGATAAGAATGAGGAAAAGAGAAGTGAAAAAATTCTCTTACAAGAGCAGGTGAGAAGGGGAGTGGTGCTAGAGATTTCTGTTCAATATCACACAAGGGAGAACATTACCTGAAGAGGCTTAAATTTGTTACTCCACAGTCTGGAGTGCATTGCTCGGGATGCAGAGCTGGTAGATAAGTCTGTAGCAGATTTGAAGCGATTGGGAGAACTGATTCACAACAGCTGTGTGTCAGCAATGCAAGAATATGAGGAACAGCTGAAAGAAAATGCCAGCGAAGGTAAGTCCAGAAGATCTTTCTACTGACTAGCTCTGAACTCTGTTTTTTTATAAGTTTCAAATTCCTAAAAGTGCATAGTTCAGACCATGATTCTCCGTGTTCTTTTTTTTCTTTGTTTGCTTCAGCTGTTCTGACTTTGCTATTGTGCATCTCCTATGATTTTAAGATCATGGAGAACTAATAAAAAGTGGAGAACCAAATAAATATTATTTGGTAAACAGGAATTCAGTGACTATAGCATGCTAGACTCAATTCAGCTAAATATATTTAGTAAGTTTAGTAAGGCACTAGTGATAACAAAGACAAAGGATGAAAACAGTATCTCCCTCCTGAGATCCTACATTTTATTAGGGGTAGGATATGTTTGCCATCACCCTCATACACACACACGGATAGATACACACACACATATATCCTTGTTTTCAGTTATTTGTGGTCATCTACAAAGTGCAGGAGGCCCACCTGTGGTTTCAGTTACATTGATCATTGGGGGTTTCAGTTACCTAGTGTCAGCTGTGAAGTGCTCCTCAGTTCTTCCCTGGGGATATTCTTCTTGGTTTTCCTTTTCCCTTTCATTTATTTATTTATTTTTGAGGGGGGCGGGGAAGAGTTGGGAGGCTTCTGGAGCACTGAGTCTAGAGGCAGGAATGGGGAGGACTATATATATGTATATGTTCATATACATATATAGTCATATATGTATATGTATGTACATATATGTAGTCAGCAGGTGTTAGCTTATATTTGTCCTTTTGGTAATCCATAGTGGGTCTTGGAATGTGTCTTCTATGGACCAGAGGACCCTTTTGTGTGTGTATTTAACATATATGTGTACATATGTGCAGAGATATATCTTATCAATTCATTTGAGGAGGATAAGGCTTTATGGAGGCCAGGAGTATATATAGGAAATAAACTGGAAGTTGCATGAAGAGAAAGGAGGCAAGATAGCTTATATGTATATAATCCTGAAAGGAACAGTTTTGTAAAATATGGTTGAAACATATAATACATGTGTAGGATAGGTTAAGAAAAGGAGAGACTAGATGGCCAATTAAGAGACTATTATATTAGTTCAGGCCTTAATAGGAGTAGTAGCCTTTTTAATGGAGAAAAAAGGACAGATGCAGGAGGTGATTTGGAGGTAGGATTAGGGGGAAGATGTGTTGAGGAGAAAAGAGTCAAGGATGTTATATGATTACAAACCTTGTTGACTGCAAAGTGGTGCCCTCATCAGAAATAAGGAAGCTTGCAAAAGGCCAGTTTAGAGGCGTAGATAATTAGTTATAGACATTGTTTGAGAAGTCAGTGGTACATCTTTATAGAGATGTCAGTAGGTTTTGGGTAATCTGTGAGACAAAAATTTGGAGAGGGTCTAAATTATGTACTGACACATATAATAATGAGATTTATCAGTTTAGAGATAATATTAAAGAGAAAGAGATCCAAAGTAACAAGTAAATATTCATTCTTGTCCCACCTGCTAAGCAGTCTATTATTTTTTGACTTCTAGCAGTGGCATTCAGTAGTATGGAATAGAGACTGAGAAACCAAATAAATGGAGGTAGAAAGTGAAATGGAAACATAGGAAATTTTGATCTGAAAGAGATATTCCAGAGTTCAAGATTATGGAACTAGTAGAATGGTGATATGCCATCCCTTTGATAGATAAGCAAGAATAAAAACTTAGGTTGTGAGAGGTCATGGTAATCAAAGGGACATTTAACATGTATTAATAAAATCACCATCATGAAAGCAAGAGTTAATGTGGAGGGGGCAGCTGGGTAGCTCAGTGGATTGAGAGCCGGGCCTAGAGACGGGAGGTCCTAGGTTCAGATCCGGCCTCAGACACTTCCCGGCTGTGTGACCCTGGGCAAGTCACTTGACCCCCATTGCCTACCCTTACCACTCTTCCACCTATAAGTCAATACACAAAAGTTAAGGGTTTAAAAAATTAAAAAAAAAAAAAAAAAAAAAAAAAAAAAAAAAGAGTTAATGTGGAAAGGAAGAAATGTAACTAAGACCCTCAACTCCTTGAGAAAAGAGCATGAATGAACTAGAGAGATAATAGTGGATTCTTATCTTTGTTATGCTGCAAGGGTTTCAAAGTAAGTTTTGCAAAAATAGGAAATGTTGATTTGACAGTTTTGGGAACTTATTCCTATTTTAGTTCCAATAAGAGGTACCTTGTAGACCAGTAAATAGCAGTAGTAATCCTAGTTTGACATAAAGGTCAAATTGTTGCCTTTATAAATTAAAAGGTATTCAGTTTATGTGGTTGTACTATGTTTTAATTTTACAGAACATTCCTTGAAGTGTATCTATCTATCAGTGGTTAAGTTTTTGAAATATTTTTATTGTAATGAGATTTCTGTTGCAATAGGATTCAAATTGTTTCTATTTCTCTGGAAAACTCATGGCTTTTGCAATATGTAATGTGTTTTCTTATTTTTATGTCCCAGTTCATGGTCCTCAAAAATACTGTGTAGCAGTAGTGGAAATTATTTATAATTTACTATTATATATATAATTACCAATTATACATATAATTATGAATGATTTATAATTTACTAGCTCTGTACTCCTGTAGCTTTTGTTATCAGTTGATTTCTTCATATAAGAACCACAAAATGCTTATTTGTTGTTGCTATAAGAAACTAGGACCATTTCATTATCATAAGGGAAAAAAACACATTGCTTAGTTACCAAGATATATTATCTCACATGAAAAGTAGAATTATCTCAAGGATTTCAAATTCAGTCACTTAATAGCATCATTTAGTTAGTAAGCTTTGGTTTTTATTTTTGAACCCTAATAGAATTTTTCCTCTAATTTCAGGCAAGAGTTAGCTTCTTTCTTTGTCTTTGCCTTAGCTATAAGATGTTAAATTTTAACCTATTTTTATAGTATAAATCATTTGAGGTTTAGCTGGTTGATAAATTTGTACTTGAAGTTTCTTGGAACTACTTATAAAATAGCATTTTTATTATTAGAAATGTTGAAAGAACTTAAAACCTACATTTTCTTTTTTAAAAACTTGCTTTTTAAAAAATGTTAAACTTAATGTGCTCTAAGAAAAAATCTAGTTCCATGTATGTAGCAGAACTTGAAGGTACAAAATTCTATTCCATACTGCTTGCTTTTTAACAAAGTATATAATAAATTTTACCTTTCAAAACTGTTCAACTTATTAGTATTTACTTCTGAATTTTTTTGTTTCTTATGTACATTTAAAACTGTTTTGATGACTCCCTTATTTGACATTATTATTACTTTCATCACTCTAATTAAAACCAAAAGGCAAGAAAACAAATATGCATAATTGAACCTGAAGCACATATAATTGCACCCTAAAAGTGTGGCAGAGTGTCTAGATCTCAACGTCTACTCCAGGAAAACCCTGAAGTATTAATAATGATCAATAAATCCATTGTGAAACTATAGTGAGTGAATTATTTCTACACTAGAACTTCTCAGAAAGTCAAGTCAGAAGAACAAGGACATTAGGAAGAGGCCTGCAAGCAAAGCCAATACCAGTTAGGGTTATGAGTATAATCAGAGTGTAATCAGAGATTGGCTAATGACACATATAGCCTATAAGGCACATGTCCAGAGGAATCAAGATCAGAAGGTTTCCCTGAGAAAATCCTAGAGTTTGGACCTTGGGAATCATGGACAGAACTCTTGCAATGAATAAAAACCAACAAAGTGTGGTAGTGCTCAGACATTGACACTTCTAGGCCATTTTGGGTTTCCAATATTCTCTCCTGAGACACTAGAGAAGGTCCTGAAGATGCAATATATGGAACATCAAAGATAGGGGACGTAGCTAACTCTAGGAGGGGAAGGTCAGTGAAGGATGCAAAGTGACCCAGGTCAAGCCCACCAGAGTTGACCATTCCATCCAAAAACCCAGTGGAGGAGGAGGATCTAGACCTGTCATAAAGCCCCAGTTGAGAGAGTAAAGTGGAGAGAAGAGCAAATTGACTAAACACTTACAATATCTATAATTAATGTAAATCTGCAGATAAAGAGTAACCCTATACTAACTAACAACTGCAAAAAGAGACTCAAAAGGGAAAAAAATATTTTCCAAAAGTACTGTATGAATATGTACTTATTACCAAATATGTACTTATTTTTCTTCCTTAGGAGAAATGAAGCAAGAGGTAGAATACAAAATAATACTTTTTAGGAAAAAAATTAGAAGGGGAATAGATATCCTAGACCAGAAAATAGTAAACATTTTTCAAGTAACAAACTCCCTGAAAACCAGAATAAGCCAAACAGTAATCAGTGATTCCATAAGACAAGAGATTTATCAGGACAAAAAAAGAATACAAGAAAATGTAAGAACTGAGTTAAAAAAAACAACTAACCTGAAAAATAGCTCAAGGAGAGAATCATTGACATCCCTCAAAACTATGATTTTAAAAAATATGGCCTCAATAATATACTTAAACAATGAATGAAAATTGTCCAGATCCATTAGAACTAGAAGATATGAAAAATAAAGGTACTAGTAACTTCCTAAAAGAAACATCACAAAGAAAAACCCCACTAATGTCATTGTATTCTTAATTTTTGCTTACTTGTTTTGTTAATTGTAATGTAAAAATAAAGCACAGAAGTTAAAAACAAAAAGAAACAGGACAAAATGAGATAGAATTCACTGATCACTTCTGAAAGAAACTCCCAAAAGAAAAGTTGGGATGTCACAGCCCAAATCCAGAGTTTCTGAAACAAAGAAAAAATACTTTAGGCATCTAGAAAGAAGCAGTTTAAGGACCAGTCAGTATTACAAAATACTAGGCAGTTTTTTAATAAATGATAAGAGATCTCGAAATAATAGTATTCCCAAAAACAAACTATATAGGCATACAACCAAATATAACAACCTACAAAGCTGAGTAAATATACTCTTATAAAATACCCCTCTTGAAAGATAGAGGGTTTTCAAGAATTTGTGGCAAAATAGATAACAGCTGAATAGGAACTTTGAAATAAAAACACATGTCTAGAAAAATCTACCATGGAAATGGTGACAGATATTTTCAGAGAATCCTGGGTGGCATGAACTGAAACAGCACAATGTGAGCAGAACAAGAAGAATTTATACACACACACACACAAATTTGGTTTAGAAATATTCAACAGAGAATCAGGTAAGGAAGGTTAGGATGGAGGATAATACTAGAGAGGGAAAAAGAAAAGGAGAGGAGGGGACAGGAGGGAACCTAAGGAGGTTGGGGGATGCTGAATGAAATGTGCTGTTTGAATATAATATGACTGTACCATAAGAAATGACCAAAGATTATTTGACATTATTTCAGAGAATCCTAGAAAGTATGAGTTAATTTAGAATGAAGTGAACAGAACCAGGAGAAGAATTTGACAATGAAAATGTTGTAAAGAATAATAACTTTGAGGAGGGAGCTGGGTAGCTCAGTGGATTGAGAGCAAGGCCTAGAGACCAGAGGTCCTAGGTTCAAATCTGGCCTCAGACACTTCTCAGCTGTGTGACCCTGGGCAAGTCACTTAACCCCCATTGCCTAACCCTTACCACTCTTCTGTCTTGGAGCCAATAAATAGTAAGGGTTTAAAAAGAAACAAAACTTTGAAACACTTAAGTACTCTGGATCAGCCATACCTCTAAAGGACCTATGGTAGTATGACAGTATCATAGCAATTTTCATTTGTAATTTCTTGAAGTATTTTATCCAGGATTTTTTTAAGTTATAGTTTTGGGGGCGACGTCATACTAAGAAGTTAGTATTATGCAATATTACCAGAACTTTTCTGAAACATTTTGGTAGGAAAGGGCAGCAAGTAGTGTTTCTCCCCCAGAGAGAGAGGGAGAGAGATATGGCTATGGAAACATTGTTAGGTTGAACAGGAAGACCCACAGATAAAATAGCACAATTTTGAAAGTAACATGTAGAATCACATACTTAAGAAAATTTTTTTACCCTCACCTTCTGTCTTAGAATCCATGCTGTGTATTGGTTCCAAGGCAGAAGAGTAGTAGGGGATAGGCAATGGGGGTTAAGTTATTTGCCCAGGGTCACACAGCTAGGAAGTGTCTAAGGCAAGTTTTGAACCCAGGACTTCTTGTCCCAAGGCCTGGTTCTCTATCCACTGAGGCACTAACTGCCCTTGAATTTTGTAGTTTTCAAAAGAACAAGCTATGGGAAATAGAGATCCATAGTTTGATAGCAAATTCTTATGTTCTCCTGTGAACTTGGAAATACTCTTTCTAAAAAAGTTTTTTAAGTTCAAAATGAAAGAAGAGAGAAATGTCATTAATCTTTAAGGTCTCAGATATAACTATTTTGTTTTTTCTTGCTGATTAAATAAAACTTATTCTATATTTAAAATAAATAAATATTAATAGTTTAGCAAAACAAATGTATACGGTGACTGTGTCCAATCCTCTAAATATGTTGCTGGTCAGAATTCTTAAGTGTTTCAAAATTATTTTTCTTTATAACATTGCTTTCATTGTCATATTCTTCTAGCCTTGTTCACTTCACACTACAGTAGCTTGTACTTCCTAGGATTCTCCAAAATAATCTCTTCGGTCATTTCTTATAGTGTAGGAATATTATTCTATTACATTCATATAACACAATTTATTCAGCCTCCTCCTATTGAGGGGGTACTCCCTTAGTTTTCCTCCTTTTAACCTCCCCAGTATTATCCTCTGTCTTAATTCTCCTCACATACTTGCTTCTTTGTTGAGTTTTTGGTTTTTTATGTTTTTACTCTGTTAAGTGTTTAAGTTTATTAAATTCGCGTGTGTTTATGTTTAACTCTTTTTCCAAATTATGGAGCATAAATCCTACCTTTTTTTTTCTTCCATTATACTCTAATATATAAATGTGTCAGCCTTCCTTTTCTTTTACCTCTTAAAATCCTCAGAACAAAATTCTTCTTCCTGTCCATAATTTCTTTTATATTTATTTTGAAGACATTGAGATCTTGTCAGTAATATTTGTTTCTTCTCCCTTTATAATAATAATGTTAGTACTTTGTTAGTATATAGCCTTTCCTAATTGATTGAATACATTTATCTCAATTCTTGTGTTTTCATTTCAAAGTAACTACTTAGTTCTGATCTTTATGTCATAAATGTCTGAAAGTCCCTTGTTCCATTAAAGATATCATTTTTTTTTACCCTGTAAGATGATATTCAGCTTTGCAGTATAAGTTATTTAAGTTATTCCTTAGTTGTATGCCCATATGTTTTGCCTTTTTTCAATATTGTATTCTAAGATCTCTTCATTTTTAAGAAACTACCAGGTCTTGTATGATGCTGATTGATCTTTTGGTACTTGAATTGCTTCTTTCTGGATACTTACAGTATTTTTTTTCTTTCCTGGAACCTCCGAATTTGGACTGACATTCCTGGGGCTTTTTTCCTTTTATGGAAATGATTTTCATTTTTCATGTTACTCTTTGATTCTAGTAGATGTGGGCAGTTTTTATTTATGATTTCTTAAAATACATCATTCAGGCTTTTGAAAATCATGGTTTTCAGGGATTCTAGTGATTGTTAAATGACTTTTTGACCATTTAAAAAATATCAGACATCTTACATTCCCTTCCATTTAAAAATAAAACCAGTTGATTTTGTCATAATATTACTTGTTTGATGGAGTCATTGATTTCTGTTTGATCTGTTTTGGTTTTCAAGGAGTCCACTATGTGGGTAAGGTTTACCACTTTCTAAGCTATTTTTCCCCCCTTTCTTTGCTCAAAAGTTTTTATTTTGTTTTTCATCTCTTGTTTTATTTCTTCTAGGTATTCATTTTTACTTTAAGATATTGCATTTATTATGGAGTTAATTTTCCCCTACTTTGGATTTTTTGGTATCTCTGGATCCATAATATTTCTTAGTGGTTGGTGTCTTATTTTCTTTCCAGCTTTTTCCTGAATTGGAGCTTTGTCCCAGGGTCAGACTCCACCCCCTTTTGTGATTTTGAGTGGGATGGTCAACTCTACTAGTTTTGACCTAGGTATACTGATGTTCATCTCCAGGATTCTGTCTGTGCTAAGAATACAGGTAGTTGTTATTCTCCTGGACCATTGATATTCAGAACGCTGGCTCTTCAAGATTTTCTATGGCATTTCATGTCAGAATGCTAAGGATCTTAGAATTTCTGGATCTGAGGTATTCTATTCCAAGCATTGCCAAAACCATTTGCTTCTAAATATATAGTATTGGTTTCTGAGCATTGTTAGACTTTCTTGTGGGAGGTCTTGATTCTTGTTATTTCCAGATATACACTTTACATAGTACAGGTGTCTTTGGACCTTCTCATTGGGAAACTTATCTTCTTTCCTGTGTATTTGTATTGCATTTTTTAATGGATTCATCTTCCTATTACCTACGAACTTCTGTCTGAATTTTTTTGCAGTCCTGGGATAGATGAAATCATCATAGTTTTTCAATAAATTTATTGATTATTTAATATGGTACAGTCTTTATGTTTTTGTTGGAGCAGGGATAGGGGAGCTATGCTGCCTTTGTTCAGGGAGCCATTTTGTTTGGAAGCCCTATTAACTTTTTTTTTTTTTTTTTTTTTAATAAACCCTTACCTTTCGTCTTGGAGTCAAAATTGTGTATTGGCTCCGAGGCAGAAGAGTGGTAAGGGTAGGCAATGGGGGTCAAGTGACTTGCCCAGGGTCACACAGCTGGGAAGTGTCTGAGGCCAGATTTGAACTTAGGACCTCCCGTCTCTAGGCCTGGCTCTCAATCCACTGAGCTACCCAGCTGCCCCCCCCTATTAACTTTTAAATGCTTTCAAAATCCTCTTCTAGTTTTTAATTTTGGAAGTAAGAAAAAGAAATATTAACATCAGGAAAAAAATTACCACTGGATAAAGAAAACGTAAATATTTAATTTCCAAAATAGTTTAAGGATATTTCAAAAAATGTGCATTGAATATTTATTTTATTTATATTTTATACCTGTGAACTAATGAAGGACAAGAAATCTAAAATGAGGAAGTAAAAGCTTGGGGGAAAAGTAAGTAGGTGGTTGGGATATTTATCCTTATGTATTTCATGATACTTTAATAAACATTCTTTATACTAATTTGAAATTGATTTTCCTTAGGGAAAGGACCAGGGAAAAGAAGAGGACCTACTATCAAGATTTCCGGAGTTCAAGTCAATGTTAAATCTATTATTCAGCATGAAGAAGAGTTTGAGATGTTGCGCAAATCTATACCTGTGGACCCTGAGGAAAAAAAAAAGTGAGTATCATTATCTATATATATTTATGTGTAAATGAGATAGACATAACTTGAAGTTTGTTCTGTGCAAATGTATATAGTTTTCACCATTAAAAATAAATGTAAATTAAATAATAAATTTTCCTTATTATCTTAAAATACTGTGTCCATGCCAGCTAAAGTTTATTCTCAAAAAAATATTCTATTTATTTATTTATTTATTTAAATTTCATTTTTTTAGAAAAAAAATTTTTTTCCCTGGTTACATGATGTTTTTACTCTCTCCCCCTCAACACCCCTTCCCCTTCCACCCACCCCACCCCACCCCGTAACCAATGCACATTTCCACTGGTTTCTTCATGTGTCATTGATCAAGACCTATTTTCATATTATTGATAATTGTACTAGGGTGGTTGTTTAGAGTCTACATCCCAAATCATGTCCTCATCAACCCATGTGTTCAAGCAGTTGTTTTTCTTCTATGCTTCTACTCCCGTTTCCACTTCCTCTGAATATGGGTAGCGTTCTTTTCCATAAATCCCTCAGAATTGTCCTGGGTCATTGCATTGCTGCTAGTACAGAAGTCTATTACATTTGATTGTACCACAGTGTATCAGTCTCTGTGTACAATGTTCTTCTGGCTCTTCTCCTTTCACTCTGCATCAGTTCCTGGAGGTCTTTCCAGTTCACATGGAATTCTTCCAGTTTATTATTCCTTTGAGCACAATAGTATTCCATCACCAGCTTATACTACAATTTGTTCAGCCATTCCCCAATTGAAGGGCATATCTTTGTTTTCCAGTTTTTTGCTACCACAAAGAGCACAGCTATAAATATTTTTGTACATGTCTTTTTCCCGATGATCTCTTTGGGGTACAAACCCAGCAATGGTATGGCTGGATCAAAGGGCAGGCAATCTTTTGGCACTCTTTGGGCATAGTTCCAAATCGCCATCCAGAATGGTTGGATCAATTCACAACTCCACCAGCAATGCATTAATGTCCCAATTTTGCCACATCCCCTCCAACATTTGTTACTCTCCCCTGTTGTCATTTTAGCCAATCTGCTAGGTGTGAGGTGATACCTCAGACTTGTTTTGATTTGTATTTCTCTAATTATTAGAGATTTAGAACACTTTCCTGTGTGCTTATTGATAGTTTTGATTTCTTTATCTGAAAATTGCCTATGCATAATCCCTTGCCCATTTATTGATTGGGGAATGTCTTGATTTAAAAAAAATATTCAGAGAAATTCCTCAACAACATTCTTTTGCTTTTATCTTTCCTTCAGATACTGCTTAACCTGTCGTGTCAAAGCTGCACATTTTGATGTAGATTGGGGAGTGGAAGATGATTCTCGTCTGCTGTTGGGGATTTATGAACATGGCTATGGCAACTGGGAGTTAATTAAAACAGACCCAGAGCTTAAATTAACTGACAAAGTAAGTAATTTTGTAAGACTAGAGATGTCCATCAGACTTTTAAAGTATTGATAAATGATTAAATATTGAAGAAAATAATTTAATGGCATATAACATAAAATCATAATAATTTTGTGAATGATTTCTTGTCCATCTATTCACTTTGGAAACAGCGATTTCTGGTGAGATACGGTAACTATGCAGTTGAAGATTAAGGAGAAAATGCTAACTAAACTCCCAAAACCCTTTTAAAATTGTGGGAAAGACTTAGATATTGTCCTAAGTAGAATTTCAAAAATCTGATTTGTTAGTGGTCAAATGCCCTTACAATTAATGCCAGAGAAAGATTGTTTTAAGGTCCATTTGGTGGTTCATTATTTTTGGAAGTACAATCAAATTCTTTCATTACAGACAGACAAAGATAGACACAAAAGAATAGTTCTTTGGGGTTTTTTGTAATGGGATTTGACCTTCAGCTGAAGCCTATCCCTTGAACATATTTAGTACAAATCATTCTACCTAAATGTTCTAGCAGTGGTTTTTTAAAAAACGGTAGTGGGGAAAGCAGGAAGGCTTAGATTTCAGCAGAGCAGTTTCAGTGTTGTGCTCCTGGCAGGGCTTTTCCTGGCACGTCAAAACAAAACAATGCTTATCCAGTGTGGTTTTTCAGAGGGTAAAAACACCCTGCCATAAACACTGAGTTCAAATTCAGTCTGGGCTTACAGGTCCAAATATTTTAGCAGGGAATGGATCATATCCTGGAATAGCTCAGTGCTCTCTGCAATGCTCTAAGAAGCATTTAAATCTAAAATGAAGCTTTAACCTAGCTCCAGGGATTCCCTGCTCCTGGAAGGAGGAAATCCACGACGGCTGGGATGCTCTAGCAGATGAAGCCAACAAGCTCCCCCTACCTGAGTTGTTCTTCCCTGTTAACAGCACAGGTAGGAGCCAGTGGGAGAGCTGGATTTCTCCATCCCATTTTGTAAAATGAGAACAGCTCATAAGGGATTTTAGTGTTTGGGAGCCCTGGAAAAAAAGATAGGATTTAAGACTTTTTGTGGGGGGTGGAGAGGGAAAAGCATTTTGTTAATACTATACTGTATTAGTGTATTTCCTGGCCTGCTAACCTAGAAATGTGGTGGTGGTTGTCTCTTTTTTCTTGTTCCAAAGATATTGCCTGTTGAGACGGATAAAAAACCTCAGGGAAAGCAGCTGCAAACTCGAGCTGATTACTTGTTAAAGCTGCTGAAGAAAGATTTGGAAAAAAAAGAGTTGATTAAAGAAGGTGAAGAGGTGGGTGAAGCTGACCAGTCTTTGGCTGTTCCCAAGGGAAATCTTCCTTAATTGAATTAGTATTTTGTAATGGTGAGCATACTGTGGATATATCACAAAAACCAGTATTGCCTCAGATTCAGATTTAGCTTAAGATAGACGATTTTGAGGTTTAAAAGGGTTAGTTTTATCATAAAACAAGGGCTTTGTTTCAGTTAAGCTTAGGTTGATATTTGTGAAATTTAATGAGATTATCCTTTGTGGACTAGGCTTTACAAGCTTTCTCATTCCCCAGTTATCCTATTCTTTTTCATCCTTCTCTTTCTGTCAAACATTGCCAGACTAGGTGTTTTTATTTTTTTTTAAAAATATCAATTGGAGTTTGGAACATAATACTCCTATATTGGGCATACATTGAATCCCCTAATCTTATTACTCATTGAATTATGTCTAGCTTTTGGTTATTCTTGATAATAGGTCATAGAAATAGTATTGGTAATCTTAAAAAGACAAGTAAACCAAAAATTTGTCTTTAGTCAAAACTTTCAGCCTTCTAAATTAAACTTTTTGACAAGACAATAAACTCATTTGAGCTTTTTTATGTTTCTAGCCACTCTATAAAAAGTGACTTAGTATTGATAACAGGAGGGAAGAGTAGCAGCAGTTGGAAAACCTAGTTATGATTGGCTTAACAGCCCTAAGATAAGGGTTTTTTCATTTATACGGAGCACCTAAATTCTTTTAGGGGTTGCACCATTTATTATTCCTTAAGGATGCTCTTTGCTTATTCCTTTTCAGGCTTTGCTAATTTGTAAGTTTGAACAGAAAAGCTACTATAACTTTAAGGATGTGTAACCTTGTGCCAAGTCCTATTTATGCTCCAGCTACATTTTTGGTTGGCCAATTCATCTTTAGTTATATTTTTAGATGAGATTCAGACATATGAAATACAGAGAAGCTCATCAAGAGAAAATTAGCTTTTAGCTTTTTCTTTTTGGCCAAACAATTCACTCAACTGTGTACTATATATTGGTAGCAGAAGTACCCACATGGTAGAAATCACACATACTTGAAGTACAAATATTGGAGTAAGTTTTATCATTAGTGGTTCCTTCCCTTTCAATAGACCAAATTAAAGAAGCGAAAGTCCCGTGTGAAGAAGGAAAACAAGGCTCCTAGAGTGAAAGATGAGCATGGAAATGAATTCTCATCCCCTAGGCATTCAGACAATCCATCAGAAGAGGGGGAAGTCAAGGTAGGGGCCAGATTTCGGTAGTTCAGTTGAAAACTTACTGTTTGGGGTTTACAGAGAGTTGAAAAATCCATAGAATGCTCCTGTGTCTTAAACTTAATTAGTCAGAAAATAAGAGTTTACTTTAAGGAAAGAAAAAAACACATTAGAGTCATTCATTATATAATTGGTTGGGGATAGAAGTCTGGGATCTTTACTCATTATTGCTATACAGTTTCAGGTATATCTGAGAGTAATTATCATAGGCCAAATTGATCCATAGTTACACAAAGAAATGAGGCAATAGATGTGAGACTACTCAGTATTCACCAAACTGTATTGAGTGCCTGCTGTATGCAGTGTAGTCAGTGTATTGCAGGGTAGGGTACTTAAAAAAAATGTCTTTTTCTAAAAACAGCAAGTGACCTTGGAGCTTTGTTATGTTTTTTCTAGATACCACACAAGTGAATGGTTGAATTAATAAACTTTGTGGCAAAAATTTATAGTCATGTGGGATTTCTTGATTCTTAGGATGATGGCTTGGAAAAAAGCCCCATGAAAAAAAAGCAGAAGAAAAAAGAAAACAAAGAGAACAAGGAAAAGCAGATGGGTTCTAAGAAAGAAAAAGAAGGCGATAAGGAAAGAAAGAAGTCAAAGGATAAGAAAGAAAAGGTATTTATTTCCTTTTTATATATTAGTAAATATGCATCATTTGGAATTTTCTTTTAGAAGATGGAAATGATAATGAAGTTTTCATTCTTGAAAAAAGTATCTAGAGCCGCTTCAGTGATATAGAGATGTTTGTTATTCCTGGAGGGTTAGAACTCAAAAGGGCTACATAGTCTAATACCCTCATTTTATAGGTGAAGAAACAGGTCTGAGAGAAGTTAATAGATTTGATTTTGGTTGCTCAAGTAACATTCTGCAGTGAGCTTTGGACCCTGGTCCTCTGATTCCAGAGTCAATGTACTTTCTACTCTATCATGTGACAGGAAAAGGGCCAGAGAAAAGAAAACTTAAGTTGAAAGCAGGCACCTAAAGCAGATTCTCAGTCATTTTAGTGGGGAGTTGTTTCCTTGACAAATTACTATGGGAAGGATTTGATTTTCAGAAAATAACTTGTGATCATTTAGTGGATAAGAGGCACAGAATGGGGGAAGAGATGAGATTTAGAAGCCTGATTTTAGAAGGATATGCTTGATTTCAACAAGACTTCTATGAGCTATATTTTTTTTTATTTAAAGTTCATAAAAACATATTAAAGCCAGAAAGCATAGAATCTGTTGGTCCTATATACAAACATTCCTTGGTTTGTTACTTTTGGATTATTTTTTTAAGCATGTTTTTTTTTTTTCTGGATGGGGGGGCAAAAGTAAACATGCATTTTGTGAAGCTTAAGTTATCTTTAGGTATGTAAACAGAAAGAAGAGAGAAATGTGATTTAGTTATCACTAGCTGATGATTAGAATTCATTAATTCCATTCTTTACTAAGTGATGGGATTCTAAACAATATGTTCATTTCCTTGAAGTTAAGTATATCCTTTTGTGGTGTCACTATATAAATGTAATGTAAATGTAAAAACATTTAAAGTCTGAATTTCTAATAGTGATTGCTACACGGAAAAAAAAAAATGACTATATGTAATGGTTTCTTTTAAAGCCTAAAGCAGGTGATGCCAAATCTGGAAATAAATCAAAAAGAGCTCAAGGTCCTGTCCATATTACTGCAGGAAGTGAACCAATCCCCATTGGAGAAGATGAGGATGATGAACTGGACCAGGAAACTTTCAGCATAGTAAGTGCTAAAATTGGGTAGCCAAGGGATTCCAGAAATAAATACTAAGTTATATGTTAGGACTCTGCATTCTCTAGGTCTATTCATAGATTCTTAATTTAGTAGAATAAAAACTTATTTAAATTCCCAATATAAATAGTAAAATAGATCCCCATATTCCAAGAACTTTGTTTTGTGAGCTGGTGGAAAGAAATACATTTTTCTGTTTCTTAGAAAAGGTGTTTCTCTCTTTTTCTTTTCCTGACTGAGAATGTTCCCTTAATGGTATTTATAGATCAGAAAACAGGAATTCTTGGAACCCTGAGAAAAAGTTAGAACTCAGAAAATACTCACTGAAAGACTAAATCTCAGGTGAAAATTGATAATCATGTTATCAATAAATAGAGTGGCTAAGGTGGTACAGCGGATAGAAGGCTAGACCTGGAGTCAGCAAATCAAGTTGAATTGTGGCCTTGGACACTAGCCATATGATCCTGGGCAAGTCACTTGACCTCTGTTTGTCTCAGAGTAAACTGGAGATAATAACGACATGTATCTTTGTGGGGTTGTTGTAAGAATCAAATGAGGTAATATTTGTAAAGTTCAGTGTCTGGCAAATCATAGGGACTATAGAAGTACTTATTCTTTTCACCCTAAATAAAATAAACTGAAAGAAAAGACTCATATGCCTCTTTGGGCTTACCCAAGTTTCTTCTAGTCTCTTTATATTTTTTAAAATACACACACACACACACACACACACACACATATATTCCCTCACCCCCACCCCCATGCTTTATTCATTTAAATAATGGAATTTGCTGAACTCTGTGGAGTGGAACAAAATTTGGATGATGATAGTTCAAAAAGATGAGTAATGTGAATTTAAAATATAGGCAAATGAGTTTGAGACCAATATAACCTATTTGAGGCCAAATAACCTATCTGTCAAGACAGGATGTACCCAGGATTCCTGTTAAGGGATGAACTGAACCAGGTACCCACTAAGGTACTTTCCAATTCTAAATGTTTATTCCATGACCATGGAAGAGAAGACTGAAAAGTAGTGAGGTACCAGTCTGAGGAAGGGTTTGAATGATAGGCTACAGTTTTGCTCTTCAACATAATGTAGTACTTAGCAATGCAATTTTTAACTAAGTTCAACAAATACTTATTTAGACTCTGCTTTGATACCTCGAATAGAGTAGAATCCAATTTCTCCCTTTTCTGGAGAGCTGTATTCATTAGGAAGTTTTTTTTTTACATATGATAACTCTTCCAATATTTGAGAACAGTTATGCTTTTAATCAACTCCTACCTCTACCCTGCCCCACCTATTCCCACTCACATTTTCCCTTTTTTACTTTTTTAAGCTAAAAATGCCTATTATTTTGAAACAATCCTGATATAGCATGGATTCCAACATTTTCTGCAATTCTGGTTCCTTTTGTCTACAGCGTCATTGCTCTTTCTAGAGTATTCTGGTATGGGCAAAATATAGCAAAATTATCAGTTCTTTATTCCTGGAAGCTCTCCTTCTTTTAATGCCTTCCAAGATTACATCAGTTTTTTGGGGGTACTATTATAGCATAATCTTATTGAATTTACACTCCATTAAAACCTCTAGGTCTTTTTTAGACAATTATTGACTAACCGTGCTGATTGCATTCTATGCTAGTTATGTTGATATTTTGAAATCCAATATAAGATTTTATCCTTCTGAAGTTTCATCTGATTCAGCCATATTCTAGGATCTTTTTTGGGATCCTGAATCTATTATTTAGTATATTAATAAATTCTTCCCAGCATTTGTCAATCTGCAGATTTGATAAGCATGCTATCTATACTTTTATTCCTGTTTTTGGTAAAAATCTTAAAATGCACAGATCCCTAGATACTTCACGTTATCTCTTTTGTTTTCACTATCACAAAAACAATTTAGGAATATTTTTGTAAATATCAAACCTTTTCTTATTTTTTTTTTTGCTCACCTTCGAGTATAGACCTAACAGAGGTGTAGAAGGTTGTGTAAAATTCCAGATTGCTTTTCAGAATAGTTGTATCCAACCATTTGGTTGGTACCTGGTCAGAAGTTCACCAACTGTGCATCATTGTGTGTTTTCCTACATCCCCTACAACAACATTTATCATTTTCCCTCTTTTTTTTTTTTTTGCCATCTTTGCCAACATATTGATGGGTTTGGCATGGAATTTCAGAATTGCTTTAATTTGCATTTCTCTAATTAATGGTCATTTGGAACATTTTTTAATATGGCTATCGATCCCTGGGTTTCTTCCTTTGAGAACTACCTGTTCACATTTGAATGTGCTCCTTATATGTCTTGGAAATGAGATCCTTATCAGAGAAACTTCTTGCATAGATTTTTATCTCACTTGTTTCCCTTTTAATCTTTGTTTTGTTATATTTGCGCAAAAGTTTTTTATTTCATCAAAATTATCCATTTTATTTTCTGTCATCCTCTCTATCCCTTGTTTAATTATAAACTTTTTTCTATTGACCTAATAGGTAATTTTTTCCATGTTTTTCTTATTTGTTTAAGATGTAACCTTTTATATCTTGGTCATATTTCTATCTGTTCAGGAACTTTTTCTTGGTATAGGGTGAAATGTTGATCTAAGTCTAATCTCTTTTGTATTACTAGCAGATTTTCCTAGCAGTTTTTTTTGTCATGTAATGAAACTATCCCAGCAGTCAAAATCTTTATTTTTTATTGAAAATTTGCATACTAGATACATTTGCTTCTATATGTTGTGTTAGCAATTGACTGATTTCTTTTTTTTAAATTAGTATCAAATTATTTTGAGAATTACTGCTTTGTAGTATAGTTTGAGATCTGGCACTACTAGGCTCTCTTCTTTCCCTCTTCATTATTTCCCTTGAGAGTCTTGACCTTTTTTACTTATCTATGAATTTCGTTATTTTCAGAATCTGTAAAAATCTTTTGGTAGTTTTATTGGCATGGCATTGAAGAAGTAAATTAATGGAGCTAGAATCGACCTTTTTATTAGTTTGACATCCTATCCATTATCAATTAATATTTGTCTGGTTATTTAGGTCTGTTTTTTTTAAACAGTGGTTTATAGATATAGTTATATAGTTTTTATGTGTATCTTAGGTAAACTCCCTAGTATTTTATATACTTTGAAGTGAATTTTAAATGGAATTTCCATTTTCCTGTTGGGTTTTATTGATACTCTATAGAAATGCTGATGCTTTTTCTGAACTTATTTTATATATTTCATATTTGTTAAAGTTATTGTTTCAGTTAATTTTTTAAAACTTAATCTTTAAAGTTCATTAAGTGTACCATCATATCCTTTAAAGTGATAATTTTGCTTCTTTTTTATATAGACTTATTTCTTCAATTTCTTTTTCTTGCTTTATTGCTTTGGCCAGTACTTTAGTGTACTATGCCAAATAGAAGCAGTGACAATGGGCATTTTTATTTTCCCCCAATTTTATTGGAAAAGCATTGTTGTGCTCGTGAATGTATGTGTGACAAGAAGTTTAATCTATCATGCTTATTTAAACTACAAGATATTTGATTTAGAAGAAAAACAATCTATGAACAATTTCTCTATAGTAATAAATCCCTACTGAAAGATAAAGATTGCCCTACATGAACAGCTACATTCAAAAAAATTGTTTTGTTGTTGCTGTTAAATAATGAGAACAGAATAATTTACTGGAATATAAAGATAAGAGTTGAATAAGCATGACACTAATGGGATATTTTCTAAGAATTTGTTTTTTTCCCTTCCCCATCTCCACTTGCTATTGATCAAAACATAACATCTATCAAAATGCATTATGCCTGTGCACATACACCAGTTTCTTTATGTACAATTAAAGAATAGGAATCAAAGGAGAGTGAAAATGATCTTGTAGTAGTCAGGATGTATATGAACCAAATCTCAGTTTTCTAATTGCAAATGCATTGTTTCCCTTGGGACCACAGTTCTGGAGCAGAGTTGCAGGCTCCCTTTTCAGTAAGCACCTTCATTCTACAACTGGAATACTTCAATTGTATGTTCATCCTCCATTTCTAGCTATGCAGGTGGGTCTGTTTCATTGATTGGATGCCCATCAAATCGTAATCTGATCTGCCGCACAACTCATTAACAGTAGGCTTTCTCATTAGTTTACCAAGTGGTATGTGCCTCTTGATTAAACTGTATCAGAGAAACATACTGCCCTGCCACCTTCAGATGAATGTGACCATTGTTTTCAGTCTTGACTTTTTCCTTAGGCTTCTTGTTGGTCATGGTTAATCCCAAAGTCTCTCCAGTCATCACCTTGCAAAAAATGCATCAGAGCGTTCTGCACTAAGAGAATCAGAACAGCAGTATCAGAAGAAGATTGTTTAAATTATTTAGTGGTAGGATAGAACTGAGCTCCATTATTTCCATATATTTTAACCTTTTGGGTTACTTTGCTGTGGTTTCAATCTGGGCAGTTTTAATTTATGACTTCTTAAATGTAGTATATTAAGGTTTTTTTTTCTTTGTTATTATTATGGTTTTTAGGACTTCCAGTGATTCCTAAATTCTCTCTCCTTGACCTATTTTCCAGGTCAGTTGTTTTTGATACCAGATATCTTACATTTTCTACTATTTTTTAATCCTTTCATTTTGCTCTAATGCAGTTTTCCTTTTCACATCGTGGGGGTTAGGAGGTGTCCCTGCAATTTGGAAAATCTGTATAAAATTTTTTTAGCCCTCCTATCATACCAGTCTGAATTTTTCCTTTTTCTTTTACTGGATATTTATAGTACCTTATTGTAAATTTTTGATTAAGTATATGTTTCTGAGTTTCTAAACTTTTTCTATTATTTGCTAGCCTTAGTGTGTCATCTGTGAATTCTGCAAAATACCCCCAAAATTCTCAATTTCTTATTATTAATTTATGTATTTAATTTCTTATTAATTTTTCTGATATAGCAAAACCACGATGAGAGAAGTTGCAATGTAGAAAGGATAACTATATTTTGTATTGTCTGGAGTGTAAAAATAAGGAGTCATTGATTTTATATTTGTCTCTTCTAGTTTTCAGAAAGTCCATTACCTTAAGGTTTACTGCTTTTGTTTTTAAACTATTTTCCTTCTAAGTCTTTCTTCATGAGCATTTATATCAGCTTCTCTCTTACTTTATTACTTTTTTCTAAATATTAATGTAGTCCTTATGAAAAGTTTTTTTCTTTTGAATCTCTTTTTTACAGTTGTTAGATGTGAGTGGAATTACTCACTCCCTCTTGGGGGTCTTTATTGAGATTTATGACGATTGTTAACACTGGTAGGTATTTTCTTTGATTTGCTCATTGGGATTTTGTATCAGTGTTAGCCATTCCTTCCCTCCAACCCCAACTTTTAGGTGGGATGGTCCTTTTTGTTTGGTCTTGCCCTAGGTTACCTTGGTTCCTTCACTGACTTTCTTCTCTTGGGTAAAAGCCTCCTTTCCTCCACCCCAGTCTTGGGGATTCATAGTGCTAAACTTTCAGGGCCTTCTTTTGTTTTAGGACAGTATTTAGGACTTCATTACCCTTGGGCCTGAAGAATCCTTGTCTGCGTTCTATGGCACTATGTGCTACTCTTACATTTGCTAGGCTCTATCTTTAGTATTTCCAATTATCCTATGGCTTTCTAGGGGGATCCTCTTCCTCTTACTTCCTCTGGATAGCCTACATGTGTCTATAGTCAATCTGTTTGCATTCAAAGTTATCTGCACTAATGTGCTCTTTAGCTGACAGCCTCCTCTGATGTTGCCTACAGTCTTCTGACTGACCTATTGTGCAACATGGAGAGTAGAAGGTTTAATTTACTTTTGTTTCTCATTAGATTTATTGATTATTATTTAGTCTTATGCAGACTTCATGGTTTTATTGGAATAGATTTGGGAAAACTGATGTGTGTCCTTTTCATGCAATCATTTTCACCAGATGTGTTCTGTTATATATGTTCTTCACTTCAAGTTAGGTTAGATAGATTATAAGTACAGTGAAGGAAACAGAACACACAATCTTAAAAGGCTTCTAGTCAAGTCCAAGGCCTTCAGTGCTTGTATGTAAATGTACAGAGTTTAGGCAACAGTCTGACCCAATTGTTTTGATTCTCCTTTATCTCCCAATAGAGCTATTACTCCCTCGCCTTGCTTTTTGTATTTTCATTAGATCTTATTTATAATGCCAGAAAGCAGATGAGATATCTATTTTGCTCATCAAATATTTATTTGAATGGTATTAACCCTGTTTTTAACTCTTAAAAATAATATGTACTTAATTTAGTTTAATAGCAGACATTATTTAAACACCCTAAACCCTGCCCCTTTTAATTCTATTGGTAGGAAAATGAAGATCAAAGAAAGTTTATCTTCACCTAAATTTTTGCATTTCTTCGTAGGCATTTGATACTATGGATTTCATTACTGACTTCACTCTTGACTTTTGTGTTCTTTCATCTGTATGTTTCTGCTGCTGCTATTTTTTGTTCAATGTAGTTAAAATTTTGGGGGAAAAAAAAACTTGGTGGATGTACATGGGCAGTTTTTATCTAGTTTTTTTTTGTTTTTTTTTTGGTTTGTTTGTTTTAGTTTAGAAGCTTTATGATTAAAATTTCCAGACACCAGAAAAATACTTTATCAGCTGTATTCTCACCCTAAAGAGAAATTTGTTATTCTATATTTTACATTGTGCCTCAGAAATCAAAATCCCATTCTCAGACAACAGTTCTTTTGGCCACCCTTTTAAACATTCCTCTTTTAATATAATACTCCATGCCCTCTGTCCTCCCTACAAATAGTTGCATAATACTAATCATATATTCTGAGGTCCATTATGAGGGGAAGTGAATGAGTACCAGACACTCTACTAAGCATTTTACAAATATCTCATTTTTTTGTACCATTAATATACCTGTAATTTTCCCCTTTTCACCCTACTGAAATCTCAGTCATCCTTCAATACTTAGATCAGATGCTTCCCCTTCTATGAAGTCTTTCCTGGTTTCTGCTCCCTAGCCCCCAATTAAACTGATCTTTCTTTCCTTGAGCTTCATATAGTACTTAATATTTCTCTTATGCACCATCATGATCAATTTTATTTTTTAGTATAATTTTTCATGCATGCATATTACTTCTGTATCTTCCTCAGTGCCTAGCATAGTTTTTTTTTAACCCTTTTTTTTTCAAACCCTTAACTTCTGTGTATTGACTTATAGGTGGAAGAGTGGTAAGGGTAGGCAATGGGGGTCAAGTGACTTGCCCAGGGTCACACAGCTGGGAAATGTCTGAGGCCGGATTTGAACCTAAGACCTCCCATCTCTAGGCCTGGCTCTCAATCCACTGAGCTACCCAGCTGCCCCTTCTAGCATAGTATTTTTACACAAAAGTATGTGCATATAGAAATGCTTATAGATTGAATCTCTGTGACTTGAGGGTTCAGTGGTTATTTCTAATAGTCAATCAAATATTTATTTAGCAAATCAAATGCCTCTTTTGTTTCTTGGCTACAGAAGTATTTGACTTGATGAAAATTCAAAACATATCTCTTGTGCTTTCCATGCACCAGAGAACAGTGCTATTTAGGGAATATGCTTTTTTGTATCTTGCCCTAAATGTCTAGGCCCTTCTCAGTTGGGATCGTTGTGTATACAAAGCAAGGGAGTAGAAGATTTCAGTGTAAAAGTAAAAGTAATCTCTACTCTGTTGCTCTACCCCAGTGCAAAGAGAGGATGAGGCCAGTGAAAAAGGCTTTGAAGCAGCTGGATAAACCAGACAAGGGACTCACTGTGCAGGAACAGCTAGAGCACACCCGAAACTGCCTCCTGAAGATTGGAGACCGAATATCAGAGTGCCTTAAAGCCTACTCTGATCAGGAGCACATCAAACTGTGGAGGAGGTAACTGAACTTTGCTTTTAATTTGGCTGCTTTGACTGGCCAAAGTGATTTTTTTTTTTAATAGGAAAAATGTAAAATGGCAATAGAATTTATTTCCCCATTTATCTACATGTAGTGTCATTGAAGGCATAGCTGTCCTTTCAATCTGTTTTACTATTAATCTATGGGAGCAAGCCCTTTGAGGGGAGGGAAACTTTTTATGTTTGGAGACAATGAGATTGCTGATATTGACTTTAATTGTTTCTTCTAGAAATAGAGACCCAGATTCATAGGAGGGAGGGAGTCTTTAGGGCTGAGAGAGACCTTAGACTAGTTCAATGTAGTCCAATTCATATAGGATATATATATTTCATATTCAGATTTGGGATGGAAATTGACATTAGTTCTCTGTTATGTTATATCTCTTATTGCTATCTTTTTAAAAAAAAGTTGTCAGATGTAAAATTTCAGGTGAAATAACCAACACAAAGATGTATAAAATTGTACATTTCCTGAAGACAAGGACTGTATCGGGTTTATTTTTGTATCTTTCCTTATATATAGATCTATTTTTTGCACAGAAAGAGTACAGAACAAACATATGAATATTTATTGAGTTAGTGTGAGTTGCTTTCCATATTTACTTTTTAAACAAATTATTTCATAAAGACTTTTTTCATAAATTTAATATTTAAATAGGACTAGCTTGTATAATTATATCCATTTATATTTGAACCATTTTTGGAAGGGAAATGTAGATAGAGTTTTAAGTTAATGTCTACCAAAAGTCATTCCTGATATCCACTTAAGAATAGATTATTTCCCTTCTCCTAAGGCCATTATCATATGGTCTCTATGAACTAAACCAACTGTCATGTTTTTAAAATCTGATTTAATCTCAGTTTTTAAAAGACTGAAAATCTAAGTAGTTGCATAGACAGACACTAGCAGATTTCCTAATGTTCAAAATTTCTAATTGATAGATTAGTTAATTAGAATTTATTAAGTATCTATAGAGCAATAGAGACTTCGAATGTTGCGATAGAGAGTGCTGGTTTTAAAGTCAGAAAATAATTGGATTAAAATTACTTCTGGTACTTTTTAATTGTTTGACTATGGACAAATCATTTCACCTCTGTGAAATTGTTTCCCCATATGAAAAATGAGGATAATAGCTAAAATACTTACCTAACAGGATTGTTAAGAGGATGAGAGACTGTATATACTGTACCTTACAAATGGTATCGCCCTCTATTAACATTAGCCCTTGTCATTCCTATTATTAATTAGAAGCTCAATATAGAAATATGGCAGATCATGAAGAAATAGACAACACAATTCCTTCCCTCAAGAAGCTTACTATGTTAATGAAGTTAAAAAGAGTAGTGTTTATAAAACAACTGGAGAACAATAAAGAAGAGAACTCACAGGTGCTAAATGGAGGGGGATAGATTATAAGTGAAGTAGGTGTTCAAAGAGAACGGAAATCACTGGGCTCTGGAATAATCAGAAATGGCTTCTTGAGAGTAGATAGGATTTCATCTGGACTTTGAAGAAGGATGAGTTGGATTTCTTTATATAGAAAAGGGAAGGCATTCCAAGCTAGAAGCAACAATGAGCATTAGGGTAATACTGGTAGATCAGAGCAAAAGGATTTTTTTTCTAGATGTAGGTAAAGAATAAAGTTGAATTGGTAGGCTAGAGCCATATTATGGCTGATGAACTAAATTTAATAAATGTTTATCCAGTGCCCATTATGTGCAGCACACTGCTAAGTACTGGAATTACAAAGATAAAAATAAAATAGTCTCTTTCCTCAGGGAGCTTTTATTCTATTGTGGAATACAACTTGTACAAAGAAAAGTTTATACAAAGTAGTTAAATAGGGAGAGAACACTAACAGCTGGGGGTGGGGGGGTGATTAGGAAGGTCTTCCTATAGGAAATGGCATTTGAGTTGTGCTTTGAAAGAAAGTTAGGATTCTGTAATGTAGAAGTGAGGTGGGAGTGGAGTGAATTCCAGGCATAGGAAACCATTTGTGCAAAGAGATGGAAGTAGATGATGAAATATGTATGGGGAATAGCTCAAACAGTGACTGGAATGGAGAATATAGGAAGTGGAAGGAACAGTAAATAAGAGTGAAGCTGTACTGTGGAAGGCTTTAAATGCTGAGCTGAGGATTTCATAGTTTGTCCTAGAAACAATAGGAAGCCATAAAAAATAATCTAAGTAGGAGATAAAGATGATTAGATTCATGTTTTAAGAAAATCAATTTGGCATCTGGTTGGAGAATAGTTTGAGTGGATAGAGTCTGGAAACAAGGTAGAGTACAATTAAGTGGCTAAATGGAAGTCCAAATGAGCAACATAGCTGTGTGTCAAGAAGAGAACACATGCGAGAAATGTTATGGGATTAGGATCAACAACAGATTGAAATAGGAGTCGAGCAAGAGGGAAAGAGTGACTTTCAAAGCTCATGAATGGAAATTAGTGGAACCCTTTAAAAGAAAAGAAGTTTAGAGGAGGGTGCATTTAAAGAGAAATCTAATGAATTATGGATTTGTTGAGTTTAAGATGCCTATGGAACAATCCAAAGGTCCTTAACAGCCAGGTAGAGAAGCTTAAACTTGATATAATTAAAGGTGTCAAAGGTAGGGGAGTGAAGAAGATGAGTACCAGGGAGATTTCTTCTTCCAGGATACTCTTCAAACTCCTGCCTCAAAGTTCTTTTAAAAAAAACAACAAAAAAGCCCCTTTTTCATCATGTTATTGCAATTATCCACACATGAATTCATAGTAGATTCTGGATGATCATGATAGCGGTTGGGCATTGAGACTCATTTCTCAAAAGAAGAAACTAGTATAAAAGTGGTGATGTTTTGGTGGATATAGGAGATGGAAGAAAGGAATAATCAGAAATGACTGTCTATTCTAGGATGTAGAGGAGGCAGAAAGCATAGGAAAAGTATTTTAAGTAATTTAGTTAATTTAGTTCTGTAGGGAGAAAGAACCTGATTTTAGCTATTTTTGTGAATGGTGTAAAAGCCTTTCTTTTATAAAACCTTAAGGTACTTGATAGACATTTGCCACATTTGTCTCTGAGGCAGGTAGGGCTAAAGCCCCTTTTTTTTTTTCAGATAGGGAAATTGAAACCCAGGAAATATTGTGATTTGTTCAAGGTAACCGTCAGATTGATAGGAATAAATACCAAGTCTTTTGACCTCCCAGTCCAACTCTGTCAATAATAGTATGTAAAGTTTAAATTACTCATATAGAACCTGGAGGAATATTTCTATTACAGTGTGTACCAGTAGATTACACAACTCAAAAACTCAGTGGTATGCTATTTTTATGGGAGTAAGGAGCAAGAAGAGTAAAAGCTAATGTTTATTTTGATAATTCTGTTACTGTTCTTTTAGGAACCTGTGGATTTTTGTATCCAAGTTTACAGAATTTGATGCTCGGAAACTACACAAATTATACAAAATGGCTCATAAGAAAAGATCTCAGGAGGAGGAGGTAAAATCCTAATTTAATCTTAATCTAAAGAAACAAAAAGCCTATTGCAAGATTCCTTGATTTGTTTCTCCCTGGGAAAATCATACTGTGTTTAAAGTAATATATTGCTCATATCTTTCATTCTACTTATGGAATCTGCAACATAAATATTATTAGCAATGTTGGTCTAATTGTTTTTGTTGTTCAGTTGTTTTGGACTCTTTGTGACCTCTTGGGATTTTCTTGGCATAGGTATTAAAGTGGTTTGCTATTTCTTTCTCCAGCTCATTTTACAGATGATGAAACTGAAACAAACAGGATTAAGTGACTTGCCTAGGGGAATTGAACTCAGATCTTCCTTATGCCAGGCCTGGTTCTCTATCCACTGTGCTCTCAGCTAATCCCATTGGTCCAATGCAAGGTGTCAAATGCATAAAACCCCAAACAATCTGAAATCTCTGAGAAGTGGATTGCACTTCTTTAGTAATTTATTCTGAAATAATTAAGCAGTCCCCTCTTCTTACATATGTGGTGTGTGTATGCACAGTGCCTCGCACAAAGGTAGATTTAATTCTTGTTGGCTTTACTTTTCTTTATTTTTCCTTTTTTTTTTTTTTTTAAAACCCTTACCTTCTGTCTTGGAGTCAATACTGAGTATTGGCTCCAAGGAAGAAGAGTGGTAAACGTAGGCAAGGTGGGTCAAGTGACTTGCCTAAGGTCACACAGCTGGGAAGTATCTGAGGCCAGATTTGAATCCAGGACTTCCAATCTCTAGACCTGGCTCTCAATCCACTGAGCTACCCAGCTGCCCCCTTGGCTTTACTTTTCTAACAAACAAGAATCTAGTGATATTAAGTTTGGCACAGTGATATTTGTGACCTGAGAGAGTCTAAAAAGGATAAAGCCTAAATATGTGACCAGGAGAATGTACTTCCTGTTTTTCTCTGGGACACACTCAGTTCCTTTTCTACTTGTGCATGGGGTATCTATTACTCCTTTATTTTTTAGATTTATTTAAACTCTACCTTCTGTCTTATATCAATTCTAAGACAGAAGAGCAGCAAAGATTAGGTAAATGGAGTAAAGTGACTTTGCAAAAAAAAAAAAAACAGCTAGAATTTGTCCCCCAGGACCTCCTGACTCCAGACCTGGCACTCTATCCATTGTGCTAACTAGTTGCCTCTACTCCCTTACTTAGGAGACAACATATGTGGGGATGTGTGAAGAAGATTCTTCTCTTTTGCCTTTCTGGCAGTGGAGAAAATTAAAATTGAGTTTGAATAATTGCTTCAGCAAAAGGTGTGTTCCTTGGAGAAACATACCTATTTTGTAGATAAGTGGATGAAGCCCAAGTTGGGAGAACCGTTTAGTCAAGTCAACTCAAAGAAAGCATTATCACTTAGCACTGAATGAGATGTTATAATGGGAAATTTATTTTTTTCCCTCAAGTAATTTACAGTTTGATCTATGAAATACTGAAAAACAAATATTACCAAATATTACCTTTTGCAGTACAATTAAATATTATGAAGTTTTTTAAAAAAGGAAAACTCATAGTAAACTAGAGTTGTCAAAGGAAAGCTTCTTAGAAGGAGTAGGACTTTTAAAAAACAGAAGATTTGGATTATGACTTTGGATTATCATATTTAGAACTAGAAGAAATCTTAGAGATTATTCAGTAAAGCCTCTTCCTCCTACATATGAGGAGAAAAGGAAGAAAGAAGTAAAGGGAATTGTCTATAGTCACAAAAAAGTAAGTAGCAGAGCTGGGATTCAAACCCAGGTTTTCTGCTACAAATCCATTGCCTTTCCAAACCAACTGCAATATTAATATACTTTGAAAAAGGGAGGATTTTAGTAATACAGGTATCAAAAGTAAACAAAATAAAGAAAGCTATGAACTCATTATAATAAATACTCATCAATTCTTTATCCTTTAAAGTTCACTTTGATAACACCAAAAGTGGATAAAAACAGGTCAGTTAGTACCTGTTACATAGATGGTCTCTTTATTCTGCTTAGCTTAATAGGGATAATAGTCCTTACAATTTTAAATGGCTTGTAATGGTTTTTCTCCAGCTTCTGCAACCTTTTCGGCGTGAGAGCCATAAACACCACTTTTTTAAAAATGTAATTTCATGAGAGCCGTACAATATTATAACACTGAATACAAGTAAATATGTGCATTTTATGTAAGAACAACACTTTTAAAGTACAATAAGTCTCTGAACTGATATAACTGCAAACATACATATAAAACTCCTTTACACTAAGAAAATTGCTGAAATAAAGAGAGAAAAATTCAGGGAAGAATACTTTTTCCTCTCGCTCTCTCAAGTCAGGCAACAGGAGAAGAAAAAGCTGCCGGCCTGCTGGTTAAGCCATTTGGCCACATAAATTAAGTAGGAGATCAGGAGATTACAGAAAATAACATGACTTGTGTGCAGGCATTAGTAAGTAGTAGAGGAGGAGGGTACTTTTTCATGGAAAACTGGCCAGGACACATCACACACATTTCCTGGTACAGGTGTTTATCAGTGCTGCCTACTCAATCATTCTGTATTAAATGAAACAACTACTGGGGAGAAATGCTTCTCACTAATGAAGCATATGTAAAGATGTAATCTGACTCTAGTTCCCCTTTAAGAGCAGGTAGAAAAGTTAAAAACAATAACAATCCCACAAATAGGGAGTGCAGACCCCATGAATGCACTGAGATAAAGCCATGTAAATCAGAGGCAGAGGGGTAGAGAATGTAGACAAAAGTGATCAATCACTATACAGAACCCCAAGATGTCAGTAAAGGTGTGGAAAGAGTAAAAAGAGGGCAGAAGGAGGAACACACAGCACACCTACCAAGCCGAACTAAAGACCAGGATTTGTCTCACATGGCAATATCAATGAGAGAGCCTTCTATCTTAGAAGATAGTCGTGGTACCAAAAGGATCACGTGATGTATCACGTGACACATGATGTCATGCGTAAACTGTTAGTTACTGTGCCTCGGTTGACTTTATGGCTCCTGCAGAAAGAGCCATATCTGGCCCTCAAAAGAGCCAGATATGGCGCGAAAGCCATACATTGCTGACCCCTGTTCCATAAGTTACATGACCATACCTAAATGTAGGAATTCAAAGACTTTTCTCTTTGGGGTTATAGCAGATAGAAACCACTGGAAGTGTCCTTGCAGATCAGAATTATGATGACAGTTATACCATTATTAGAATAGCAGGTCAGACTTGAAATGAAATATGGGGGGTTTATACATGCTTTATAAAACCACAGTGTATAGATTACTGCAAGGCAGGGTATGGTAATAAGTGAGCAAAATTCATTTACCCAGTGGAGTTGTCCATATCTTAATTTTTGAAGGTTTTCTGTTTTATACCCTTTCAGGAGCAAAAGAAGAAAGATGATATGTCTGGAAGTAAAAAACCATTTCGTCCAGAACCTTCAGGCTCAAGCCGAGATTCTTTGATGTCTCAATCTCATACGCCTCACAACCTTCACTCTCAGAAGCTGCATTTGCCTCCTGCCCATGGACCACAGATGCATGGGCACCAGCGAGATAACTATGGTCACCCCAACAAGAGACATTTCAGTAATGCAGGTAGGTCCTTCAATGTAGTTTTTAGATGAGATCCCAATTTAAGAATTATTTACATTCTTTTATGCCAGTAACTGAATCTTGGCTATACATCCTTCTTGAGTGCTTGAAAAGTATTCCCTTAAAAACTTTTCATAAGAATTTGATCCAGGTGGCTAGATATAGATAGAGTGTTTCCCTGTACTAAGGTGGTATCATTCTTCATGTACAAGTTTCATGGTGGCATGCTAGGTATGGAGGCTGAAAATACAAAAACCAAATAGTTCCTACCACCAAGGAGCTTCCTGAGGGAATAGAGGTATGTACTTAAGTCAAACAAAGTCTTTAAAAAATGTAAAGTAATTTCAACTAAGATTCAGAGCTAATAACTGAGGAGATCAGAAAAAGCCTCATGTAGGAGTTGTGAGCTAAACGGAGTTACTTGATACGGAGTTGAAGAGGAAGTATATTACAGACATAAGGTGGGGCTTGGGATGGGTTTGTGCAAAAGGAAAAGGTGATATGTGTTATATTGAATCTCTGGGAGCTTGAAGATCACCTTTGATTGACAAATAAGTCAGTTGGATGGAATGTTCCCAGGGAAGTCATGCGAAAGGCAGGAGGAGGGCAGTTGAGAATCCTGAGAAGGGATTCTGGGTCTTTGACCTGTGCTGAGGCTGGAGATTGGTGGATCCTGGTCTTGGAGTGAGAGGGTGCAAACATCTCTTTGCAAACTCTTCCTGTACTTGAGATACCGTTCCAACCTGTACCTGACAACCACCTTGGTGTCTACTGCCCCTAGATATTAGGAGTTTCATCATCTAGATATCTAGGTTTCCCAGGGCCCGGGAGGGATCCGGGAAGTGGGCAGGAGACGAAGAAGAGGGTGGAAAGGGTGGAAATAACTCAACTTTAAGGCTGAAGATCTATTGAAGAAGAAGTCAAAGATATCCCAGCAGTTTACCTACTCTGGTTTAGTCCTGGCCAGGCTGAACCAGAGGGAAGCTACATTGATTCTTCATCTTCCAGCAGTTGAGATTTCATTAGTAACCATTAGAATAGAGTCTCCTATACCACAGTCCTTTACCCTTATCCTACTTGTTCAATATAAAGTTTAAAGTACCTTCCTAAAGCAGTTTCCAAGCTTGTTTTGGGAAGGGAGAAATCGCAGTCAGAATACAAGCGTTATCCTAGCTAAAGAGCCCAAATCAACATATCATATGTCATATGCAAGAGAGTTGGAACAGTCTAATTTGACTAGTACAAAGAGTGAACAAAGGGAGTAAAGATGGAAAGGTAAATGTGAACCAGATTATGGAGGACATTGTTTTTATTTTTTTCACAAAAAGAGGATTGTATATGAAATCATGAATCTTTCATACTGCTTTTGTGTGTGTGTGTGTGTATGTGTGTGTGTATTTTTTTCCCTTCTGCTCATTTAAAAAAAATGTTCCAGTGAACCCCCATACATACACCTTTTTTTTGCATTGCTGTTGCTACTATCTTTTCTATCTTATTTTCTTCCCTCCAAAAATTGAGTGGGAAAAATCTCCTGTAACAAATAATCATTAGTCAGGCAAAACATATCCACACAGTGACCCATCTGAGAATATATATAGCTTCCCATATTTTGAATCATTTCATTACTTCTTTGTCAGGAGGTGGGTAACATGCTTCAACATAGGTCTTTTGGATATAGGTTGGCCATTGCATTTATTGGAGTTCTTAAATCCTTCAAAACTGTTAGTTCTTGGATCAAAGTTCTTTCTTTTTAACTTTCCTTACAAGATGTGGAAGTTTATTTTGCATACAGCTATTCCCTTCTCAGTATTACCTGCTCTCTTAACCCCTTGCATCCTATTTCCAGTAGTTTCCCTGTTGAGTTTGATTTATTTCTGCATCTCTGTGTATGTATGTGAAAGTCTCTTTGTTTCAGAGAAGAGTGATGTTCATCTGATACCCCTTCCCCTGACTTCTCCAGTGTTTGTATACTCTTCTTTTCCTCACACACTCCAGTCAGTTAAGAGAATTAGCCAGTTTCACTCCTCCACTTCTTTCTATACTTGTGTGTTCTTTTTACCCCACCTTCTTTTTCATCTCTTAGTCCTCAGAACAGAACCAATCTCTATCTCTTCCCCCAAGTCATCTATTTTTCTTTTTTGACTTATGGGATCTTTTAATGCCAAGGGTAGAATTTTGTACCTTACCCTGAGGCAATAGGAAGCCACTTAAGATTGATTTTGGCTAGTGATATGATCAGATCAATGTTTTAGGTATAGTAATTCTGCAACTGTGTTGTGGATAGATTGGAGTGGGGATCAATTAGAGGTAAGACGACCAGTTGGTAATAGTCCAGGCGTTGAAAGCTTTTATCTGTGTAAGTCAGTTAACATGCCCTCTTCAAAAATGAAGGATGAACAACATTCTAGGCTATGAGCTAAATAGTGAGGATGCAAAAAGTGGCAGAAAGACAGTCCCTGCCCTCAAAGAGTTCACAATTTAAAGGGGAAGTCAACAAGCAAACAAATACAAACTATATACACGATAGATAGGAAATAGTTAAACAAGAGAATTCACTAGATTAGGAGGGGTTGGAAAAGTATTCTTGTAGAAGATAGGACTTTAGTTGGAACTTCAAGGATGCCAGCGAACCCAGGACAGGAGAGATGAAGAGGGAGAGTGTTCCAGGCATGGGGGACTACCAGAAAAAAATTCCCTGAGTTGAGAGATGGAATTTCTTGTTCATGGTACAGGAAGGCCAATGCCACTGGATTGAAGAATACATGGAAAGGAGCCACTGGACTGAAGAATACATGGAAAGTATGGGAAGACTGGAAAGGCAGGAATAGGGAGAGCTAGGTTAAGTCAGACTTTGAACACTGTAGGAGGATTTTGTATTTGAGCCTGGAGAGAAAAGGAGAGCTTTGAAAGCTATAGAGCTAGAATAGACAACATTCTATGAGTTACTGGACAATATTGGTTGGGGGAGGGGAGGAGGAAAGAGTCTAGGGCCATGTTGGTGAAGGCATGGCACATGTGCCCTGGTGTGCCAGAGAGAGTTGCTCCCCTCTCCTCCACCTTACCTGAGGACATTCTTTGCATGTCCCACCCCCCTATCCAGCTGCCCAATGCGAGCACTTCCTCCCTCCCTTGTCTGGGGTAATGTGGGGAGGCTCATAGGCAACTTAAAGGTATAGTTTGGTCCTGTGATCTCTAAAAGGTTCACCAATGCTGGTCTAGGGTGACTGCAAGGTGACTAACTTGGGTGATTAGAAGGCTGGTGTCAAAAAAAGAAAGAGGGAATGTTAGGGGACATATTGAATATGACATGCTAATAGGTTATTCAGCTAGAGATATTTAGAAGGCAGTTAATAAAATACAACCCTGAAATTCAGGAGAGAAATTATTGCTGGGTATATAGATTTGAAAATCAACTACTTAGAGAAAATAATGGTCCCTATGGAGTTGATGTGGTCAGCAAAGGAGAGAGCATAGACAAGATAGAGAATAGGGACCAGGACCAGCCTTGGAAGACCTTCAGACTTAAAGAACAGGAAGATGGTGATTATTTAGTATATTGATGTAGCACTCAAGTCAGGAAGATTACTAGGGTAATAGAGTTCAAAAGGAGAAAGTGGTTATTCAACTTCTAGGTTAAATTTTTGGATATTTTTAGACCTATAATAACTTTTTATAATTGTGGGTATTGCCTTCTGTTTATGCATCTTTCCATCTTTAATTCCTTAATTGAGACTTTGCCAGGGCCATTGCTGCACTCCTAGATGGGGCGGTAGGCTCTGCTGGGTCTCTACCTGGATCACCTTAGTTTCTGCACTGACCTTCATCTTCATAATTGTCTTTGTGTCAAGTGTTTTGTCCTTTCTTAGGGGTCTGAGTCTGTCCAGGATCTTTGATTTTTCAGACACTGATTCTTCAGGATCAGCTAGTTTGGCTCAGAATAGATGAGGTAACAATTAATTCATAGATGTGCAGTGAATCTAGTTTGCACAGTTTTGGGACCCTCTTCAGGAACTTGAGGGAAGAGGAAAAAAAATTTGAAGCAGCCACTGGAATGTGCATTAGAGTCATTTCTGAAAGATTTTCTGAAAGATTTCTGAAAGACTTGTCATTCAGTAGGACTAAGAAGCATTAGATTCCAGGGTGGCCTATATACTGTGTGTTTGAACTAGTTGCTGTAGGGGCAAGACTAAAAGAGAGATTAGAGTAGGGGGAATGAACTTAGAGAGTAAGGAACATGGGTGGAATACCTGGAAGTAAAGGTGTGAGTGAAAAAGAGGTTTAGGAGGGAAAGGGAACAGGAAGAGATGGGAAGAAAAAGCTAAGGTAATTTCAGAGTACT
Source organism: Gracilinanus agilis (assembly GCF_016433145.1). Taxonomy (NCBI): domain Eukaryota; kingdom Metazoa; phylum Chordata; class Mammalia; order Didelphimorphia; family Didelphidae; genus Gracilinanus; species Gracilinanus agilis. Next base: position 593,608,601 of record NC_058131.1, on the reverse strand, counting down.
GAATAATAGAGGTAGAATACTTTGGAGGCAATCATCAGATTGCATTATTGCCTTATACATATTACTGCTTTCCTCTGAGTGGTTAACTCTGAGGAAGGTTAGAAGAGTTGTTTTTTTTTTTTTTAACCCTTGTACTTCGGTGTATTGTCTCTTAGGTGGAAGAGTGGTAAGGGTGGGCAATGGGGGTCAAGTGACTTGCCCAGGGTCACACAGCTGGGAAGTGGCTGAGGCCGGGTTTGAACCTAGGACCTCCTGTCTCTAGGCCTGACTCTCACTCCACTGAGCTACCCACCTGCCCCCAGGTTAGAATAGTTTTGAAAGAAGTAAAGCTGGTTTTTGTTCATCCTCATGTAACCTGGTTAGAGAAGTTAGTTAAATACAATGCAAAATACTTTATTTTTAGTTAAAGCAGAGGCCAGTAATTATAGGTTTTTGAGTATCAGATAAATGTGTTTGGCACATAACCAGCTAGCACTGTTCCAAGTACTTTACAAATATTATCTCATTTGATCCCCATTTTACAGTTAAGGAACTGAAGCAAACAGACTTGCCTCAGGTCACACAGCTGTTAAGTGTCTAAGACTAGATATCAACCAAGGTCTGACTCCCAACCCAGCACTCTTTCCATTGTCTACCTACCTGCATGATATAAGTCATAAGTATAGCTTTGCCAGGCTTATATCCCTTTTTTTAAAAATTTAAACCGCTAATTAATTAATTAATTAATTTAGAGCATTTTCTCATGGTTATAGGATTCATTTTCTATCCCTCCCCTGTTCCCACCCCCTCTGATAGCCAACACACAATTCCACTGGGTTTTACATGTGCCATTGATCAAGACCTATTTACATATTATTGATATTTGCACTAAGGTGCTCATTTTGAGTCAATGTCCTTAATTATATCCCCATCCTCCAATGTGATCAGGCAGTTGTTTTTCTTGTGTGTTTCTACTCCCACAGTTCTTCCTCTGAATGTGGATAGTGTTCTTTCTCATATGTCCCTCATAGTTGTCCTGGATCATTGCATTGTTACTAGTAGAGAAGTCCATTACATTCGATTTTACCACAGTGTGTCTGTCTCTGTGTATAATGTTCTCCTTTTCCAGGCTTATTTCTTAGTAAAATTATATTTCTTTTTTTAATATGTGTCAATTTAAGAAAAAAATAATTTTATTCTTGGATTTGTCATGATACAGAGTGACTTTATTTAGAACAATGGATTGTACCATTAAAGCTATATTTCTCGACTTACTCTTGAGTTCATATCCAGAAATCCTTTGCCAGAATAGAGGTTAGAAGATAAGTTATTTAGCATCTAAGGATTAACATAAGGAGTGCTTCTATGAATTGAATTAAAATTTCTATAAATCATTTTGTAATCAATAACCATAAAAGGAAAATGTGCTTGTACAGACATGGAATTTTTTTTTAACTCTCACCTTTTGTCTTAGAATTGATAACTAAGTATTAGTTCCAAGGGAGAAGAGTGGTAACAGCTAGGCAATTGGGTTTTAGTGACTTGCCTAGGGTCACACAACTAGGAAGTGTCTGAGGCCAATTTGAACCTAGGACTTCCTACCTCCAGGTTCAGTTCTCTATCCACTGAGCCACCTAGCTGCCTCTGAAATAATTCTTGGAAATTGTTTCTTATAGTCCCCAAAAAGTTTCAGTATCACAAAACCAATAGGGGGAAAAAACTTTCATTTCCATACAAAGTTAACAAGAAGAAGAAAAAGCTATTGTGGGTTAGATTTCTAAAATCTTACAGACTTTTTTTAGTTTCTATTATTTAGTCCAGAGGCATAAAAGTCTTTGTTCATTAAGATTCTCAATTATAAGTAGCAAAATTCACAAAAATAACTGAATAATACCACCCAAATACATCATGATTTCCTTTGAATCAAGACATAAGTGAAATGACATTTCACCACTCTTTCCATAATCTCAAGATAGGTAGATAAATAAAATGAAGCAGAAACTGTTCCTAAGGTTAGAGAGTGTGAGGTCTTAGGCTTACTTCAGTATTATTTTTAAAACTCTGGGAAGAGGAATTTAAGACAGATATAGTTGCTCTGTAAATAACAAATAGAGAGTTCTAAGAAGAGTAGACTTAATATTATTCATGTGGAATATGCCAGAACTTTGCTTTGGACAAAGACAAAGGCAGACCAATCATTACTTGCCATTGTCACCAAATTGGTATTATTTTCCCTATAGACCGAGGAGACTGGCAAAGAGAGAGAAAATTCAATTATGGTGGCAACAGCAACCAGCTCTGGGGTGGAGATCGGCATCATCAGTATGAGCAGCACTGGTATAAGGATCACCACTATGGGGACAGGCGCTCTCATGGTGAACCTCATCGTTCTGGTAATTACCGTCCAAACAACCTGTCACGCAAGAGGCCATATGACCCGTATAGCAGTGATCGAGACCATCGGGGACACAGAGATTATTATGACAGGTATTGAGGGAATATAAGTTTGCATTTAATAAGGGCAAAAAACTGAGGGGAGATTATTTTTCTATACTTAAAATTCAATGTGTATAATATGAGAATGTTAAAATTATTTTTATTGGTGCATTTACCAAGCTGTGAGTTCATTATATAAATGTAAAAAATGCTTTTCTAAGTCTAGGTATCTGAACTAGAAAGTACTTTAATGATCAGAATCTATTGTTATAGCTAGAATGCACTAGGAATATAGAAATTTTGTAAGCCCCTAGACTTTATATTTAAGAGAAGAGATGATCATCAAAAAAAAAAAGTAAAGAATAGTAGCCTCTTACAAATGCCAGGTAAGTGGTACAGGGAGATACCAGATGACTAGATACAGTAGTCATCAGAGATAGATGTATCAGGTAAGATACGTTATTTAGAACTTTGAAGGAAGTATGGCTGGTGAACTTTAGGGCTATGAAAGATTCTATCTGAGTAACTTTTTTTCTTGTTATTTAAGGTTTTTAAAAATGTCACTTGTTTTTATATCACAGTCATTTTCATATAGTATGTTCTATCCCTCCCCCTTCCCTCATGACAAAAGGGAAAAAAAAAGTATTTAAGCAAACCTACTTGACACCCCTGACCAAAGTCTTAACTTTTTCTACCTCCATAGTCCCTTCACTGCTCTAACAGAAGTCAATTGCTGAATTGCCTCACATCTTCTCTGGAGTGAAGATATCATAATTATCTGTTGCTCACTTTCATTAATTTATTCTTTTCAACATAGATGTAGTTCCTCTGTATATTGTTTTCCATTTTCTCTATATTAATTCATACCAGTGTTATCACATTTCTCCAAATTCTTTGTACCTTTTGATTCTTACAGAATTATAATATTTCATTTCATATATGTTCCACATTCCAATTTATTTAGCCATTTCTTAATTGATGGGTGCTCAACTTTTTTCTTTTTGCTGACATAAAAAAAGCTGCTATATTGATATATGTGAGTCCTTTTTAACCCCCCTTCTCCTCCCCTTTTCTTTCGGTTTTTGATCTCCTTGAGAGAATGTGTCCAGTAATGGAATCTCTAGGGTCAAAGGGTTTTTCAATTTTGGTAAGTTGGGGGTGGGGGAGGGATTCCCAATTATTTCCCAGATTTGTTGATCCAATTCAAAGCCCACCAACAGTATATTAGTTTAGGTTATTATTTTTGAATTGTCCCAGCTTTATGATAATAGCCTTAACACAAAGGAATGCAAAGTAAGGACCATAGGCTACTAAAACAGGACAGTTTTTTTTTCCTTAGAGGAAAAAGGGAATAAACCTGTAAGTTCAAATTTTATTGGAATTTATGCAAATATGTAGTTACTAATTCTTTTGTTTCTATCCCTATCATATAGTGGTCCATAGAACAAGTTCTACTACCTGAAAAGCAGCAGATTGTAAAGAACATAATGTTCTTTTTTGATCAGTAGTGGAAAAAGACAGCAAAATTTGGCATGCTATGTTCTAGCTATCTATCCCCATCAGGGTTCTCAGACTGTATTATAGAGGATTGGACTAGGTGATCTCTGGGTCCATTCTGACTCTTATTGTCTATGGTTCTATATGGCTCTTAAGACCACAAAGCTTGTTTAGGTAAAAGAATAGAATCATAAAGTGTTAGAGCTGGAAAGACCTTGGGTATATCTAATCCTACTCCATTTTATAGGTGAGGGAATTGTGGGCTGAGCCAAGGTCTTCTAATTCCAAGGCAGTTCTCTCTGTCATGAGCTCTCCAGCTGCTTCCTGCCCACCTTTAAATCTTATCATGCCAAAATAAAATAAGACTGATTTGATTTCACAGAGTTAGTGGGGTTTTAGACTTCTGAATTTGTGAACAAATTAGTGATAAGAAAGCTGGTCCCTATTTGGCTTGCTGTTCCTTCCTCCCTCTCTTCCTCCCTTCCTCTCTTTCTTTTTTCTCCTTACCTTCAATCAGAATTAGAATCAGTACTGGGTATTGGTTTCAAGGCAGAAGAGTTGTAAAGGCTAGGCAGTGGGGGATAGATAACTTGCCCAGGGTTGCACAGCTAGGACACACCTTTCTTTCCCTGGCCAGTTTGTTTCAAAGTAGCACTGCTTTTACAAATTCTGAAAGGTGCTTTTTTTGTACCTGTGGCAGTCAGTGGTATGTAACTACAGAATTGTTCTTGAATGTGAGATTGCATATAGAGAGGAGTGAGGGGATAGATGAAGGGATGGTCAAGCCTGACTACCTGTTTCTCCTTGGTTCTAACATTGTTGGGTCTTGATTTGCAGACATCATCATGACTCAAAACGACGAAGATCTGATGAGTTCAGGCCTCAAAATTACCACCAGCAAGATTTCCGGAGAATGTCTGATCATCGTCCCCCTATGGGTTACCATGGCCAGGGACCTTCAGACCATTACCGATCTTTCCACACAGACAAATCGGGAGACTACAAACAGCCACTACCCCCTCCACACCCTGTAGTAACAGACCCTCGATCACCACCATCTCAGAAATCTCCTCATGATTCAAAGTCCCCCTTGGATCACAGATCTCCCCTAGATAGGTCACTAGAACAAAAAAACAACCCAGATTATAACTGGAATGTTCGGAAAACATAAATCCAAGGTCAAAAAGGAGGAGAACAAGAGTGAGCAAGCATCTGATGATTTTTGGTCTGATCCAAAAGGGAACCAGTTATCAAAATGAGTAACTGGAGACTCCGAACATGCTGCTGCTGCCACCTCACTGGCTGAAGGAGGACTTCAGGGAGTGGGGAGGGCTTCTCCTACATGTTAGTTCTGGTCAAGATTTGATTTTGGTTACCACCCTTACACTCCTGCCATAGTTTCCATTTTCATTCTATTTCCAGTCCTTCCATGCTGCCAGAAGGAAAGAGGTGTCATTTTTGTCTCTGGGCTTTTGTGGGGTTATTACCCTTCATTTAAGGAAGAACAAGAATTGGTTGGATTTGTAACTGTTTTTTTTTCTTCCCTTTTTTGGTTGTTGTTTTTTACAACTAGGTGCAGTATTTCCTTACTCTGATTTGGTCAGGGGAGGGAATGAATGATTGCTGCTTAGGAATTAATGAACAGTGCTTGATTTGATTCACTATTATATGATGGATGCTGCTGATGGGGAAAAAACAAGTCTGATTTCATTCTGGCATGATAGTATTTGAAGGTGAGCAGATGAGCCCTTCAGATGACTAAATGAGCTCTCAACATGTCCTTAGAAGAAATGTAGGAGCAATAGATTTAGGTATCGCCCACCCAGGAAGGGAGGGTAAGAACTGAGGGTAGTGACGCTGGTACAGCTCTCTCTATCCATTCTACACTAATTTTCCCACATTGTCTTTGTACATTTCAAAGGTTTGGTTTCCTGTAGTCTTATTGTTTACCTCCAGCATGGGGAAAACTGACTACTGTGACTGAACTTCAGTGCTGTGACATTGGAATTAACTTGGATTTTATTTTTTGAAGGGGGGAGGGAGGTAAAAGAGGGAAGGCAAAGGACAGAAATCTTGAATCCCTAATGAGGTATCTGTGATTCACCCAGTAAAATGGCTCACTGAACATTTGGTGCTAGCTAGCATATGAGGCTGGGCTGTAGATTCTGAATGGGCTTCACATTGTGAGGTACTTAGCAGTGCTAATAAATAAGAGAGGCTTTCAGTATTTTAATAGTCTGACATCTGTATTTAGATTTTGATTCCTTTTGCACATATTAAAAGAGGTGGAACTCACGAAGAATCATATCTACTAATAACCAGCTGGTCAGATAAAGACAAGGGTTAGCTGCAGGCTGGCTTGAGATCATTGCAGTTGTGTTTTAGTTGCATTCAGGATAATAGCAGAAGATACCCATTGGGATTTATAGCCAATAAAGAAGGCATTTGGAAAAAAGGAACCACATAAGTTTAATTCAGAAAGTTGAGTTGAATCACAATGGCAAGAGGAGGGGATAGTTGATGTGGTAGAGGGACAAAATGTTATGCCCACCTTGGAAAGGCTAGGGCAATCATTTTTATTCATTTTAAGCCCTAGTTCATCAGTATTCTTAAATACGCTAGTGTCCAAAGTCATAACTAGTTGAAGAGAGGATATTTGACTAGAATACGCAATGAAACTTGGTAATAATAAATTCAAGCCTACCAGATGTAAAGAACCAAGATCAGAAGTGGTACATATAAGTATGATTATTTGGGCTCCTGTTCTTTTGGGATACTCTAGGAGTTTAAGTTCCTTGAAATGCCTTGTGGATCTCTTGAGAAAATATCATCACTTATTTGCCATGCTTATGGGCAACTATTAAAGACACTCCCAAGAAATGCCTCCGTTGTTTAATGCCACTTAAGCAGAAATGGTTTCGTGGTCCATTGATCCATGCTAAGCATATTGTGGAAACAGCCAGTGATCCAGGACATCATGGGAGGCACAGATAATTCAGAAGCTTCTGCAGTTGGCTATGCAGCAATTTTTGGTGGGCACTTTTTCTTTTTTAAATTTTTTTTTTACCCCTGTGGTGCTTTTGGTTCTTTAGCTTGGACTTCCATAGTGGAAGCATTGGGGCCAAGCACCCAAAGGTATATTGCACATGTCAGAAATAATCCTATTGAGGATTCAGAGCAGATATAACTGAGAAAATTGGGAAATGTTCTGTCCCTTTTATCAGCCACAAAGTGCTGTGGAAACAAAAAAAACTTTAGCTTTGCTAATAGTTTTGGCACCATCCACATGTTTGTCTTGTTCAAGGCAAACCAGAAAGTGTTAAGGAAGCTCCTTTTAATCTCAGCTAATAGAATGGTGGGCTGGTGAGGGATTGAGCCCTGGTGTATTTTCCCCCTTTGGGAATTCAGATTATGGGTTTTCCTACAGCTTTCAGTAGTCTTTAATGAAGGTATGGGTGGATAGTTGGAGAATATACTTTTTGATATTCACCAATATTTGATTTCATTGAACTAGTTAGGCAAGGAATGTTATGCACAAAGATGTCTCATCATGACGAAAAAACAACTTCACATTTTTCACATTCATGAAATGTTTTTGTCAAGTTTTTTAGTGCCATAAAATGTAGCAAAAGGCAATACTGGCCAGATCAGTGTTAAATCGATTGTGTAAACTACAGTATCCCAAATACACTTATACATGTTTGGCATCTGAACTATGTCCAAGAGGGGGTAAGGAGAAAGGTGTTTCCTTCTTCAAAATCAAAATCATTGTGACAAAATAGTCTATTTAAAGAAAACAAAAAGAAATAATGCATGAATGGAAGTTATGTCTCTGGAGAAAAGAGGAATTGCCATAGGAACCTCAGGAGTTCTCAGCACTCCAGATTAGAGAGATGTGGAGAGATTTCTTTGGCAATGATGCTAGAGAGAAAGAAAGGTAGCATCACACCCATTAAAAACAGTATTTGAATGTAAACAGAAAGTAATAGTAGCTGAAATGATAACAGCCTTCAGTGATAATGTAAAACCAAAAACTAAAACTTTTAAAGCATTTGAAGTTACAAAAGGGAAACAGCTGAGCACTCTGTGAGGATCAATGGCAATATCTTTCTGCTCTTCCTTCCTCCTACCTTCCATATTTCCACCTTACCCTCTAATCAGTCATTCCTTAAGCCTTTTAATGGGAAAAGTGAAAACTTCTCACCTCTTGCTGCATTTTAAAGTTAAGTACATTCTAGCCTGATGTCTGAAATTTTGCATCAGGAAGTGTGGTGCAAACCTGATTCAGTTATGAATTTACACTATGACCCAGAAATTCTACAGACCAAAACCTATGGTCAACAAGAATTGTTGACCCAGTGCCCAGTACACGTGGAGCTTCTGACTGTCTGAGATCTTACCGTGATCAAGGTAGGAGATCCGTGCCAACGATCCAGACGGCTGTAGTCCATTTGCCCCCAGTAGTGTGGGGACAGACAGTTTCTCTTTCTTGTAAAATTGTGGACTTTTAAGACCTGTTAACTAAAACAGTAATTAATATTAATTTATATTTGTGAAAAATGCCACTGTCCTAGTGATTTCTGATGTAAATATGTTGTTTATATAGTATGTATTAAATTTTCCTACATTGTAAAACTGCTGTACTTTTGATTCTTGTATATTAAAAAGTGTTACTAAGGATTTTCAGAATTGGGCTAGCCTACATTGTACTGTGATTTGGTGACTTCTCATTTCTGTCTTATAATGGTGGCTCTTTAACCACCTGCATTCACTTACATACAGTGAAAAACTTCTTGTTTCTTTTAAAAAATAGAACAATTATTCAGTTGTGATATACTTAACTAATTAGGTTAATAGAACCTTGAGAGACAGTATGCATGGCATACCTGGGTTCAGTTCTGTTTTTGAATTCAGGAAGACCTGGGAGTTCAAGTCCAGTCTTGGATTCATATTGGCTGTGTGACCTGGGAAAAGACACTTGACCTCTCAATGTACTGGGCAAATCTCTAAAACAATTAGTTGCAGAGATGGCGATCATGCAGACCTGCATGTTGGAGGAAGTTTGCTAATTTAGGAGCTTTCTGTATCAGTGAAATCACAAGTCAAGTCCTTATCTCTAAGTCTCATAGTGATGCTTTAAGTATTTTAACACATTGTTTCAGCATTCTAAAATTTTAAAAGAATAGAATGCTACTGAGTCAGAACCCTAGTCCATGTTTCAGGTTCACTGAGCACACTTCTATAGTGCTGTCTTACTAACTGGTGGAATGGGAGGAAGTGCTAAAGCAGCTAAAGATTGGAGCAGCAGAGGTCTAATGTGGCAATTTTTCTTGGGAGCTTTTCATCTTCATGATCAGTTTTCCAACTAAAGTGTCTGAGGCCAGATTTGAACCTAGGACCTCCTGTCTCTAGGCCTGACCCTCAATCCACAGAGCCATCTAGCTGCCCTCCCCACAAAGCTTTTTAAATGTTGTGTTCACCAGAATAAAAATGCCCCTGCATTCAAAAGGGAATAAAAATGACTTGTCAACTGAACTCTGATGGCCAAGTTCATGGCTGTGAGCGAGACTTACATCTGAGTTATATGCTCTTGGAAAAAAAAAATTTTATTTTATAATGGAAACACTGACACAAATGTTAACTTGGCCCCAAAGGCAGAACTGGCTCACAAGAGGCCTCAGCTGGAGGAATTCGAGCTGCTGCTGCAATTTGGGATTAGAGATGGCTTGTTTTAATAGAAGTTGCCAAAGTTTAGATTCTAAGCTTATATTCAATGGACCTTAGATTTCACAGACCACTAGAAAGCAATTTTTGAAAGGTCCTCTCTAAATCTTGATATGTTGTAAGAAAAGCATACCATGACAATCATCATGGGTAAAATGAGAGATTTTTGAGACTAAGGTGCCGAAAGGGTGTAGTGGATTATTGTTGCTAATAAAGAACTCTCAGAATGGCTATTGCAACTCACAACCCAGCTGGAATAGCCTTGGGAAATTTTATTTTAAGAACAAGTGCGGCAATAATCAGCTTATTATGATTTACAATAGTAATGATCCTTTCTAACTGACTGCTGCCAAAGCTCCTGCCTTTTACTGGAAGGAGCCCTGCCTGTGATCCTTGGCAGGACTTTCCATGCCTGGCACCAGTCAAGTCCTCATCAATTAGTGCCAACATAAAGGTCATTTATTACAACTTTTGCTGAACTAAGGGCTCAGAATTCAAACCTGTGACTCTTAAAGGGACAGAATCAATTAAGAGAAAATTTAGGTCTTAACAGATACCTTATATTTGTCCTTTTTGCCCTATATTAGTTGGAGTACCCACCCCCCTTGTGGTCTTTCTTTGGGGGAGCATTTCATTCTTTTTGAATCTTCAGTCTCTGTTGTCTCCTCTTCAGATCTCTAGTGTTCTAAAAAAATCTGAAACTTTTCCCTCGATCCTAACATTCCACTTCTAGAAACCAAACTTTTCATCCCTTCCACTAAACTAAAAGTTCTCTTCAAGGTCATTGATCTTATTAAATGCCATTCCTCTGCTCCTATCCCCTATATACCTCAATACTCTTTGCACCTTCTATAGCAATTAATATTGGACCATCTTCTGGTTTCTGTGAAATTTAAGTTTTCATAGTTCTCCAACATCTCAGACTCTTCCTGTTTGCAACTTCTCTTTCTCTTTCCCCTTAAATATGACTGTCTCTCAAGGATCTGTCTTGGACTTTATATTGTTTTCTTAGCCATCTTCCCTCTTGGATTCATTTATTCTGTGCTTGAATATATATGTATGTCAAATACAAATGTATATGTTTGTGTATACATATATATATATATATTTACACATCATATATTCATTGTACCTCTCCAATTGCCTGCAGGATATCTCTAATTAAATATCATAGGATGAGAGATTGAGAGTGGGAAACAGCTTTGGAGATAATATAGTCCAACCTACCCCTACTTTTTCAGTGTGGGAATGTCCACAAGCTGTGTCCTCCCAGTTCTTCCATCTTCTTTCCCCTTGGTGGTCTCATCTGGTCCTGTGACTTCAAAGCAGATGCCAATATGTCCCTGATCCTGGTTCAAATACTTGCCATGGAATGTGAGTGGGGTGGGTTATGGTGAAGACCTATGAGGGACAACATTGATTCAAAGGAGAAGCTAGGGCAATGGGATGTGAAGGATCTGAGCAGATAACACTTTCACTCGAGATGGGAATATAAAGAGGGCCATCAAGGAAGGCTTTCTGGAGGAGGCATCAGAGTTGGGTCTTGAAGGAATGAAGAGTTCCTACTTTAGAGAAATTATAGAGAGCCAAGTGTAAGTTGAGCCTGAATATATAGTGCAGGAGGAGGAGGAGTGATAGGAGATAGTGCGGAAAAGTTGCCTGGAGTCAGAGGGTACTTGGTAGGTAAGAGAAGTCGTCAAGGGCCCTTTAAATCACTTGAATTCAAGAAGAATTTACTCTGTGCTTCTATACAAAGCACTGTGTGCTGAGGATGCACTGTGAAAGGCAGCCTCTGGTCACCAGGAGATTCCATTGCACAAGACTGAAAGAGGGGGTTGTGTCTTGTCCTGAGGTGATCAGGTGCTGCCCGAGACTCTTAGGAGCTGGGGAGTGATGAGAATGTTAGAACTGGAGAGGGTAGTTGTTCCAAGGGTAGTTGTTCCAGCTCAGAGCGCGATTCACCGAGCTTAGGACTAGCCCTGAGAGGGACTTTTTTTAAAAGCAGCGAGTCCAACATCCTCATTTCCCAGCCCAGAACCTTATCATAGCCCAGCGAGGCCCAGTGACTTGCTGTGGCAAAGGCCAGCCCGTAATAGGAAGCAAAGGGCAGGAACAGGGAAGGTGGGCAGGAACTTCACACTTCGTTAACATCTTATAGGCAGTAAGAAAAGCCAGCATGCAACCACAGGTCACAGCCTCACCATGGGCTAATACAAACGTGCACCTTGGCTCAGGATTACCGGCCCTGAATCGGAAAAGATGAACTATGGATCTGTGACAGGCCACCCAAGCAATTTTGATGAGACTCACGTGGAGAGCACTAGAGGATTTACTAAGAACTTACCAATAAACCTGGCGAGTGCATGCCTGGCCCTAAACAAAATTGTGAAACTGGGTATCTTTGACCCCGCTTATTTGCCTCTCTGGCGTCTTTCCTTCCTCCCAGAATTGACCCCCATCTCTCTCTTCTTCCTGCTATCTGCATTCATAGCCTACTCCTAGTTTTAGCCAGCTCTGTAAAACGAAGAAGGCTGAAAGATCCGGGTAGGTAGGGTCAAACACGGAGTGCTTCCTAATGGCATGCTCCGGGGAGACAAAAGAAAAGGCAAAGGCATCCCCTCTACGCTCCCCAAACGCCTGTTCTAAAGGAGAGGACGTATACATAAGTAGATACACGATATCCCTAGTGTGGATGGGAAATCATCCCTGAGTAAGGGTCCAGCAGGGCTGGTTTGCAGAGAGAGACTGGAAAGGGCTTCTTGCAGAGGTGAGATTTGAGCTAAATCTTGAAGAAAGCCAAAGAAATTAAAGAGTCTGAAGTGTGTTGGAAAAGCCTTCCAGGCAGGACGAGGTAGCCAGCCAACGCAAAGGCCCCTTGTGGGAGATGAGCCAAGATGACAGCGTAGAATGAAGCCCTGTAGCCCAGAATCTCCTGGTCCTTCACAATTATTCCACAAAGATCTAGAAAACAGATTAGGCTGGGGAGGATCAGATCCTGATCATATAACCCAGAGAATATCACTGGGAATAATTTTTCTAACCCTGGTCAGCCTAGAGAGGCTGTGGACACAGGACAGAGTCTGACGGAGAGAGAGCACCACAGGGAGCCTTCTAGCATTGACAGTGAATGAGGTCCTACAACTGGGCAACAGAGTTAAAAGAGGGCCTGGATCTAGCAAAGGGGGCCCTGAAATTGTGAGAACAGGTAGTGCACTTGCTCATACCCCAGAATTGATTTCTAGATTCAGAGTATATTGAATAGGGGACTTGTTCTCATGAGTAGTGGGAGTCCTGTGCCTAGGACTGGCAATTAAGGGCAAAGAGTGGATGCCTGAGATGGGGCTGGCAAAGAACAGAAAGAGGAGGGAGTGATAACTCTGTGGCTTTGACTAGGAATAGAGCTGGGTCTCAGATTCGGTCCCCTGCCTCATCTGAAGCCTGTAGGGGAATAACAAGGGCAAGTAACATAGTCCAAAGGGGAGCCTTCATTTCTGTCTGAGCCTTCCAGCTAGGTGATTGTGGATGAGTCCAGGATTCTATTAGAGCTTATTCCAGGGAGCAAGCCCACAGTTGTGTTGTTTAGATCCAAACCCTCATCAGGAACTTGAAAAGTTGAGCCAAGGAAGGCAAGCAAGACAAGGCAATAAACATCTAAGTGCTTACTATGTGCCAAGTGCTTGAGATTCAAATATAAACAAAAAGGTAGTCCCTGACCTCAAAGAGCTAATAATCTAATGGGACAAAGCAAATCAGAAGAGAGGTGGAAAGTGGGATGGATATGAGGGTACATATTCAGGTACATGGTATTAGAGTAAGCAAGAAACATAGCTGAGAAGGGAATAAAGATTGTCAGGGCTAGAACCCTCATCAAAATAAAAGGGGTCAGTATTATAGAGGGATGTCCTAGACCTGTCTTAGCAAACCTATGGCACCTGTGCTAGAGCATGCTGGAGCATATAGGAAGGGGCTGCTCCCTTCCCCCTCTTCACATGAGGACATTTCTTACATGACCCACCCCTCTGCCCAGCAGCCCAATGGGACCTCCCTTCCCTGTCTGGGACAAGGAGTGGGGCTCACATGCAGTGTGAGGTTTGTAGTTTGGGCACTCAATCTTGAAAAGGTTTGCCATTACTCTTGTAGGGTAAGAAGGTTCCAGAAATTATAGATATTCCAGGGTGAGACAACAGTTGAGGTAGAGAGTCAGAAGCATAGACAAGAATGGAACAAGGAATTCAGTGATCAGATTTCCCTTGATCAGATAGCTTTGGTCACACTGGAAACTTGCAGGTACTTGGTCTGAGCTATCCCTGGGACATTCAATATCCAGAGAAAGAATCAGTAGGAACCAAGAGAATATACAAAACAGGACCAAATTTGGCCCTGACATTCCCTCTAGAAGTGTATAGAACATGGCCTAAGTGCAAAGCAAACAAACAAAAGAACCCCACCACAGAGAGTCATTTCAATGAACACAAAAAACAGAATGATTCCAAAATATCTATGTTCAAAGCTGCAACAATGATAACAATAATAACACAACTGGGATACTGACACATAATAGTAAAGTTCAACTAGAATTCCTGAGAGAAATGAAGCAAGTGCTTAAAAATAAAAAGCCAAGAATGATTTCATTTCATAAGTGAAATGATAGCAATGGAGGAAAGAATTAGAAAATAAATGAGAGCTCTGGAGAATGAGGGCAGCTAGATGGTGCAGTGGGTAGAGAACTCGCCTGAAAATCAGGAAGACTCATCTTCATGAGTTCAAATTTGGTCTCAGAGACTGACTAGCTGAATGATCCTGGGCAAGCCACTTAACCCTGTTTGCCTCAGTTCAAAATGAGCTGAAGAAGGAAATGGCAAACCACTCTGGTTTCTCTACCAAGAAAACTTCAAATGGGGTCACAAAGATTTGGATTTGACTGAAAAAGGACACAACAAAAAACAAGGGTGAATGACTTGGAAAGAGAATTAACAGTTTAGTACAAGAGGTACTTATCCAAGCAACAGATTCATTGAAAATTAGAATGGGTCAAATAGAAGTTAATAATTCCACCCAACAAGAAGAAATAATAAAGTCAATAGTCTGAAAAAAAAGGAACAAATGTAAGTCATCTCATTAAAAAACAAAACAAAACAACTGAACTGGGGGGAAAATTGAGGAAAGATAACTAATCATTGTCTGGATGTCATATTCCAAAAAATTATGAAACAAAACTGCTGAGACTGCTTAGAATCATAGAGCAGAGTGAAAGTGAAAAAAATCTATTGGTCACCTCCTGAAAGAAACCTTAAATGAAAACTCTCAAGAATGTCAGAGCCAAAATCCAGTTTCCAAGTCAAAGATTAAAAAAAAATGCTGTAAGCATCTAGAAAGCAAAGTTAGGGAGTGAGAAGAATGAATTTTGTGGGAAGAATTTTGTGTGACAATGATAGATCAGAGAATCTGTTAAAGGGAGTAAGATGTAAGCATCCTGGGAATGGTAGAAAGGGGCCAGGTTGTAAAGGGCTCTAAATGACCAAAGTGAAGACTGTTTGATACTGGAGGTGAAAGGGTGGAAGGGGTGACATAATCAGACTTGTACTCCCATTTCTGTCACTTAGCATCTCATCAGATTTCAGTTTCTTCTGTAAAATAAGTAGTTAGGTAGAAAATATGGTGGAAAAGAAGATGAGATAGTAAAAGAGATCAAGAAGCTGGGATCAGACAGATAGAAAAAATAGAATAGAAAAAAAGGATAAGGCACACTCTTGAGTGAAGAGAGAAACCCAAGAAGCAGAAAGACTTATTTGAATGACCTGAAAGGTGTACTCCTTGGGCCATTCTGCTGATAGGTTAATCTTTAATAAGTTTTCACTAGATGAACTAACCCTAGGGACAAGAATAATTAGTATAACATTCCTAGCTTCCCCTATACATCTCACTTCCTGTTACTATGTGGGATTTAGAGTGGGTAGTTTTTTGTTTAGCTCATTTTCTATTAGCAAATGTTATACTTGGGGAAAGGATGAGTGGTTTAGGGAAGGAGATGCTTAAACATCATTACATCCTTGGTCAGCACCTGTGCACAGCTATAAAGAACACAATAGTAAAATGCTGGCTTTGGAGTCAGAGAGCATGGTTTCAAATCTCATGTATCTCTTGTGCTTCAACCTTAGGCAAATCACTTAACTTCGTTGGGCCTCAGTTTCCTCTTTTTTAGAATGAAGAAAGGACATTTGGATAAAAGCCCTTCCAGCTTTTTACCTAGGCTCCTATGATTTTATAGATGCTAAGCTACTGCCACCCAGGATCAAACAGTGAACCCGAGAAGTTGCTCGAGATCAGATTTGTCTCATGCAGTTTTAAAAGCAAACCTCTAGAGGGCAGCAAATTTCTAAAAAAAAAAAACGACGCATCTTTCGGCTAAAGTCCTTCAGCAACATTTCATTCCACCCTTCACCACAGATGGAGTCCAGAGGAGTTAGTCAAGTTCTTGGTTTGGTAACCTCCCTCTGTTGTTTTCTCTCTATAGACTTATAATATTTTTATATTCTTGAAGGGGAAACAGCTTTCTTATTGGCTATTGGAATCATTTCACCAGAATTTCATATCTTGTCTATTTCCCAGAGGAAAGCTATATATAACCAAGATCCAGAATAATCCCTGGAGATTAATTTGTATACCTTTATCCATTTGGATGCTCAAGTGTAGGTGACAGAGAATCACATAAAACAGCCAATTGTCCCCCCTCCACCCCTGCCAAGAAACTATCTAATAGCCTGGAACTAAGGATTTATCCTTCATGAGATTCAGTGGTCTCTGTGAAGTTCTAACTTAAGCTAGAAGATAGACAATTTGGAATAAATTTGGTGGAGAAGAGGGAAAAGAGCTTCCAAAGAATGCTTTTGTTGGTGAGCTTTGAGTTCAATTTCTTCTTTCCAGACCTTTTCTACAAGCATTCTGGTTTGCTTAGACACTAGATAATAGTGAAGTTGGGATAAATTTTGAACCTCAAATTTTAGATCTCTGGAGGTGTCGCATCATGGATTTAGAAATGGAAGGGGACTTGGAATTCCTCTAGTCTAATTCTCTCATTCAAAAACTGAGGAAACAGAGATTCAGTACAGTGGTTGTTTATGAGATGGCAGAGCTGATATTTGAACCTAGGTTTTGACATAAAATAACGTTTTCCTTTCTTTGTTTCGTCACATATCTTTGGATCATTGCTAAAGAGACTTTTCATGGCAAGCCACTAAATTTGGTGAATCCTATCTAATAAAGCATTCCCATCCTGGGAGGACAGCCTGGGGATAATCTTGGTGGGGGATCAGTACGGGGGTTTGTAGAGTTTTCATAAGTTTCCGAAGATTGGGAAATGGTGGTCAGTCTTGGTAAAATAACTGGAAACTCCAGTTTGGTGTTGGTTTTTTTGGGTCCTATTGACCATGTAACAGGAAACAGATTCTTGTCGCATCTAGACAAAAATATCAGAAAACACTTGTGCTTGCTTTGTATATGAATACATCTTTGGTTTCCAGTACCACTAGATTGGATGCTGTCAGTAACAATGAGAGTCAGCCTGGGGAATGGGACAAATATTAAGGTATTGAGGACCTGGCAGAAGAAGGGGTCAGAGCAGGGCTTTTCAAAGGCAGAGTTGTGAGATCATTGAAGTCTGTCTCCTGTTTCCAAGAACCCCCTCTCTTCGGCAGCTTTCCACATCTTTACCCCTTTCCTGGCCCTCCCCTCAATTCCTTTTTAGTATTTTATTCCTTGGACATATGGTTCAATGGAAAGGGGTCGAATCCTTGCTTTGCCATTTACTACCTGTGTGACTAGTTTCCTTACTGATAAAATGTGTGAATTGGTCTAGATGACCTCTAAGATCCTTTTCAACTCTAAATCTCTTATCCTATTGCCTTCATTCTACTTTAACTGACTTCGGGACCTCTTTTCCATTAGCCCACACACTTTAGTTCCGGAGGCAACTCTCTTCTCTTTCTTCTAAACAAAATTTAGACGATTAGTTTATTTCTCTTAGGACCAGGTCTTTTTGACAATGGGTAATAATATTCACCAGATATCCTTATCTCTACTAAAACATTAACTGCTTTGTTAACTAGTTGTTTTCCTTGACTACTATAATGCTTGTTACTTTACTAGATCCTGTTATATCCCTGTCGATAATCCGTCCATTAATGCTAAGCACAACCTTTTCAGATATTTGCAGTTTTCATTAAAAAGTGCTTAAGGAGTGATCCAAAGCTATTGATTTTAGTTATTTGGATGGAAGGGTGAGTCCAAGACGTTTTGGTTGGGAGGACTTTTCAGTACCCCCCAAAATCATATCATATGTCTTCTTTCTCCTAAAACTGGCCCTAAGTGTTCACAAAAGACAGACAGACAGACACACACACACACACTCACACACACACACACACTCACACATACACACACACACAAAACACAAATAAGTATATCAGAGAACAGTCAAAGAGTGAAGCTTTGATTTTTAATCTTATTCTCCAGGATCTCCCTACGTGACCTTTGTTGTGAAGCCTTGATAACGAGGATACAGTTTACATCCTTTGGAAGGGGAGGAATTTACCCCTATGGAAGGAAATGGTTTGTTTTCCTGTCCCATTCCCATCACCTTGCTCTCCAGGAAAAAGCAGAAAGACTGGAGTCAGTCTCTTGTGGAGACAGACCAGAGCTTGCCTTATTGGAAGACAAATTTGGCCCCTTTCCATTTTGTGCTAGCCACCTGCTTGCTTGTTTGATTGGTAGGGAAGCCTGGATCCCATCACCTGCAATGATCAGGAAACTTGCTTGGTTTAAAATGGGAAGAAAACTGATTATTACTTAAAGGATAATGGGGTCCCTATGTGCTTCCCAAGGTGTTAGTGGGGTGTGACAAAGAACAATTGGGACCAGATGCTCAGGGGTAGGTTGCTCACAGGAAATGATCACATTCCTAGAGCTGTGCCCTGTGGGGTCCCTGAAGTTTCAATTTGTAAGTGATTGCCTGAGAGTCTAAGAAGGCAGATCTGGAATGAGATGAACTATTTTCATGATACCAGGGCTCTAGGCTGAGCTTCAAAAGAGTGGAGCTTTCAGGGCTTATGCAATGTATATACAACAGAAATCCATTCCAGAGTAGGCTATCCACTTGGGTTGGAGCCATCTATTATTCCCTGAGTTGTGGGGCTGAAGGACTGTATCTCTTCTCTCTAGTTCTGGATACTCTCCATTCTCTTGGTTTTGTTCCCCTTCTATGATTAGTTCCTATGACGATCATAATTACAACCTTAACACTGATCTAAGATGTAACTCAATTATTCAAGTCAGCACTGGGGGAGGAGATGGGGTGGAGAGTGCCAAAGATAATCTAGAACCACTGAGCAATTTCCTTAAACAAAATTTGACTTCCCTTGGAATTCATTTTATGTAGATATATGCATGTAAAGATGCATATATACCTACCTATATGTATAGATAATTACATATATAATGAACATAACCAATGTGCATTATACTATATAGATCATGAAATCATAGATGATATAATTATTTAAATATTATTTGTATTTGTTAATATTAACAATTATAACCAAATAAATTATACATTACCCAGCAATCTTATTATAACTCACTCCTCAACATACTCGGATCAAGTGACATTGGCCTTCTTTACTGCTCAATGAGCAAGACCCTTCATCGAGCATCTCCTGGCACTCTCTGTGGCTGACCCCCAGGCCCTCCTCCACTCTAGTGACCTCCCTGGCTTCCTTTAAGGCCCAACTAAAATTCTACCACCTACAAGAAGCCTTCCAGAGCCTCTTTAAATTCCTGTGCCTTCCCTCTCTTATTTCCTATTTATCCTATACACAGTTTGCTTCATATATGTTTATTTGCACACTAACCTCCATTAGAGTATAAATTCCTTGAGGGCAGAGACTATCTTTCACCTCTTCTTATATCTCCAGAGCTTAGCATACTACCTAGCACAAAGTGGGCTGAGAAAATCAAATTCATGTTTTTTTGTAGTTGATTTTATTTTGTTTTACTACCCATCACATTTCTTATGTCTGAGTTAAGTTCATAAGTTCAGCTTTCCTGTAAATCTCTCATCTTGGAGTTAAGTTTAGAATTTCTGTTCTTGTGTCAAGGAAATTTGTTATCCTTGAAGGATGCAGGTAGATACCAGGGAGTCTAGTCTGTTACCTCTGCAACACTGATTCTCCTTAAAGAACATCTGGTCCGTGATCACTGTGACATTAACCACCCATGCAGGTGGATGCCACCAATGAGCTTTCCATCACTATAAGATGGAAAGGGGAATGGCTACTATCCCCAAATTCCCAATTTCCATCTAATCCAGTGATTCCCAAAGTGGGTGCCACCGCCCCCTGGTGGGTGCTGCAGCGATCCAGGAAAGCGGTGATGGCCACAGGTGCATTTGGGGGCGGTGAATAACTGTAAGGGGGTGGTGATAGTATGTGACAGGGGGTGCTAAGTAATATTTTTTCTGGAAAGGGAGCGGTAGGCCAAAAAAGTTTGGGAACCACAGATCTAATTATATTGTTCCCCATGCTTATGATGCTTCTGACTTTGTAACCATTTGTATTTTTTCCCCCATCTATAATGCTGCCTTCTAGTTTTGGGGGGAATACCTATCCTTTTGTCCACAAATATAGGCAGCCCTCATTTGGCTTGCTGAGGATCTAAAGACCCTTTTTTTAGCCTTATCAATAAATTGAACATACTCAGAACTTTGTGCCTCATTTCACCTTAGTTTCAACTGCAACAAGATGCTTAATAAATGCTAATTTAAATTATACTTTGCTAAATATTTTAGTTCAGAGATTAATATTCATATTAATTTACACAGCCAGGGAAAACAACCCAGAAACCTCTTGAGCGGGGGAAGGTGGGGAGAATCATCCTGGAATAAGAATTTGGAAGAACTTTTGAAAGTACAGAACCTAACAGTCTCGGATTCAATTTCTTGGGTCTGTTCTTTACTAGTCTGGATGGCTTTGGGAAAATCATTACAACTTTCAGAGTTGGAAGTTTTTAGCTCTAAAATGAGGGAACTGAAACAATTGACTCCCAGCATCCTCTGTAGTGCTTTGATGCCATGACATATTTGTTGATGGAATACAAAATACTTTGTGAGGCACCTTGATCATGATGCAACATAATTGAGATTCTCTGGAATCCATTACTTGAGAGAAAAAATTACACTCTCTCCTGATAATGGATTTTATACTTACCTTGTGTATTATTATCTTTTCAGTGAATCCAGTTCACATTAGATCCTTGTGAATTGGCATTAAACCTCAAACCTCATCCTTAACACAATTGCTTCTTGCCATGTTGCCTTCATTGCTTTTGATGATCCTTTTTTAAGGATGCGAAAAATATCACTACTTATGCTGTTATGTTATCACACTTATGCTGATTCAGAAGGAAATGATCTATTCCTTAGCCTTGTTTCTACATTGAAAAACTAGTATGCAGTAAACCAGTATTAGAATCTGTTTATATAACCTAGGGATAGATTGGGGTGGTGGTGACATAAAATATTGAACAATAAGAATGTTAAATACACCTAATGAATGCCCAAGAAGAATGTAAAGTCTTTTGAGGCTGGGACTTTTTTCTTCTTTATATACTAAGAAATTGGCACTAAGGTCATTAATAGATGGTTTGGGGCAGTGGTTCCCAAACTTTTTTGGCCTACCTCCCCCTTTCCAGAAAAAATATTACTTAGCCCCTTGGAAATTAATTTTTAAAAAATTTTAATAGCAATTAATAGGAAAGATAAATGCACCTGTGGCCATCACCACCCTCCTGGATCGCTGCAGCACCCACCAGGGGGCGGTGGCACCCACTTTGGGAATCACTGGTTTGGGGATTGGACATGATTGGCAAAAAGCCTATATGGTGATGTCCATTTACCAAGTATTTGTTGAATTGAAATGAACAAGTATGTTATACGTTTCCATTTGTAGCTCAGTCTTCCTTTCGTGAATTTGTCTTCTCTGTCTTGCTCAGCTTTGGTAGAGAATGTTCAAATCTGTACTGTCTCAAAAAATTATTCAACTCTTCTCTGAAGTCCAAGTTTTCTCCTTTTTCTTCCCACCGAATTTTTTTTTATTAGTTAACAATGGTTTCTTAAAACAAAGTAGGGCATATTAGAAACTCATCTAAAGTTTCTATGAACCACAAACATTCCCTAGCAAAATGCCTATTTGTTTTAGGGAAATCTTTGACATGTTAAACAACCATGCTTCCAATAATATTTTTTCCTCTTCAAATTTTCATTGTCTTAGATTGGGTAAAGATTTTTCCATACAGTTTTCATAATAGAAATATTAATAACATTTATGCAGCTCTGCTCTCCTCTTAACTAATATGAAATAGATAATACCAGTTTTAATTATCCTTGTTTTAAGATAAGTGAACTGAGACTGCGAGTAAAGTTACTTGACCAGGGGCATTCAGTTAATATCAGAACTAGGAACCTAAAATAGATCTCTTTCCTTAATAAACCACATTGACTCTCAAAGCCCTATTGAATTATCAAGCAGTGGGGGCTCTCTGGTATATCTGTCCTTAACATCTTCAATTGTCTATGACCAAACATTTGAAATTACTTTAAAAAATTCTTTAGTTTTAGCTATTTCTGAAAGCATCTCATTCAACATTTATTAAGCACCTACTATGTGCAAGGCAAAGGCCATGAGGCTTCAAAGGCAAAAAATAAACAACCATTGCCCTCAAGTAATTTCCGTTCTATTTAATATCTTCATGCCAACTCATCTGCAAAAACTTCAAGTGGAAGAACCTCATAGTTTCCTGAAATGTAAAAGGGGTTTGATAACATCACCCATTTTACAAAGTTGAATAGGAAAGCACTTTGTAAACCTAAAGGTGGTATAGGAATTTTTTTGTGTGGTTTGCTCATAAAACAAAGGTTTGTGATTCTTTGAAATTGTCTTCAAAAGTCTTAGACTGAGCATCCGTTTTGGATATTTCTGCAATGATTTTGTTAAGAATTGTTTCTATTTCCATAAAAGGTGTCTTGGTCTAGCTAGCTAATGCCTGCAGCCTCTTAGCTAACTCTTCTTCCAAGTTTTCCACTGTGCCCTTGGTACTCTTTTACCACCTTTCCCCCCTCATCCAGTTGTTTAATGGGTTTGGTCCCTGATGCTTTCCTAGTCTGACCCTAATGCTTACTTGTAAACCATGGCAAGATATAACCTCTTTTTTACTCGATGGCCTCATCTGTAAAATGGAGTGGTTTGGACTCATTGGCCTTAAAGGTTCCTTCCAGTTCTGAATCTCTGATCCTGTGACCTTTTTTCAAACAAGAGTAGATAGTAAAATGTTGTCCCACAGAATTTGTTGGCCTAAAATACATAATTAAAGGGGGAAAACCCCTTAAGAAAAGGCTAATTGGATGGAGAAATCAAGCAGCCAGAGTATAGTATATTCTGGGTATAGTAGAAGCAGTACTGGATGTGAGAGTCATCAGAACTGTGTTCTAGTCTCATCTCTGCCATGAAGAGTCTGCAATTTTTGACAAGTAGCTATACCTAGTTTCTTCCTTTAAAGAGTATGTGTGCGGGGTGGGGGGAGAGGGGGATGAGAAATGGAGAGGGTTGGATTAGATGACCTCTTAGGTCTCTTCCACAGCATTCTTTGACTTTCATCATTCAGCTCATGAGCCAATACCAAATCCTCTAGCAATGTAACACTGGGAAGATCAGATTAATTTTGAACTTTATTCCATTGTTTCCCTTTATCCCCAGTCTTCCCTTCTCTGCTTTACTTTAAAATGTGTCAGGTGGTTTTTTCCTTGAATTTTGAGAATATTCGTCTCTTTTCTATTTCCATTTTTTTTCGTGAGGACTAAATGTGATACTTACTGTATGGAAAGTACTCTGTCACCACAAAGCATCGCATTATTATTATTATTCTTCTTCAGAAGACCACCAAGGGGATAACTCTCTTCTAGTTTTCTCTTATCACTAGAAGTCTCACACTGGCTGTTTTCAAGAAAATAAATAATTTTCAAGGAAGCTAAAATCAGCATATTAGGACTTTGTGTCTGGCTTGTTAAAGCAAGCATCCCTGGCTCCTTCCTCACATATACACATGCATTCTGCACATATGTGTTTAAGTATACATAAGGAGACATGTATAATTTTTTTCCCTAGATAGGAAATTAAGTTGGCCTCTAAGAGGAAGGTGCTGTAAAATGTTAACTCCCCCCCCAAAAGAAGACAAATAAAAAAGGAACAACCAAACTTAACTTTACTTGCATTATCTCATCAATAAATAATTTACAGTATGTACATGCGGTGACACTCCACATAGGTTTTACACACATGGATATGGTGAGGTTTCTTCACCTTTAAGCAGAACTTGATCAAACACAACCAAAATAAAGTGCTTCACTTTTTTACTCCCAACAGGGTATTCTTACAATGAGCAGTCAGGGGTGCCCCTTCCTGCTACGCTTCGTGGCTTTGGCAGAGAGAACTAAACTTCTTGGAGATAAGCAAGTCCTTGCTGCCAGGAAGGTCCTGGACCCACTGAGCCGGGGCAGGGGGGGTCCTAACGGGAACGGCCTCTCCGCGAGGCCCTAGGTAGCTCCCTTGGCAATGCTTGTTGGCTGAGAGAAAGAAAGTCCTTCTGGGGAGTGTTTTGTGGGATGGGGCTGGGGAGGGGTAAGGAGCCCCAGATCTGTTCAGGCTCTCAAAGGCTGGACTTTCACACACAGACTTTCAAGGGTCACCTCTCTACAGGGAGGAAAATTCTCATGTCCTTTCTATAAAACATCACGGGGGGATGGCTGTTAAGTTCACGCTCACTTGGGTATCAGGAGGTTTTTCTCCTCTTCTCACTCACTGTAGTCAGTGGTGGAGGGCCAGCCAGGGAGACATTCTTCCCCCCCAAATCCCCTAAGGGCCCTGTGCTGGGGGACGAGGAAGGGAGCTGCCCCTCCAGCGGATGTCTCATCTGCCCTCCTGAGGTCCACAGCTCAGTGGCAGCAGGACAGGGAAATGGAGGAAAGGCTGCCGTTTCACAGAGGGAGGCAAAGAATGCTTTTCTGAGGCCAGGAAACCAGAGGTGAATGGGGCAGGCCAGCTGGCCCCATCCACCCCGGGGTCTCCACGGCTTGCCCTGTTGGCTATATTACTTTTCTGCATTTCCCTCGTGAGTCACCCTCGCCGTCACCACCCCAGGAAGGGACTGAAGTAGTAAACACATTTTTTTTTTTCCGTTTAAACATTTAAAACCAATTCTATCTCTTCATATGTACAATCACACTGGGGGAGAGAACAAAGAACACGTTAATGGAAAGGATTCTGTATACGGAGACAATATAAGTTACATCCTAGAACACAAGTCGTGCCTCTCTGCTGTTTGCAAACGGAGTTCCCTCCTCTGTAGGACACTCTGGGGAGCTGTGCTGGAGCAGGCGACGGGCAGTCGCTCAGGAGCACCCGTGGGGAGCTAGGGGAAGCCGGAGGGGTACAAGTACTCGATTCTTCAGGCTCCTAGCGTTACCCTGCAAACCCACGGGCAGAGAGGGAACTACAGGAAAAGCCTTTTGGCGATGGCGAGGATGCCCCACTGCAGAGAGCACCCCACACTCTGGTGAGACAAAGAGCAAAACGAAAGCTGAGGAGGGTCTACTCTATGGTTAGGTGCCAGCTGGGCTTCCTCAAGCCCAACTCTTCTCCTCCTCAGAGCCGGCTCCCCTGCAGGGCATTAGAGAATTCACGGGGAAAGGAAACTATCATTAGTGGAAGCCCTCTGAGTTTTCTACCTGTGTTTTTGTGTGAGGGGATTGCCGGGGATGCATCAGCGTGATCGCGAGGTTCTGTGTGCGTGTGTGCTTCCGAGGGTCAGCAGAAACCCGTGTGTGACGGGGCATCTCTGTCCACTAGTTCAGTGCATTTTACATGTGCGTGTTTGGGCACGCACCTGGCTGTTGTGTGTGTGTGAGAGAGATCTGAGAAAAAGGAGTCTAGAGTTCCACGAGGCACACAGTGCAGGGCGTTTTACGGTTTGCACATTCATACGACAGGGATGAGGATGGGGATAGGGATGGGGAGAAGTCTGGGCATTAGAGGATCTTTTCACCCCCACTGATGAAATGGCCAGGCGGCAGCAGCTACCCAATATTCAAACACAATGCTACTTTCACAAATGCCAACATCACGGTCACTACAGCCTTTGTGGCACTACTAAGAGAGCAGTAACTAGGGGGTGGGCACGGACACCCCCTTACCCTCGCCAGCAAAGGAAGCAAAAATCTGTCTCCGTGAGGTAACAGTCTTTCACCAACCTGCCTGCTGGGTCGGTACGATCCCGTCTCTTCTCTTTGGAAAGAGAAGAAGGGTGACAGAGATGTGAGAAGAACGCTTTTGCTCCCTGGGGGATTCTGACCAGGTCAAAAAAAGACAGGTGTTCCCAAGGAAGAGGCCTGCCCTCTCCTCCCACTCTAAAGTCCATTTCCTCTAGGGTGCACAACAAACACCTACGAGAACACCGAGACCAAACACCACACCGGGGTGGCAAGGAAAAGGAGGAATAGCTGGCACTGGCCCGAGGGGGCTGCATTGCCGGGCAAGTCCCATGTCCTTTCATAGAGGTGCAACTTGTCCTTATTGGAATGCAGCATCTTGACATCCTCAAAGGCGTAGTAAGCAGCGAGTGTGAAGTTCACATCCCCTGTGGTCAACAGATCAAACACACAGGCCTGGAAGTAGAGGTCCTCCACTGGAAGCTTCTCCTTGCACCTGGCTGTGGCCGTCTCGTAAGTAAAGACCTCTGGGGAGGAAACAGGAGTGTTGGGCCCCTTTTTCCGAGGTCCCCAGCTCTCTGTGGCATGGAAAGACTGGAAGTCAATCTGCTCATTGAGGGGACAACCCCGGAGGCAGAGGTAGAGGCCCTGGTTGTCCCTGTCCTCTACTGCATTTACTACTTCTTCTGGCATGCGCACAGCAAAAGTCAGGTATCGGCCCACTTGCCTCACAATGATGGTGGTGCCGATGTACTTGGCCTGGATCTCTACATGCTGGCCAGACACCTTCTCGGTGATCTTCAGGCTGTTGGCCCCGTGTTTGTCACCACCGTTCTTGGAGCCATCAGCAAAAGCTGCTGGGAGCTCATCCATTTCTGCCTGGTATACCTTCTGTTCCACACACTCCTGGAAATTCTTGAATATGATGGTTAGCTGGTGGGGAGAAAACAAAAGAGAAAAATGGTTAGGACCCAAATTTCAGCACTACTCATTTCAGACTGAGCTTGGTTGGCCTGCAAAAAGAAGCAAGGAATTAGGACTATTTAATTTAGAGAAGAAATATCAGAAAAGATTATCAATGTCTTCATGAATAAAAAATAAACAGCCGGGGGCAAGCTGGGTAGCTCAGTGGATTGAGAGCCAGGCCTAGAGACGGGAGGTCCTAGGTTCAAATCTGGCCTCAGACACTTCCCAGCTGTGTGACCCTGGGCAAATCACTTGACCCCCATTGCCTACCCTTACCACTCTTCTGCCTTGGAGCCAATACACAGTATTGACTCCAAGACGGAAGGTAAGGGTTTAAAAAAAAATAACCAGCCAACTCTTAAGTATGTCAAGTAGAGAACTAAGTAATATAGGGTTGGAGATTTGACAAAAGTAATTTTTTGACACTAAGGGCTGTTAGATTTTTCTCTATTCAATCTTACACCAAGGACAGGTTCTTGTATATTTGGAGGGCTAGAAATGGGATCTGGAGGTGGAAGAATAATTATATAAAATATTAGGCTCTTTTACAGCTTTGAGATTATGTGATAATAATTATCATCACTGTCTAATAATAATTATCATCACTGTCAACCTAGATTGAGTTCTCTTCCTTGATGATGTAGGCATCAAATTGGCTCACATAAAACCCTCACATGCACATGTGACATGCCTTCCCATCGGGGCACTTTGAAACCTTTTCCCCAACAGCTGAAATTTCATTTAAACCAGAAAAGGTTAACATCTAAATCCATGAAACATTCCATATTTTTCTACCTCTTTCTTTTGAAAACTTTGCCCCTTCTGCTGTACCGATCATATTCTTTTATTATTATTATTATTATTATTTATTCTTTAGTGGTTTTATTTTTCTTATGTTACCATAAGTTCCTTGAAAACAGGGGTCATATCTTATTCATTTCTATATTCCCATTAGAATCCATTATCTTGTAAATACTGGGTGTTTAATAAATAAATATGTTTCACTGAATCATATGATAGAGGTAGGTGTTCACCCTAAATGCTACCTGCTTCTCCTCTCTCTTTACAAGTTGGCAACATTTCCAAAGCATGGTCCCGGGCTCTTAATGGGAATGCTAAGTGGTATCATCACTCATCTGCAATGTAGGATGGGCCAAAAGGAAACATCTGACCCCCTGACAGATTTTGTGGTCTCTCCAGGTGGGAATCTAATTTCCAATGGTTCTATGGTAGTTAGAGGCTATTCCTCTGATTAAAATGTTTTTCTCAAGATTCTATCTCTATGCTAACAAGTAAAGTTTCTTGAGGGTAGGACCACAGTTTCTTTGTTTTTCCAGTAACCTTAACACTGGCCAAATGCCTCAAACACTATGGCCACTTTAGCAAAAACTAGTAATAATGAGATAGTAAATAAGCTCACAATGGCCATTCTCAAGGTAGCTATTGATATCCTTTTCTAGCCTACAGTTCTGCCAATGGACCAGCATATTAAAATTAGCTATTATTTGCCTATTATAGTTAAATGGGCTTTGGTAGTGGATAGCTCCTGCTGTTTATGTTTTTTGCTCGAGTAATTTCTTAATTCTGTAGGTTAAAGCTCAACAGAATCTGCCACTCTGGGGATCTGGAAGTTGCAAAGGACATTTAGGACAAAAGTGCCTTGTTTCTAACTTGACAAGGTGCTACCAGAAGGAATAGAGACAGATTGCAGGAGGAGAATATGGTTATGGGTAGGCTATGTGATTCGGGTTATTTGATTCAGAGCTGAACCTTTAAATGTCTTGGCTAATTTCACATCACTTGGGAAATGCCACCCTAAAGAAAAAGAATATTTCTCTCCCACTGCCCTCACTCTTTGGTAGTGGGCAGAATTTGGGGCACAAATAACAACAGAATTGTGAATCTTAATCTATCTTATTTAAAATAATGTGGTTACTCTTGGTTCCAGGTACCCTCCATGTGAGGACAACTAGATCACAGTACTCTGAAGAAGAGAAAGGCAAAAAGAGGTGCCTTTTCTCTTTATCTCTATCTGAGAATCTTTATTCTCCTTTAGAGCAGAGATAAAATCCCACCTCCTTTATGAACCCTAATACCCATTCCCCTAACTGTTAATGGTTCTCCTACAAGTTGTTTCCTTGCCAAGTAGTTTGTATACTCAATGCCAGGGCAGAGTTTTACTTTTTGTATTTATATCAACATCTAGTAATGCCTTAAACATAAGAGACACTTAATATCTATTTCTTGAATTGAACAATCTAAGCTTTGCTCTACAAAGGGGAAATGCATTGGTTAGGATCAATAGAAATTAGGGCTGGGTATTTGGGAGTTCTTGGGAAACTGGGCACTTTCCTCTAAAGTACTTCCTACATTCAACTGCTTTACCTTCTCCCACTGTCAGTTCCATAGGCTGGCAGTTACTTTCTAGAAGCTCTTCCTCCCTCTTGGTCTCAAACCATCCATAAGTCTTTGCTATAGAAGTTCTATCGAATGGAAGCTGCTTAGCCCGAGCCTCTCTGAAAGTCCGGGAAAGCAGAAAGTCTAGCAAAAATAAAATTGAGCCCCAAAGATCAAGAGCTGAGGAAGGGAGTCTTAAACAAAAATCTTAAACAAAGACTTAAAAATAAAGTCTTAAATTAAAAAAAAGTACCTGCAAGTAATGTTTAATTCTACTGATCTAATTGTGGAGTGTGAGATTTACTTTCAATTTACAATGTGCAGCCCCAGATTCTTTTATACTGTGGTAAATAAAGCTTAGTTTTCCTTTAAGACTTGTGCTGGATAATGGGGATCAGAGAAGGGGTACCAATGGGAAGAAAGCTAAGTTGGGAAGTTACAAACTTCAGGGTATGATTTCTGAAGGGAAATCTACCCTCTGAGGCTGTGGGATGTGCTAATAGAAAGTTAATCAAAGCGAGGGGGAACTGGGATGAGAGGAGTATATCTAAAGGGAAAAGATGGCACCCTTGAAATGATAAAAACTACAAAGTTAAGATGGCAAAGTTTGGTGCTGCTTCTCCATTCTTTGGCTAGTACATTTATTTCCAATATCTCCATATAAACTATTTGGGAAGCAGAGCTGTATTTCTTGCTTCTCTTCTTTTTACCTCCTTTCAACCTTTCTTCTCCACATGGCTAATAGGTGGATGAACCATCTAGTAAAGTTCTATCTATGTGTGAAAATATGTGCAAATTGTTCCACCAAGAGGGTTAAAACCAGGAACAATCTCAAGTTGGGGAGAGAATGCCAATTGATAGTTGTCAGAGATTGTTTATTTGGGGGCAAAAGTAGGGAGGAGAGAATGAGGGAAAAGGGGAATAGAGATGAGTAGGAACCCAACTTGAAGGAACTCTGTCTTCCCTAACGTCTCAAACAAACTCCACAGTTTGTAGGGCCACACAGGCACTGAGGCTTTGGGGAGCCTACTCTCTAGGTCCCAGTGGGTTCTTTGGAAGAAACAGGAAAGGCTGGTTTAGACTCTAACCACCATCTCTCATGGAGACAGTCCTCTGGAAGGCTGACAAGCTCCCAAGATTTTTCTTAACACTAGTGCCAGGGAATGAACCACAAGTAACAGCACGAAGGGGGCTTGTTGAAAAGTAGGATTGAGTGCCAACAATGAGGACGAAAGAGAGGAAAAAGGGAAGAGAGAGAAGAGAAAAACCTTCCATAGACCTACCTACTGTCATTTGGAGCTGTTTCCAGAACTATCCTCCTCCCGAAGGAATCTCTTTATTCTATTTCTTTTCTGAATTGGCTGGCTCATGCTTATTTGAACTTGTTATTGCCCAGACACCAATTTATGTCAGAGATCTAGAAATGAATGGATGCTAGTTTCACTCTACTCTACCCTACCTACCAGTTTATCATTATGTGAGAGAGGAGATCAGGTATAAAATTTACCATTCCAGTGGTGTAGAGTGGTAAATTCTCATTCCAGTCATTTCTTAATTATCCTCATTAATGAAGGACATAAACAGCACCCAGAATAAAAAAAAATGAATAAGGGGGGGGAAGAACTGTCACTCCTATATACTTAGACCACCCAAAAGGTTGGCATACACATTCATATATGTTACATATATACCCATAAAAGAAGTAATATGGTATAATGCTTAAGAAGTGGGACCTGTGTCAGGTTATCTTAGCAAGACATCTGCCTCAAATTCTTATTAGCTATATGTCTAAG
Organism: Gracilinanus agilis; assembly: GCF_016433145.1. Classification (NCBI taxonomy): domain Eukaryota; kingdom Metazoa; phylum Chordata; class Mammalia; order Didelphimorphia; family Didelphidae; genus Gracilinanus; species Gracilinanus agilis. The sequence continues at coordinate 593,577,500 of NC_058131.1, read as the reverse complement.
TCACTAGACTTTTAAATCAGTTTTCTCACCTATAACATGGGTATAATAATACTTTCACTATCTATATTGTAGAGTTATTGTAAAACAAGTACTTGGTATGTTAAAAGGGCTCTGAAAATATGAGATATTGTTATAATGCCAGACAATAAATAAATTCCAAGTGAGTGGCATGGGCAATATGCTATTAGGGATCAGATGGAGAGAAAGTCATTTATATATTATGCTTGGGGGCAATCATAAAAGAATTTATAGAGGAGGTAGGACTTCAATTAGTGTCTTGGAAAATGGGTATAACTGGATACATGGAGCGAAAAGAGAACATTTTTGGTTTTGGAGCGGGGAAATGCAAGTTTTGCATGGGACTAGATGGTGATCTTGAACACCAGATTAAGGGTTTTGTGTAAGAAGTCAATAAACGTTTGTAATAGAATAATAAGATAAAAATGGCATTTTAAGGAGATTTGTCTGGAAGTTGCCTACAGAATAGATCAGAGGTAGATGACTTCAGGCATGATGTGGGGAAAGAGATCAGTAGCCTGGGATTTAAAATCTGCCCACTAAATAGAAGCCACTGGGTTAGGCACTGGCCATAAAACAGAAACAAAATAATCCTGACCTCAGGTAAACTACTGGAATAACCCACACGTTGGCCTAAAGAACTAAAGGTCCTAGACTTGAGGGTTAGGATACCTCTACTGACATGTGAAGAATTTGACTGACTTTAAGCAAATCTCTCAAGTCCTCTCTGCATTTCCATCATCTCATCTCTAATATGAGGGTTAAAACACTCTCACAGTATTGTGACTGAAGTGAAGGCACTTTGAAAATTAAAAAGGTTGTGTAAATGGAACCAGTGGTGTTATTGGTCCCTTTGTGCCAAAGAGGCACTTCATTAACACTGCTTGGCATCAGCAGGGAATCTTCTCTGCCCATTTCACTTTGTCCTTGGAAGGAAGAGGTGATAGCTTTCCAAGACTTCCAGGTTAAATGGACTAATAAACTCAGACAAAGTTGGGAAACTATCATCACAATCACTCTTCAGGTCTCCTTTGGGCACCAAGAGGCAAAAGACATATTCAAGGTCACAGGATAAACTGTGACACCAAGAGAGCACAACTCCTGAGACCCAGATTAGATCACAAGACATCTCCTAGCTGATTGAGCTCAGAATTTGTGATAAAATCAAATGAGAGAGGCAGCAAGCCAACGTCAATCACCAACAGTGATACATGTGAATACAGAGAAGGATCTGTGATTTGGTCAGCACGGGGAAGTAAGTCTATGACTTAACAGGCAAATTCTAGGGAATTTTTTGAGGGATACTTGGGGTTAGTGGCTTGTGCCAGTACACAAAATAGATAGGATCTGAACCTCAATCTTCCTGCCTCTGAACCCAGGGTTCTATCCAGTGTGTCTATAGATAGATACTCTGTATCTATAGAACAATAATAATTATAGTTAATATAATCTGCTTCATTTAGTGTTTTGGTTTCACCTGTTTATCCCACGAACCTCATGATACCTTGTGGAAGAGGCTGTCTTTGTCCTATTTCATTATTGCTCTGGAAAACACCAACAGCTCAAGAGCCAGAAAGTATTAGTTGCTGAGGCTAGTTCATTTGTCTTGGCTGTTGCAAAGATCATGAGAGAAGATTACATACACATCATGAATTGTGCAGTCTTGTACTCAGATGGAAAATGAAGAATGTTGCAGAGGAATAATAAAATAAGATTTTGTGGCACCCTTGGTATGATAACAATAAACACTGGGAGAATAGAAGTAGGCAGAGAAAAGATTTTCCTGGGTAGGTATAGGGCTGAGAGCTCTTGGGCAGTGAGAACAAGAAAGGGCTTTTGAATTGGAATAAGTTAGTGATTCTAGGCGAGTCTGAACATCTTTACAGGACTAAAGCCTTGCTTTCTAGTACTAACTATGGGGTTCAGGAGAAGGACACCTCTCTTTTGGGATATGTGGACACAATGAGTACAAGGAAAGAGGGACTTGCTCTGGATGCAGAAGATCCATCACTTATAGTCGGCCTTAAAGTCACTTACAAAGTTTCAATTTTCAGGACTGTGGGAAGAGAGAAGAGAAAGAACAGAAACTCTCTTGTGGACCAAGTCTGAATCTCCCTGGCATGTCTTCCAATGCTTTCTCCACAGAAAAACAAACTGCTGCCATTTTTGGTTTTGGATGAGCTGGACTGTTGGTCATTCCTTCCCTCCTGCCAAATGGGAAAACCCCCTGGGGAAATCAAAGGAGACAACAAACACAGCAATGCTCGGGTGGGCAAGGGTTGGGGCAGTGGACTGGAAAGCAAGAGATCTGAACAGTGTCCTCAGGCCAGCCCAGAGATCAAGAGCAAGTCGCTTTCTGTTCCTGGGATTCCTGACTCTCTCCATTTATAAAAGAGGTCAAAGAATATTGTACCACTTACCAAGAATTTCTATATAAAGCAACTGGAGATTCTCAGAAGTTATTCCATGGAGAAGAGGTAACTTATCTATAGTGCAGGGTGCTGGCTTTTTAGTAGAAGTCCTGTATTCAAATTCCGTCTCTGCCACTTACTAACCTGTGTGACTTTGAACATTTAAACTCTCTGGGCCTCAGTTTTCTCGTCTGTAAAATGAAGTTGAAATAAAAGACCTCCAAAGTCCCTTCCAGCTTTAAATATAGGATCCTATTATCTACCTGTAAAAACACTAATGCCATTTGTACCTAAAATCACTAGACTGTCTGCTATTGCAGGAACTCAAATAATAGTGAATATGTTAAAACCACAAATTTGGTACAGCCTCTGCACTTTCCATTCATGTCATTCTTTACCATTTATTCTCAGATACATCTGTGACTATTTATGTCTCTTTAAATTTCTCTAAAGGGCATTTTATAGATGTATTATTCATCATATGAATTCTGACTTTTCTTGGTAATTTAATTACCAAATAATTCAACTTTTAAAGTTGTTTTGAATGATTTTTTTCCATCTCCTGTTGTTGCTGTTGTTATAGATAATAAGCAGGAAAAATGATCATTTTTTGAATGTTTTAGCTTCCTATTTTATAAATATACATAGTTCTTTTGACTTATGTTTTTTTGTTGAATCCCTGGGATTATATAAAACCATTATTAGCTAAAAAATAGTTGAACTTGCCCTTTGTCTAGTTTTCTCTAAATTTCTTTTTCTTGCCTTATAAGAATAGCTAGTGTTTCTAGAACCAAATTATAAAAAAGCAGCAACATTAAGCAACTCTGCTATACTTCTGATCTTCTTATAACATTTACCAATTTACAACAGGGGTCAAAACAAATTCTTCCCATCCCTAGAAATCACCATCAGGACTGAGCAATACTCATAGATTCCACTGACAGGCAGGCATTAGACATGGGCAGAAAGAAAAAAAAGGAGGGAAAAGCAAACCAGAAAAAGGGAGGTAGGAAGAAAGGAATAGATAAGGGGAAAAAAGAAGAAGAGGACTCATTTCTCATATCAACTGGCACTTGTGATCATATATGGTTTTTTTTCTTTAAAACAACAACAACAACAAACAACTCTTACCTTCTGTCTTGGAATTGATATCACCTGTCAGTTCTAAGGCAGAAGAGCAGTATGGGCTAGGTAATTGAGGTTAAATGACTTGCCCAGGGTCATATAGCTAGGAAGTGACTGAGATCATATTTGAATCCAGGACCTCTTGCCTAGCTATTCACTGAGCCACTAGCTGCTCCTGTGTTGTTTCTTAACCCTTCCTTGTAGATATATGCATGTATATGTTTATACATATATATGTATATATGGGTGTACATAGACAAATATATACATATATATGTGTGTATATATACATATATATATATATATTTTTAATTTGTGTGTGTATGTATGTGTCTTCCCCCCATTAAACCGAGTCCCTGGGAACCTGATACTTAAATTCTTCTTAATGTTCTACAGCAGTGATTCCCAAAGTGGGTGCTACCACCCCCTGGTGGGTGCTGCAGCGATCCAGGGGAGCGGTGATGGTCACAGGTGCATTATTTTTCCTATTAATTGCTATTAAAATTAAAAAAAAAATAATTTCCAGGGGGCAAAGTAATATTTTTTCTGGAAAGGGGACGGTAGGCCAAAAACGTTTGGGAACCACTGTTCTACAGCAAACCTTGCAATCAATGCCTTATTAATACTTATTTCTTTGTTGAACAATAAAGAGGTTCATATGGGAATGGGAAGTGGGGTTATACCAACTGCCTCTCTTACTGGCATTTACTGGGAACAAATATTGCAGGGGGCCCACTCTTGTCTAGAACTTTAAAAAGTCTGGCCAGATTTTTCAAATCACCAGAATGGCAATAGTAACAGCAAAAAAAGTGTCTGTCTCTTCTTGTAGAAGACAATTACTGAGGGTTCCATTTAGGCTAATCTCAATACTCTCCCCTTCTCACAATTCATTAGCTACTTTCTCCCTTAGCCCCCAGGGCACAGAGAGGGCCACTGCTCCAGAATTAGGACCTGAGCAGGGAAGAGATAGCAGGACCTTGTAAAGCTCTCACCAGAGGTCTTTCAAGTCTTACAGTTATCCAAAGCCATACAAAAGAGCCGGGGCCGGCCAGCTTCACGTGGCACTGTGACCTTACCTTGCTGGTGGCTGTAGCTGAAGATCCTGGCAGCACGGGAGTGTTGGTCACCTGCACGTTCAGGTAATTATTGTCAATAAGAGGCCAAGCCCCTCGTACCTGGCAGGTCTGAAATCGGTCCGTGAAAGTTCTGAGGTGAGGGTCCCCAAACAACCCACAATGAGTATAGTTGGGGGGAGCTGAATGTTTATGGAAACTCTTTTCATAGTGGCAGATTTCTGGACTGTCGGACCGTTCCTGGCTGTCTCCTGGTGGGAGGGTTCGGAGACGGGGCTGTGAGGTGGGACCGTCCTTGGAGCAATTGTGCTGGCTCATTAGGTCTTCTATGCCATGGACAGCTGAATGGTAGGCCAGGTCCCCTCTGCACGTGCGGGCTGTGCGCCGGGTACAGTGAGAGTATGCACGAAGCGCGGTGCAGAATTCAGGGGCGTCTTCAGATCCTGGGTAGTGAGTGCCTGATGTAGCAGTCCAGAACTCCGAGTTACACTTGAGGATCTTGCACTGTGAAGTGGCTGTTTAGAAAGTACAAATATATCACTGTGGGGATGGACGTGTACCAGCCGTGCCACCTTTTTTTCCTTCCTAGGTGAGGAGGGCAACAGCAATCACAGGGATGAACAGACCCACGTTCCCTGATACTAGAACCTTAGAGCTAAATTTTGTCCCAATGCCAGAGAAGAGACTTTTCCTCTCTAAATTCTCCTTCACTCTTCCTTACTGGTCTTCACTGATCCCAAATGGTCAGTTCTCAGTTGCTAAGTGTCACTTAGAACATAGTGAAGTATGCAAAGTGTCTGGATGGCTAAGTCTCCTCGCCTGTAAAACTCTACTAGGAGTCAATCAATTTGCCTAGCAGCTGCAGGGCTGCAAGGAACACGGATATACACCTCTATTTGTGGTAAATGCTGATAGTAAGATTTCACTGATATTAACCCACAAAAACGTTATTTCTAAGGGCAATTTTTGCAGTGTTTTGGTGGTAGTGTGGCAAATGCCCATAGAGAAAGATGGGGGCTAGATTTCTAACTCTCTTGTACTCATTTTGATCATAATTCTCATGGTTGTAGGTAAAACTCAAGGTCTTTCAGACTTATCCCTGGTGTTCTGATATGACTGTTATGTTCTCTGTGGGAAGACATTATACTCCTGGTGCATAGAAATACCTGGTTATAGTTATTATTTTAATAGCCATCAGCGGGAAAGCACTCTCTTTTTCTCCTCCCACCCCTCTCCCTCTCCTTCCTTCTCTCTCAGGAGTAAATATGGGAGAATGTGCCCATGAATAAGACTCAGTCCCTGTTCTCAAGGAACTCATTACCTTGTACTGTTTATCTTTTTCTAAATGACTCCATTAACCCAAAGAACAGGTTGTATGGTATAGTGTACCCAAGATATAGTAGTATTTTAAACCACTAAGTTTAAAGATCCAAAAATACAAGACAGCTAAGGTTGGTGGGTGGGTAGGATGAATGTTCCAGAGGGAAAAAGTACAAAGAAATCTACTCCAAAGGCTATCAGTCACCTGATCTTTAATGCCAGCCACCTAAACAATGCCTGTTCTAATAGCATAATTAATTCTGGGAGCAGTGTGTACTGACCTGTGATTCCTAAAGACCCACTGCTGTCTTGGGATTAAGGAGAGAGATGATGTCAAAGAAAAATGTGTGAAAAGGACATACGCTTAGATATGCTATTTGGCCAGCAACCTTGGTCCATAGGAAATAGATCAGCTCTGCTGATAAGCTCCTCTAAGTGTTTCATGAAGGTGCTCAGGATTACCTTTAATTATATACGTACATATACCCATACACATACTCTCACTCTCTATCCTAGGACAGGATATATGCCTTTTTATGTTATGTGCGAGACTATGACTGCACTCACTGCACCCTAATATTGCTAATACCACCAACCTCAGATAGTACTAAGATATATATATGTGATAGTTTTGTTGTTTTCCTTCCCCACCTGTGATCCCCTCAATTTTGGTGAAATGTATCAAATATCAAAGTTTAAAAAGGCATCAAAAGATAAAAGAAATTTCAGACTCTGCTCTCACCCCAATCTAAACAGGAATATATATCACCTGGCCACTTCCTGCCTTTCCAATCTTCTAACACATCATTACTTCCATTTATGCACACTAGAATCTGGCCATACTGGTCTACTTGCAGTCCCTTGAGGACACACATTGTTCCACCTCTTATCTCCTTATCTTTATCCTGAAAGCTTTCCTTCCTCTCTTCTTTTCCTTGGGTTGTAGGCTCCTTTCAAGACCTAACGAATGGATCACTTTCTTTAGGACCCCTTTTCCAGCTCCTCCAGCTGCTAGTGCCTTCCTGCCCAACTTACTTTTTGTCTGTGTCCTGTTTATACTTTTACACGTATGTTGTACCACCCTTGATAGAATATAAGCTCCATGAAGCCAAGAATTGCTTCATATTTACCTCTACTGTATCCCAAGTAACTAACACAGTATCTGGAATATGGTAGTCATTTAACAAATGCTTACTGATTGATTTGGCAAGTGGTCAAGTTACTTGAAGACGTGTAATAAGGAGAAATGCATTATATCCTGAAGAAATACATTCTATGTTTGGACAGCTCTAAATATTGAGAAATTTTTCCTTACATCAATTTTAATATCACTCTTTGTAATATCTATTCATTGCTCCTAGGTCCAAGCATAATATATTTGATCCCTCTTGAATGTGAAATCCTTCAGATTCTTAAAGTACCTGTCATTGTGCCCACTTCAGTCTTCTCTAGGCTAAACTCTCTAGTTTCTTCAACTGATCCTTCTCTGGGATAACCTTGAGGTCCTTCACCATTTGTTGTCCTCCTCTAGAGACTGTCTAGCTATTGTCTAGCTTAAAATATAGGATATGGTATTTTCCTTGACTTACAGACTAACTTAAGCCTGTTAACATGCACTCTGGCTATCCAAATATTATCTTGTGACCCAGATAATAGGACTACAAGTCAATCTAAAATACGTAAGTGAAATTCCATTGAGACATTTCAGGAAGGCATTATAACCACAAGAAAGAATGGGAAAAGAGCTTAGGGTAAGTTCTGCCAAACCCCAAAGAGGATTCCTTTCAGGTGGAATACACTCTAGTGCTTGTAACACTATATACCCTCTGCATGGCCCACCAGAGTTCTTCTCCCATTCTTCAACATCTTCATCCAGCCTGTTAGTAATGAGAATTCTATAGGGCACTGTCCCTGAGTATTTGTCTCTTTTTCCTTTATACTACTAAGCTTGGAGATCTCATTAGCTTTCATGGATTCAATGATCATCTATCTCTATGCTGATTAGAATTAGAATTAGAATCTACTTATCCAGCCCACATCTCTCTACAGAACTTTACTCTCTAATCTCCACCTGCCTACTGGACATCTCTAATTAGATGTTCTGTATGCATCTTGGTGGATACATGACTCAACACATCTAAAACTAAATTCATTACCTTTCCCTCAAAATCCTCCTTTATTTTAGCTTCCTTATTACTAAATTACTAAATAAAATACTATTACTAGCTTCCTTATTACTAAAGTGAGAAGCAGACTTCTGACTGGTTTAATGAATTATTATTTTTTTAAATTTTTTAAACCCTAATATCTTTTACATATATCCTTCTGTTTTAATTTTATTTGTTACAAGGCTAGGCAATGGGGGTTAAGTGACTTGGCCAGGGTCACACAGCTAGGAAGTGTCCGAGGCCAGATTCGAACCTAGGACCTCCCATCTCTAGGCCTGGCTCTCAATCCACTGAGCCATCCAGCTCCCCCCTGGTTTAATGAATTCTTAAAGGTGACAGTGAAATTTTATAAGTTAGGTTTGCCATACAGCAGGAAGAGGTATTCCTAAGGAAAGTGCGATACGAAACCCATCTTCCTTTTTTCTCTCTGACGAAAGGGAAATTGGGAAAAGAGTTTGTAAAACTTATGCAGATGACAACAAAACAGGGAATATAATCATTTTACCCGGGACCTAGAAAAAGCTGTCAAATATGCCTTCTTAACTAAGCTTTGACCACATTCCCTTATCTCTTTTTTTCCTTTTTTTTTTTTTTTAAACCCTTAACTTCTCTGTGTTGGCTCCTAGGAGGAAGAGTGGTAAGGGTGGGCAATGGGGGTCAAGTGACTTGCCCAGGGTCACACAGCTGGGAAGTGGCTGAGGCCGGGTTTGAACCTAGGACCTCCTGTCTTTAGGCCTGACTCTCAATCCACTGAGCTACCCAGCTGCCTGCCCCCCCCCCCCATCTCTTAAGCACACAGTCTCACCTTTAAGTTCAAAACAATCAAAAGATTAACCACATACAGAAACAAACTACCTTTCTTGGTAGCCTCCGTTGTCAAAGAAGAATAGATCAAGTGGAAGAGACCTTAAAATAATAATACAACCTCTAATTTTACAGATGCATAAACTGAGATGCAAAGGAGTTGACTGGCCCTAACTGACACGGTCAGGATTTGACCTAAGGTCCTCTGACTATAAACCCAGTATTCTTGCCACTGAACCATAATGCCTCATTTTTTCAGCTACAGGGAAGCAGCTTCAAAAATGTAGTTTTGTCTGGACTCATTTCATCTGTATAGGGGACAGAAGGGAGGACTTCTCAAGTTTCTCTCCCCTAATAAAGATCAGCAGCTATTCTGTTACTTATAATCTTTGAGAATTGCCCTTAACAATCTAAGTTTAGGGACTTGCCCATGGTCACATACCTAGTATGTGTCAGAGGAAGGTCTTTTTACATCAAGGCTGGCTTCCTAGTATTTTACAATGTTTCTGCTCAAAATCCTTGTTTATGATTGAACAAAGTATTGCAACAAACAGCTTCCTCGACTTCTTCTTCTTCTTCTTCTTTTTTTAAATAAACCCTTACCTTCTGTCTTGGAGCCAATACACAGTATTGGCTCCAAGGCAGAAGAATGGTAAGGGTTAGGCAATGGGGGTCAAGTGACTTGCCCAGGGTCACAGAGCTGGGAAGTGTCTGAGGCCAGATTTGAACCTAGGACCTCCCGTCTCTAGGACTGGCTCTCAATCCACTGAGCTACCCAGCTGCCCCTTCCTCCACTTCTTAATACAATATTGGGTTATAGAACCAGGCAATGGCCTTCCTGGGTGGCTTGTGTGTGTGGGGGGGTTACCTTTAGTTACAGATTTAGGTGAAATTAGGAAGTTTGCTTTTACAGATATTTTTGAAAAACCGTAAGCAGGAAAGAGTGGAGGAGTTGGAAATTTGCTCATATCCTTTATCTCACTTCTGCACTCTTATTTTGGGGTTATACCCATGATAAAGTTTTGTCTTTTTCCTTTACTGACCTCAGCACTTGGAGAACCTCTATTGAGTTGATCTCTATTTCAAGTTTGTGAGAGTATATAGTATAGCTTTTTCAACCTACCGGTCAAGCCCCTTCCTGGTCATGGGTCTGCACAAGACCAGTTTGATGTTATTGTTTGGGATAGGCAGTCCCTATGAGCACCTAGAGGTGACTCACCTTGCCCTGGCAGTCTGTTGGCAATCTTCATGGCACAAATTCATTTTCGTCAGAGAGGTGCCATGCCAATGCTCACTCCTCCCCCAAATTCTCCTCCCATCTTTTCTATTACAGAAGCTTATAGCGTCAAAGTAGAACATATTTGAAATGAGGCCAAAGGAGCATGTTTACTCAATTGTATATAATCTATTTTTCAACTGCTCTTAACAGACCTGTTTTTAACTAGCAATGACCTAGACGTGAAATTATTTCCCCTGCTCCTTTTGCTCAGGGAGAGGCAATGAGGTCCTTATTCCTGTGCTTCATGACTCTTTACCCCACCCACCATTCTGCATTATCTAACTTTTCCTGGGGTTTATACTACCTTCTCTGACCCTGGGGCTCTGTCCAATCCATTGGTATTGCCAAATATTGCATTGGCTTTCTCTCATATCACTCCTTCTTTATGGCTACAGCAGAGAACTCTGCATTCCCACATTTCAGGATATCTGGAAAGAACCAATTCTACAATAAGTTACCTCTGAAAGAGCAAAGTTGATAACTGAGAACCCAAAAGGAGAATTTCAGTAAGAATGCCTTTCCCCCTGTTAATGTTAAAAATTAATAATAGCCTTTTAGTAATGCAGGCACTATGAGGCATTACTTCTGTTAAGATAGAAAAAGATTATTTTCAGTGATAGCTGGAGCCATGAGTATGTTTTGCACATAATAGATGTTCAATAAATATTTACTAGATTCAAGGCTTCATAAAGGCAGGGATTGTCTTGTATAAACTTTCCATCATCCCCAGAGTTTAGCACAGTATTCTACATATAACAAGCACTTAACTAATGTTTTCTATTGAAATATTTCTTGAATGAATGGAGTGTATGAAATCTCCAAAGAAAGGATTCTAGGGAAAGCAAGGCAGAGGTGAGGACAGAACAATGGGGAACCTCTACATTTAGGGAACAGGAAGAAGAATCATCAAGGAAATAAAGAATTGGCTGGCACATCAGAACAGCGAAACAATCCCTTAATTAGATAAGTACAAAGATTAGCAGCCTTCATAACATTATTTTCTGAGGCCCAGATAAATGATTAGTTTACATGTCAGCTGTATCAATTGACTTCCAAAGTCTTAAAAGCAAAGCCTCAAAAGAGAGAGGGGAAGAATCCTTTCACAAGGAATCTCAATATGTTTTGTAACTTCTTCAAATACATGCCTGTCTTGTACCATCTGACTCAAATAATAAAGTTGCAGATGATAAGGACTATTGTAAGTTTTAATTGTTAAATATAAAGGAGAGCATAGCACCATGCATGTGGCCATGAGCGATAAACTGTTAATGCCAGTGGTCATGTTTCCAAGTTATGGGGTCCTATCTCAGTCCAAGATAGTAAGTGTCACATAGTAACATGTTCAACAGAAACAAAATACCCCTATAACTTTAGTTCAGCTACTTGGAAAGATATGCAGATTCACAGGGGGTCAAGGAAATGTATCACTTTCTACAATCATCAGAAAAAAAAGGTCATTCCTATAATTTAGGAATCAAGAGTGTCCTCTATGCCCACAAAAAACACTGCTCTCCATGAGATGGAGTTCTTGGAGGAATGGACAAATCAGGATTTATAAGACAGATTTATAAGACAGAAGGTGCAGATTCTCCTTCGTAGAGGAAAAAGAACTTGTTCACCTTTTTCTTATTTGGGGAATATTTGCAAAGAACTAGCTAACTTTCCCAGCCCTCAGTTTCTGTCCATAGATCCTTCTCTTATGTTCTGAATCCAAAGTACCTATTATTCTGAACCATTTTGCACAGCTCCATCGAATATTCAGGTCTATTATGACTTTTCTTGTGACCTCTGAATTACAGCTGTATCCCAAAACCTTTCTGAAGAACACAGTCATTTGAGCAAGAGCAGCCCAGAGGCATTTTCAACTCAAACTGCATACTGTTGCTGATGTCCTACATCCTAATAAATGGTCTGGACATCCTTTCATTTCCTCAAATACTTTTAAGTGGGAGCAAGGATGACTCCCATTTTTTGCAAATGGGAAACTGAGGCTCACCAAGGTATAGTGATTTATAAAGCACAATTACAGAGTCAGACCTTAGTTCTTGGTTCCTCACACTTTCCTTTGCCCCTTTGGGGATAGTTTTTCCTTCCTGCCATGGATACCTATACAGCTCTTATTGCCAGTCTGTTCTTGAGGTTAGCTAGGGCAATGTCTAAGAATTAAGAGCTTTAAAAGACTAATTTTCTAAGGTGCAACTGTTGAGCAGCCTCTCTCTCTTCCCTCACAGCCTTATTCTATTTTTCAGCTCTTCTCTTTGCTTTGAATGTCCCTATATCTCTGGCCTCAGGCTTGACATAGTTTGTGAGCTCTATGTAACATTGGTTGATCATCTAAGGAAAACAGCTTTTGACTTTAGTCATTTGCCAGAGATTTTAGAGTGGTGGTTCTCTCTTAGTGTCTATGAACTTGTTTTTAAAAAAATATTTTAATAAGTGCACTTTAATCTACCTGATTGCCTTTGTAATCCTGTACATTTCATTTTATGAACATGATTCTAAGAATGGGTCTTTAGGCTTCCCAGACTGACAAAGGGGGCCAAGACAAACAAAAAGCTTAGAAGTTTCAAATGTTATAAAAAAATTTTAATGAAAAAGAAAAATGTTTTAAGGAAAAAATTCTTAAGACTATGTAATCTAACCTGAGGCATCTTGGGCACTGTGAGATACAAAGGCCAAAGAGAGGAAAGTAAAGAAAAGGAGAACAGTTAACAGATCTTCTTGTATTTTTTAATACAAAAATGTATGAGTTTGAGAACTTTTTCAAAATTGTAATCATTGCTTATATAGTGAAAATATCAATTTTCAAATCTATGGTAGATGATATCTAAAGTGCTTTCCAGCAATAAAATTCTTTGATTCTTTGTCAACCCATGTTAAACAAAAGAACTTGGGAATGAGAAGGGGCCTTGGAGATCATCTGCTCCAACCTTTTGACTTAAAGAGAGATGGGGTGGAGGGGGAGGAGAGGGAGCGAGGGAAAGAGAGGGAAAGAGAAGGAAAGAGAGAAACAGAGAGAAGGGGAGAGGGAGAGAGAAAGGGGAGGAGAGAGAGAGACAGAGAGAGAGAGAGACAGAGAGAGAGAGAGAGAGACAGAGAGAGAGAGAGAGACAGAGAGAGAGAGAGAGAGAGAGAGAGAGAGAGAGAGAGAGAGAGAGATCTTTTCAAAAACATCTCATTTTAGGGAAGTAGCTTTTATCTGACAGCTCATACTCAGACCAATTGGGCAAGTCCTCTTGACTGATAAGAAGGCAAACAGTAGACTTGCTAACACTTTTTCAACCCCCCACTTAACCATATTTCCTTAGTCAGTTGCCTACATGTCCTGGAGGAAACACACTGCTTTTACTCACAAGATATCTTAAAAGTCACAGTGAATTTAAAACTATAAAAACCTGCACATGTGAAAGGGCACCATGAATATGTGTATGACGAATGCACATACATGTGGTCTTCATGGGAATTAATGTTTCACTTCTCTCTGTTAGATGCAATTAAGACCTTAAACTGCCTTTGTAGTTATCTGGATAGCTGTAGGGATGGATGGAAATAACAATATAGCGTGAACAATTAATTCTTTAAATAGCTACCAAATGCCTGTCAGTAACAGAAACCAGTGGAAGAAGGGGTGCTCAGAAAGCTGGCTATACTGACCCAGTCACCACTAAAATATTTGTTCCTCACTGCAGCAGGAGCTGCTTTCAGAGACTTCTTTTGAACTGTTAATCAAGCACAATCTTTTGCAATAATAGCCTGATTATTATTGCCTTGTTTGCATAACAAAGAAGCCCAATAAAACTTATTCCACTGGGCACAGAGGGGGTGTGAAAGATCAACTCTGAGAAAGGAGTCTTAGGAATTCCAAAAACTACTCCACAGCCTTAACTCAGGAATAAAGACAATGCAATTTGCCATCAAGAAAAGCCCAATAGACCAATAAATTACCCATGTGCAAAGGGATTAGATCTGGTTTCAGTTTCACGTTAGGGGGAGGTAATGAAGGAAGAGAAAGAAACCTGCTTCTCTTAAAGTGGCAGAGCTCATTTTGAATACAAACCCCATCTTGCCTAAACTGTACCCATTCTAAAGCATGTTCTGTTCTCTATTCAATCAACAAATATTTACAGACTGCCGGCTATGACAAGGCAGTGTGCAGGATGCAAAGTCATACAAAGTGTGGTCTCTATCCTTGGTGAGTTCACAAAATAGAAACAAAAATCAGGTTACCTTATAAAAATAGTTCCAGTAAAGTTTCAGTGACATCCTTAGAATAAGCTATGTGTTCAGAGCATGTAGAGAAGGAAGAAGTATAGCTAGCTGGGTTATTCAGGAGAAGCATTCTAGAGAAAGGAGATGGTCCTTAAAGGATGGGGAAATTTTCCAAAAATGAGAAAAGGAAAAGAGTGATTTTATTTATTGTATATAAAGGAAACAGAATGAGCCAATGCTCAGTACTGAGAAAGCACAAAGTATACTTACTCATTGGCTAGAACAAAGGGTTCATGTTAGGAAATAATGGGAATAAATTTGGAAAGGTACATTGAGGCCACACTGTAAAAGGACTGAATGCTGGCTAAGTTATTTGTATTTTATTTGGTAGGCACTGGGGAGCAATTGAAGATTTTTTTTCCACATGGGAAGTGACATGATCATAGTGATGCTTATTCAAATTTCATTTTCCTAGCAAACACTCGATTAAGAACTATCTCCTCTAGTAACACTGGATTACAGGGTGGCTGGAAATTCATCTAAATTGACAAACTCAGACTGGAAATTTAAAAAAGGAACTAAGACGGTTGAGTTTTATGGGTTTCATCAGTTTAATACTCTACAAGTTATTTTATATGGGCTACCACAAATGCCATGCCATAGGAAAAATGATACCCTAAATAGAGCAAAAATGAATGCATCTTTCCAAATATACCAATTGCCCTGGGGCCTTGGGAACTAAATCATCATACCCCAAACTCACATTTACATTGAAGTTCAAGATTTGTAAAATGCTTTCCTCATCCCTCAGAGGTAAGTAAGAGAAGGATTATTATCCTAATTTTTTGGCTGAGGAAACTAAGATGCTAAGCAGTTAGGTAAGTGACTTCTTTGTGATCCTTCAGCTAGTGGTATTGTCTGAAGCAGAATTTACTCCCTACTACATCATACTTCTCAAGGCACATGGAACAATTTTGGAGAGAAGGGGAAAGAGGGAAAATGCTGACAATGGGACCAGGACAGAGTGAATCTTATGGGTCTCACCTATTTGGTGTCCAGATAATCAGGGAAATAAACTCTTTTTTTCTTTCTCAATCTCTGTTCTCATTCCCTAACCTCAATGGATCTATCTGAAAGTTGTACTGCCAAGGAGAAATTAATGAAAACGGAATACTTTATTATCACTTTCATAGGGGAAGCAGTAAGATCAGATTCATATCTTTTGGTCTGCCAATATTGGCTCTAAGGACCCTTTGCTGTTCTTATTTCTCAAGCTATGTGTATAGTACTCTAAACTTTCAAGAAATTTTTGCTATCAATCATCTTGGCAGTGAGTCCCCATGACCCAACATCCAGGTGCTTGGCATCATGTCTAAAAGGGAACACACCCAGATGACTGACTGAATGTTTTCTAAGTGTTGACCAGGTGTAGCAGACCTTGCCTTAGTTGACTTATCACATACCCAATCTTTATCAACTTTTACCATCCCCACCTCCAGGCTGAGAATCAACACTGCTAATTATTTCTGACACCCCAAACATTCCACTTGAGGTTTTCAGAGTTCTTGGCCCCTGGCCTAAAGGAGAGGGAAAGAAAGAGTAGGATTTTTTCTTGTTGAATCTTAATCAAGGGGTAGGTGGCTGGGAGCAGATAGGGATAAGGGAGGGTTAAATTTTTGCTGTGTGGCTCCCTAATGAGAGCATGCAGAATAGGCTGAATGCCATTTAACATGACAAGGCACGACCAAACAACCCCATCCATCAAACCCATCCAATACTCTGGAGACCAACCACCTCTCAGCACGGATTCCCAGACATTGCTGTGCTCTGGCTACCACAAATGACAAATCATTGGAAGAAATGATATCGTAAGTGGAATAAAAGTGAACATGGCTTTCCAAATGTGCCAAACAACTGGGGGTGGGTGTGGGTGGGTGGAACAAAGGAGACCAACTAAAAGCAGGAGTAAGAATCTTTCCAAAAATGTCCTCTCAACATGGAGAACCAAAAGCTGGCAAGGGTCCGAGAGGGTGGGTGTGAACTCTCTTGCTACAGGACAGCTATGAAGATGTTAGGGCAGGTGGATGAGCTGTCCCTCTGTTCTGTCATGAGAACAGCTGAGGGGAGAAAGGCAACTTTTCAGATTTGTGGACTATTCAAAAAGCTCCCAGGACTCTGTTTTTCTACATTATTATTATTATTATTATTATTATTATTATTATTATTATTATTATTTTAAACCCTTACCTTCCACCTTAGAATCAATACTACATATTGGCTCTAAGGCAGAAGAGTGGTAAGGGCTAGGCAATGGGAGTTAAGTGACAACTAGGAAGTGTCTGAGGCCAAATTTGAACCTAGGACCTCCCATCTCTAGATGTGGCTCTCAATCCACTGAGCTACCCAGCTATCCCCTGTCTTTCTACTTTGAAGAGTGACTCTCATCTTGTGGACACAAGGCACTCCTTTTTTGTATTTATCTTTAACCCAAAATACAAGAGAATTTAGGGCTCACTTGCTTGGTTGCATCATCTTAAAAGTCATCTGAACTGGCTTCCTTTTATCTGTACTTATTTCTTATTCCCAATTGTATATGATAAAAGAAGAGCAAACACAACTGCTGTGGCAATATTCGGAATTTATTGTGCCCAATGTCAATCAAATATCAAGCCCTTGGGCATTTAGTAAAAGCCTACTATGTGGTAGGCATTGTGGGTAACATTCCTCAGTAGAAGCGTCAATAATAATTCCTTTGTTTCTCTCAGGGGCACGGAGATATTATTTTAATAAGCATTTTGGTAATTTCAATAATGGACTAAATGGTGCACAGAATGAATAAATAAATAAAACCCAAAGGACATAAATCTGAGACAAATTTGCACAGGACTTTCTTACCAACTTGGGCACTGGCTTATCTGTGGGTGGAATCTTCCTTTCAGTGAAATAAGGTCAAGCTGTGTGGCTTTGGGGCAGAAGGTACTGCTCCAGGGAGAAACTAGGAAGCTAAATTCCAGGAAAAGGTTTTAAGTTCCTCCTCTCATTTTATTCACTTCCTCAACCCTCCATATAATTTCTTACCCATTTTCAGTCTTAGATGTCTTATAACTCAAAATAAATTAACTGTTAAGTTTATCTTTTCTCTAAAATTTGACTTTTTCATGCCTATGTGTACCTAGAACTTTAAAGTATAAAATAGGCTGTCTTCAACATTTCTCTAATTTGGTTTAAGTTAAAAATGATGTTAAACAATTGGAGAATAATTTAGCGACGAATTGATTGTACTTGCAACAGTTTAAGAAGGCTATCTATGCAGGAGTTGAGGCTTTAACTAGGTTTTAAAGGAAGAGTACAATTTGGTTAAAGAGAAAATCATGCATTTCAGATGGGGGGAATGACATGAACTGAGGCAGAAATAAAGTAACTGAGATTGAGAACAGTTAAGAGTTTTGCAAGATGCTTGGTGATAATCAGTTCCTTTTTAGACCTGTTGAGTTTCTACCATCTGTTAGAATGCTGGGCCACATCTAAGGCACTCAGTCATTCACTGATAAATTCTCTGCTTCAATATCTGTCACACTTTCCCAGACACACCATTTAACTATATTTCTACCTTTGTGCCTACACATATCATACTTCAACTCAATACTGCAACCCTCACAATTAGAGAGATCACAATATCCTCAGTCAAATTTTTCTGCCTGAGCTTTCATTATTAAGACCTGAGCATGGCAAAGGGCTGTCTGCAGAAATTCGTCACTATACCCCCTGCAAGCAGATGTAGCTGGCAATAGTGTACAAAGCAGTACTGTGGATATGCTTCAGGGAGTTGCCTTTGCATAGGAAATAGGTTTATTCTTTTGCTGTATTTTGAACATCTGGTTTTGCAATTGAACATAATTTAATTCTACCCCTTTGCTATATAAACAAACTCCTCCTGGGGCAAGAGTGATTTGGTAAGCAGGTTTATTGGAGTACACAGTCATCTTTAGGTAGCAGTACTATTCTACGACCTCAGAGTTGGAATCTAATCCAGTTCCTGCCTGATGTGATTCCCCTGTCCTACATCCCTCTGATAAATAAGTGGTTACCCAGCCTCTACCTGAAGAGCTCCAGTGACTTGGAAAGACTTACCTCCCAAGGCTGTTCCATTTCATATCTAGTCAGCTCTAATTATTAAGGCTGTCATTCTCCATAATGAGACTAGGTCTGCCTCCTTTTAACTTTTACCCCATTGGTCCTAGTTCTACCTAGTGGAACTAATCAGAACAAGTCTAGTGGTGATACTATAGAAAAGCTATGCTTCAGTGTGCCTCAGCTTCTTCATGAAGAACTCGCAATTTAAAGCACTTGGAGCTGAAAGATGAGGGGGAAATTGTCACCCTAGCAATACAACATAAAGAATTAAACATGGATACAGGACTAGAGCCTCTACCAACACTTGATAGATTCTGGTTCTAAATTTGTTAACATAAAGGTCACGATATTAAAAAACAACAACAACAAAAACAACTGTAGGATAGTGATAGGACCTTCGATTTAACTGGTATAGGGACCTCCCCACCCCACCCCTCCATATACAGTTCTCCTTCAGCCAGTATAAGTCAGCATCATGTGTGCTATTTGTTGTTTTGGAGAGTGGTCTGAAGCCTGGAGAGTTTGTGTGATTGGCCCAGGATCATCCAACCAGTATGAGTCTTAAACCTAGGTCTTCCTGGCTTTAAGGCTATCTTCCAAGCTACAACATTATATACTGCTTCTCAAGATTAAAATATAAGAATTTGTTATTAATTACATTTAGAGCTTAATGAAAGAAGTAGACACTGGTACTGGATAAGGCTAATATATTAACTGCCCTAGTCTGGGTGGAAGCAAAGACAACTTTATCTACCCTCCTGTGTCCAATTTAATTTGTACTCCTATGAGTCTAATCCTTGTATCCATACAGCTTTGTTAAAGCATTCTCTTTTAGCCCTTGGCTACATTTGTCTGCATTTACACCCAAGAGTGCCAGTGTCCCTTCTTCCTTAGGGCAACCATAATAGTAGGGCAGAAAGTGCAACTATGTGGAGTACTGGGTGGTTTGTACTTTTTTCACAGGGCCTTAATGAAACCCAGTCTTTCAAACCCTTGCTCTTCTCCCCTCAGGCTTCAAACTCCTGACCTGTAGCCTTCCTGACACAATTCCAAACCCTGCCCTCCCCCCCTAAGCCAACTAGGTAGAACAATGCCAAGAATAAGAAACTTTGTCTTTTTTGTGCCGGATATTAGCCACCCTACTCCTCTCATTAAATAAACAGGTCTTTTGACCAAGGTCTCCTGAAACTGAAACTCAGAGCCCCCAGGTCATTTGGTCTTAGATTTCGGCAGCTCAGTCTTCAGCAATGTGCACAGCTTTGGCTTTACATAGTTGTGAAGACCTCAAATGAGAAAAAAAAAAAACAAAAAAACTACAGGAAGGCAACAGAAGACCTATCTTTTAACATTTGCCAGATTTTAGTTATTAATCTTGGAACATTAAAGAAATGGTATGTTTTAAAGTTAAAAATTAGAAATTTCTCAGTTACCTTCTGGTAGTATAAAAAGAAAACCACACTGTCTCATCACTCTATTGTATTAGTAATTGTCACCACAACTAAGATACATTTTGCCACTTTTCCCTATCTCAAATTGACCAGAAACTTAATGAGTGCTGTCACTTTAAGAGTTTGGAAGGTGTTGTTTTAACAGCCTCTAAGCCCCCCTTCTCAATTTCAGCTTAGAGCTGAGATCACATCCCCCACTGCAGCTAAGAGACAAAAGCCATTTATCAACCTATCTGATAAACTTCCAATGGGCTGGATCTTTATCGAGACTAAACTGCCTAGATGCATGTGAACTACAAACTTCTGCTTCTGAGAAAGGAGCACTTAAAAAAAAGAGCTGAAAGTTTTTCTCATCTCATGGCAGGGAATTGGTTTGCCTTCTTTAAGCAAACCCTGGGGTGTGGGTGGGGGGAACAGTGCCCTCAGAAAAGCAGGACCATCCAGATCCTTAAAGAACAGGGCATTGCTTTTTAGGCATGGAGGAACGCAGAGGAATTGGCAGGGCAGGGGCAGAAGCTACTTTGGGGCATTGCCTTTCAAAGTTGGGTCCATACTGGGGCAACCAGCTCATCTCTAAAGCTAAGCTTTCTAAAATTAGTCTGGCTTTAGGAAATAAGTTGAAACGCCATCTCAAGTCTTATGCCACCTCTAAGGGGAGCACATCTGTTATATGAGCTAAAGGAGAAGGAAGAGAATTGGGGTGGGTGGAGTGGGGTGTACTGATTACACTCCCATCTCCCCAACCCCCACTTGAGATGAAGCACATGGAGTGTGCAATACTGTGACCAGTTAGCTACAAAGAGTCTGGATTTCCCAGTTTTGCCAGTTCCTTGAAACATATTTGGCTGATGAGGAAAAAAACAAAACAAAAAAAACCCAAGAGCCTAATATCAAGTTCTTTCTTGTACAGTATTTAACTCTGATCTTGAAGCAGAGAGGCAGCAGAAAGCAGTTATGCTGCTTAGAAATGCATCTGACCTCAAAAGCTCTTAAGAAAACTTTTTTTTTTTTTTGTGGGGGTGGAAAGGGAGGTAAAGCAACAAGGACTAACCATCACAATGAAGCTCCACAGCCCCTATATTTGGATGCCAGTGCTTTCTGTTTGTATTTTTAGCAAGAGAGAAATGGGCATTAAAAAAGTTTAGCTGGAGTCCTTAAACTCTGAACAACATGTGGCAAAAATGAAATAAAGTTTTATGAAACATTAAAAAGAAAACAGACGATGGGATTTAAGTTTCGTGCTTTTTTTTTTTTTCCTCAAAGGAAAAAAAAAAGCGGTAAAGAAACCGGAGAGTTTTGGAAGGAACAAATCCCCCTCTGTGGAGTAGGTCTCCCTTCCCCCAACAAAAACAAGAGCTCAGGGCTCGGAGGAATTTGAAGGCAGGGATCTGCCAAAAACATTGTGAAAAACTATGGGGGATTCATTGGAAACAGATGGGCTTTTTCAGCTTTAATTCTGAAATTCTCTCCCTTTCTGACACAATAAAAACAAACAGGGGCAACTTAAATGTTATCAAACAAAAAGATTAGCCTGTTTTTAGCTGAGTCTGTAACCTCCCTGAATGGGCAAGTGTGTGTGAGAGGAGTGAACGGTAAGGGCACCGAGGTGTGTGGTTTGAAGGAGAATATTGGGAGTACTGGAAGAACACACGGAAGAAAAAAACCTAAGGTGTCTACTATAGATCTTTGCTTGCTTATTTCCGAGAGGGCTCCCAGACCTAGGGGAGAGGCATCCCCCGAGTTTTCTGAGTTGAAGGGTGAGCACCCCATTGAGTTAAACTAACGCACACATCATATCTCCATACCATCCCAACCAAAGTCTATGAGCAAAAACTAATTAGGAAAACAAAGAGTTAATCAGTATATGCCTCCCCCTTTATATGGGTCTTTTTAAAGTTTTATTTTCTAAAGTGACTACTACGCTTCTCCCCCCACCCCCGAAAAGGGGAGAGGGGGTTGCCAAACCACAACCTCGATTTCAAATTAAGAAAGAAAACATTAGATTGCCTATTTTCTTATTTCGGTAACAATTAAACCCCAATTTCTCAAACACCACCCCAAGCTTCTTAAGTTTTCACCATGCATCAGCATTGGTCTCAGGAAGGGAGAGTTGTTTTTCTACGACTCAGAATAGCAGGGCTATGCCGCCTTCCCATATCTAGCTTTCTCCCGGTCCATAAGAGAATCATCTATTTCCTTCTCTGAATGACTAATGTCTAAGTACTGTGGGGAAAGATATGCAGGAGAGAATCTGAGAGAGACAAAGAATAAAGGGAGAAGAAAAACAAACTGTTGAAGAGTGTTTAGAAAGCTTAAACTCCACCAACTAACTAGTTTTTAAACATGTGGCAAACTGTTAAGGAGGGCAGAGGAAACTGGGGTTCAGAACTGTCTCGGTTAAATATCCAAGCAAAAGGGCTCTTCCTTACCTGCAGGGAAGATGCAGAGAAAGACAGCGAGGGTCTGCAAGAATCCCAGGGCTGTAGGTGCTGCCCCTCTCCCCATACCCATCCATCCAGCTCGGTCTTTTACCACTATCCTCTCCCTAGAAGAAGAGCTTTTATAAAAAAAGAAGAAGAAGAAAAGAAGAAAAAAAAAAGGAAAAGGAAAAATAAATCACTCAGCAGAAAAAGCCAAGACTTGCTCCTCCACCAGGAGCAGCAAGCCGAGGAGGCTCCAGTCCACCTCAGCCAGTACTGAAAGATTGGAGATTTTCTCCCTTCTTCCCTCCTCCTTCTCTCACCCCTCCTTCCTCCACCCCTCTCCTCCAATACCTCCTTCCCCTCCCCCTCACTTCATCCCTCCCCCTTTCG
>NC_058131.1:593383926-593554659 GCF_016433145.1 Gracilinanus agilis | reverse complement strand
CTCACTTCATCCCTCCCCCTTTCGCCCCCCTCGCCCCCCTCCTTCCCAAACAGCCCAAACCACCATCAATCATTTCGATTCCCTTTCAATGTCTACAGGGCTCTTCCTTTCCCCATGCCTCCACCCCTCAGGAGCTGGTGCCCCGCCTCCTAGCACTCCTGTTACACAGCTCAGAAAGCAGCACTACAGGCTCCAGGGTGGGAGGCTGGAAGGGGGCGGAGGAAGGAATTCATCCCGTGTTCTACAGTAACATGAAAGAGGGAGTGAGAGGAGAGGGCTGACTTACACTAGAGGCGCAGCCCGCCCCAGCACCCCGGCTTTTCTACAACTTCCCCCCTCCATTCTCTCCTCATTTTCTAGGCTCCCCTCAAGAAAGAACGCGGGAACCAAATCCGCTGGAAAGGGCCATACTATCTCTATCTTCTCTGACAAGTGAAACGAACCTCAAAGATATCCCGAAGAAGACTGATTTTCCTGGAGTAACTTGTGGATCAACTCAAAACTACAGCCTTTCCCCTGCCCCCATCCACCACCGAAAAACTGAGCTGGGTGACCTGGCAACTTCTAACCTCGCTGTCAATAACCTCGCTTCTTACTGATTATGTCACTGCTGGTGGGCAGAGTCAAATCCAGTTCAGTAACCTCGGCTTGTGATTCTATGCGGGAGTGACAACGCCAAGATTGCTTTGTGTAGAAAACGACTGTCTAAGCATCCATAAAACAACAGAGATGGAAACAAAGATGAATAGCCAATAACGTACCACACCGCTACTGTACTTGAAATAGCCAAAATGCCAGTCGCTCAAACTGGGTAGCTTAAAATTTTAAACAAAACCAGAAAAAACAACCAAGCAACCAAATGGAATCTTTCTATGACTACAGAAGGCATGAGTTATGGATAACAAGGCAACCCTTATTGTCAGTGGAACCAATTAATTTGATCTCTCTGAACCTCATTTTCCTCAACTGTAAAATGGAGATAATACACATCCTACCTTTCTTGAAGGATTAACTGAGAATCAAATGAAACAATGTACGTAAAGCCAGGCATCTTTTAAGTGAGAGTTATTAGTAATATTTTTATTCTTTGAGAATCTTTTCTGGTTTCCAACGTCAATCGTAGGTTTGCTGCTAAGATCATTAGGTGTTTTATCCATTTGCATGATCTCAATATTGTACTAAATGTATATATATATATTATACATATGATATATAGAGATAGCATAAACATAAAGTGTATGTCCACATATACTTTATACACAAACTACATGTAAATATATATATATATACATATATATATATAAAATTTTTTTCAACTATTCTTCAGGGTATATCAGTATGAAGAAAGAGAAGACAAGTGGCTTTGGATAAAGTGATTCCTCTACTATTTTTTCCAACCCCACTCACCTCCTTCATCTTTATCTTCAAGCCTATTCATATCTGCTCATTCAAAAAATTATTCTGCAATATATGGTAAATCAGAAAACTGATTGTATATAGAAACTCCACTGCTAAGAACTACACCCTAAGAAATAAAAAATGACCTGTTTTTTAAAATTATTTACAGATGCTCTATTTACAACAACAAAATTCTAAAAGTAACCTGTATGTACACAGCTGAAGAATGGAGGAGTAAATTATGGTAAATTTCCAAAATGACAAAATTGAAGCATAAAAGAAAGTATGGGAAGATCTATCAGAACTATACAAATATTCACCCAGGTAGAATATAAGCATCTTGAGACCAGGAGACTGATTAAAAAAACAACAACAAACTTCCAAACCTAGCCTAATACCCTCCTTGCATGCAGCAGGTGCTTAATAAATAAATGTTTATTGACTAGAAAAGGCTATATTTTTTAAAAAGAAAAAAAATAAAGAAAAGGCCAACTAATAGAACTTTAGACAGACCTATATAAGAGATGCAGAGCAAAAGTATTTTTTTTTTTTGCTTCTTTGTGGATTGTTAATTCATTTGACTCTACTCTGCTGAAACTGAAGGGGTTTATGTAGTATCTTATTCCTTAGTTTATTTTTGTATTTTTTTCTTATAAGTATTAGATTTTAAAAATTTGTTTAAAATTTTATTTTTAAAATTTGTGTTTTGACCCAGTTTAAATGTTTCTCTATCATACTCACTGGCCTCATCTGATGAAGGCCACACAGGATGAAATGCTATTTTAATTTTTTGGCTGCTGTTAATATTTAGGACTGAAGGGGAAGAAATTTGCTGTCTGGAAGTGAGGGAAGGCAGTTCTGTTTATGAAGCTGGTTTCCAGCTGGTTTGATTCAGAGGCAGATATTCAGAGAGCTTTTGAACCTGCATTTTATAAAACAGGTAAAGAAAGTAACATTTAGTTCAGCCTCTGTGTTTGGAAAATTGGAGATGTGTTTTGCTAGGTCTGAAATATCACTGGTCAAACTGTTCATATTTCTAACCTGGTTAGAAGGGGAGGCTCTGAATGTGGTTTCCATTGTGTTCCAGTAAACCTTTCATGACAGAAAATGACAGGCTCTAATGGTAGCCCCAAAGTTGTGAAGCCCAGTTGTACAAATAAGATGTATTTTAGGTATGCGTTTGAGAAAGGCTGGAGTTGTTTCCAAGTGAAATGAACCCCCATAAAGCCAGATTTGAGATGACTATTTTTAAATGTTGCAACTATTGCTTGAGAATCAAAATCACTGGTTTTGCAGAATTATTCATGAATATTCAAGCAAACTGTGGCATACTAAGCCAAACCTAAGCTCAGTTTGCTTAATAGCACTCTAGTGACCACCCCTTCTCCCAAAGTTCAATCAATTAACACCACTTGCTTGGTGTGATATTTCTTTAACACACTAATTCTAACCTTTCTGTTAATGAGAGGGAATTGATGCATTGGCATTAATAGAAGACAACATAGGTAAATGTCTCATCTCCAACTCCACCTCTCAAGACCTCCTAAAACAACAATCTAGAGTTAAGGAGGCCCACATCTAGCTAGCTTTTTCTTCATCTGCAAAAATAGACTCATCATATAAGGAATTCAGCAGCAGCACAGAGTACAGCTGGGGAAAGGGAAGCAAGCAGATGCTGAGGCTTCTAGGGTCTCCCAGGCTCTTGCCTGGGGAGCACTGAGATTTTTGTGGGAGTCTATATTCTTGTATCTTCACATGTGAAATATTTTTCTCTACTTACTTCAAAGGGGGAAATTTGTAATTTACAAAACTATTTCTAAATAACCAGAATTGTTTCAGTTCAAGTTGAAACACACTCTGAAACACACTCCAAAGGAACTAAACCTCAGAGACTTGGGCCCCAACCATTCTCAGGATCTTTCATTCTTCCTCAATCGCATTTATGGCTTTGGGTTTCCCAAATTCCAGTGTCCACCCTACCAGAGGCTGGACTTGAAATGGAGGTTTTCTGAACTCTGAGACAGGCTTTTTATTCACCACACTTTACCTCTCACACATAACAGGGTCTTAATAATGATTGCTGAATGAATACCCTTGGCTTAAATGCCTGTTTTTGTTCTGCCTGCTCTATAACTGGCTCTATCATCTTAGTTTTTCTCCTGACCATAATGATAAGTACTAAACCCCTAGATTCTCAGACCCAAAGGCTACCTTGGAATAGGATAGTCTATGCACCTTTCCCAGCAGCCATTCTCTTGTTCTGGCCTTTGTCCACTTGTCAATTTTCAACCCCTGCAGTCTGGGCAAGAGGCTCCCAACACTCCATCTGTAGGCTAGTTTTGTGTACCTAGTCCATTTTTTTGGACCTCTTA
The DNA here is from genome assembly GCF_016433145.1 of Gracilinanus agilis. Taxonomy (NCBI): domain Eukaryota; kingdom Metazoa; phylum Chordata; class Mammalia; order Didelphimorphia; family Didelphidae; genus Gracilinanus; species Gracilinanus agilis. The sequence goes on along the minus strand of NC_058131.1, from coordinate 593,550,889 downwards.
GCTCTAAGAGTGTAGAAAATTCAGTCCCAAAGAAGTCCAGGATGGGTTATGACTAATCTGAAGAATCTACACATTAAAACAGCCAGTTTGTCAGTAAACTTTTCACTAATGTTCTAAATGGTCGTTAGTGTGGAACTTTATAATTTAAAATTATAAATATATTATACTCCTAGTTTCGTCTTTGTCTATGCAGAAGTTCCTAACTTGGGGTCTGCAAATATAAAAAAGCAAATAACTTTTGCTAAGAGCATTTCAATATCATTGGCTTCCTTTTTAATCCTATGTAATTTATTTTATGTACTTAAAAAACACTTTCTCAATAGGCTCATTAGATTTCCAAAGATGTCCATAACATACCAAAAGATCTTGATCTAGTTTATTAAAAAAAATCAAAACAAAACAACTCCTTTAAAAAATCTAGTAGGCTTGATTTCTTTTTAGAAACTATATGGGTTTTTCCCTCAAAAGAATGATTACTTAATTATTCAACAATTAGGATCAATTTATTATAAATAACATGGCTAGAAAATTGGTCTGTAGTTCTCAGGGTCCCTTTGGAGGGTATTTTCCTTAAGTGAACAGAAGCCACAATACCAATTTGCCAGATTTTTGGCACAGGACCCATTTGTAAGAAGTTACATGTTTTCCCATCAGTTCCACAATTTCACCCTTCATTCTTTCAAAACATAAAGTGGTCTTAGGGATTTACTTTTGATTAGTTTGTCATTGAAGTGTAAGGGCTTCCATGGCCCTTCCTCCTCTTCCGTCATTTTTTGGTTTTGTGGTACACATTCTTCCTGGTGTAATACTGGGTTTCTGACTATGTTACTAGACTGCACAACAAGCTTCAATTACTCACTCCTCCTTGTCTCTAGAATAAAACACGAATGCCTCTATTTGGCATTTAAAATCCTTCACACACCAGCTCCAACCTACTTTTTCAGATCAATTAAAACATTATTTACCCTCATGCACTCTACCTCCTGCCCAAATGGCTAGTGCTCTATCTCTCATCTCCCACCTCTGTGCCTTTGCATGAGCTATTCCTTACACCTGGAATGCTCTCTCCTTCCTCCTTTTATCTCTTGGAAGTCCAGCTCCTATCAAGGCTAAGGCTCAAATGCTACCTCTTGGAAAAGCTCTTTTTCTGATTCTCTTACTTGTTAGTCCACACTCTGTAATTACTTTGTAAATAGTTTGTATATATCTTATATTTACTAATAAGTCATTTGGGAACCTTTTGCATCTCCTTAGAAAAATGTTAGCTTTTGAGGGCAGGAACTGTCTTACATTTATATTTGTATCCTCAAGACCTAGTATAGCACTATATACATAAGCAGGGACTCAATAAAGTCTCCATGTGATATAGATTATGATTAATATATAAACACAGACAATAAAAAAGTAGCATAAAATCTACATAAGAAAGACTTGCAAAATATGCCAGTGTATCAGGGGGCCAAAAATCTTTTTTCATTATAGAAACTTTCCACCAATACCATTTCAATATTATATTCTCCCTCACCATTGAATACTTGTCATATTTTTGAAATTCAGACTACATAGTACCATGCCACCATTCACAACCCTTAGTAACCCCAATCACCCACCTTTTCCATTCCTGCTTTTGAATTGCCAAGGGCTGTGAGAGGAAGTAATGAAACCATGGTGACTAAATCCACAACAAATTTATGCTTTCTGGTCTCATCTGAGTTCTCTAAGGCTATGGAAAGGAAATCCTTTGACTCTTCTTCTATGCAATCTCTATCATAGATCACCATTGTGACTTTTCTAAACCTTGTCCATCATGCATTCTGTTTTACTGAAATGGTAAAGATAATGATAAAAGCTCTCTCGACTGCTTTTGTTTATATATCAAAAACTATTTAATTTCAGCAGTTTTAACATATAGCTGCCCTTAGATGATGAAGTAGTCACCATTGCAAAACTTATTTCCTCCTCCTAAGCCTTTGATCCCACCCTTTCTTGTGGTCTCAACAACCATGCTCCACCAACTACTTCCTCTCTCTTTAATCTTTGCCATTCACTCTTTCCTGGATGCTTACAAATATCCATCCTAAAATTTCCTTCACCCTAATATGCTATGAAGCTACTGTTCTGAGGTCCCTCTCTCTGACCTTTCACTGTCAAAGTCATAGGAAATGCAACCTATAAGATATTTTCATCAGCTGAATTGTCAACTGTAATTTTGCTTCCACTGAAACTCCTCTTTCAGTCACTGATTGTCTCCTTATTTGCTAAATATAGATATCTTATCCCCCCCAACAAAACCTCTTCATACCCTTTGACCTCTTTGTAGCTTTTATACTTTTGACTATTCTTCCCTCTCCCTTCTAAATACTCATACATATCTTGACCTCTATGATATTTCACTCTCACTGAAGCACAATTTCAGAGTTGTAAAGGGATCCTTTGGTCATCTAATCCAGACTATAGCTGAAAAAATATCCCCTCCACAATATACTCGACAAGTAGTCATCTAGCCTTTGAAGTCCAGGGGAAAGAAAACTCCATTTTACTTTGACAGTGCTCTAATGGGAAAAAAACGTTTTCCTTATATTATGCCTGAATTTCCCTCTTTGTAACTTCCATTCATTGCTCTTAGATCTGCCTCCTAAAGCCAAACAGAATAGTCACTCTTCCATTGATAGCCCTTCAAATATTCCTCTATGGCTCTGGTCACTCATTTTCTCTTTACTTTATTGGCTTCTATTCCTCCTCCCTAAATGAGGGTATTTTCTCTCTTTTCTCTATATTCTCTAGTTCAGAAATCTTTTCTGCTCCAATGGTGTCACATATCAACCCTATGGTGAGAGAGTGCTTATGTTTGTTGAATTGAATTAGAAAGATGAATTTGGCAGCTGTATGGATACAATGTACAGGACAAAACTATAGTGGGAAGAGAGTAGTGATAGGACAATAAAAGGAGTTATCGGCAGTACACTTTGTAACACTTTGTAAATTCAGTAGTAACTACCACAGACAGTAACTATAAGTTCACTTTTAAAAGATTAAAAAAAGTCTAGGTCAATTTAGATATCTTAGTGGTACTAGACAGATCAGATGTTCTGCATACGGAGAATATGGTCCTTCCACACAACGAGCATGAGAAGCTTAATGAAGGTCCAATAGTATTAATTTTAGACACTCTTCTCTATTCCAGATGTCTACATTATAGTAATACAGTGTCTTCTTAAAAAAGAAAAAGCAATAAATTGGAAAGCCCTCAAAGTTTGTCACACTGCTTCCAGTATGTACCAATTAGATTCTTCTTGGGTCTTCTTTTGTATCCTGCACAGTTACAATTCTGGGACAGAGCACATTTTAAGCATGTAATAAATATGTGATTGACTGGCTGAGAGAATTAAGATAAAGGCTTCAAAGATGTGATAGCCAGGGTGGTGTAACATATAACACACTGAATTATGCTTCTGGAAACTGGGGTCTAGTTCTAACTCTGCTACTAAATATGTGACTCTGCAAGTCACTAAAATATCACATCTGAAAAACAATGGGGTGGGTTAGATTGGATGACCTCAAAGTTCTCTTCCAGTTCTATGATTCAATGACTCCCCTGAAATATCCTTTGCTCAGTGATTAATTGGTTTGTGACACTCATTTTCTTCTTCAACTTACTCAGTTCTCAAGGTAAGACAAGGTATAGCTATCTATAGGGGTACATATAGTTTCATTTGCAAACTTTCTGGATTTCCTCATGGAGAAAAGTGTTGCAATGCAAATATAAACCATCATTTTAAGATTGAGAGTTCATATTTTGGATGATAAAAATGAAATATTTCTTGTGTTGTTTTAGGGATTGTAGCTACCATGTCGTTGACGTAGGTAACTACAGATGGGAAAACTCTCATAACCAATGCTTGTTAGTATTTTCTCTGCCAATTTTAGTCTTAGAGAGCTATCTAGAGATCAGAGAAATAAATGACTTGTCGAGTCACAAAACTAGTATGGTGCCAGACGAGGCCATGAATTCTGGTCTTCTTTGTTCCAAGGCCTATTCTCTAGCTACTATGCCACAATGACTGTACTCTAATAATGCCATGGTTTATGAAATCGCATCATCAAATTCTTAAGCCCTGAATAATATCATTTAACCTTTAATGTTACCACATTCAGCATCTTATATATTTAATACTTAATAAAGATATCATGGATTTCTATTTTTGCCTTTGAGGATGACGGATATACAGTATTTACCTAGTACCATTCTGATAGGTTCTTGTGCTTATAACTATCTCTGAACTGTTTATCTACTCATGACAATTGTTTTAAATGACAGTGAGTTTATGTGTGTCTCAACCAGAAGAGTGCTGGAGTATTTGGATTAGTGAACCATGTTGGTGCCAAACTTGAATACCATAGATGTTTAGCAAGAAGAAGTATAGCCATGTTATTCATCACATTCAGAATTGTTTAGAATGGATAATGCAGAGCTAAAATACAGAAGATTCCCTAGCTGGCTGAGGGGTGAGAGAGGAAGGGGAAGGAAAGGAGGATACAGCCAATCCAGAGGGAAGAGGAAATATCTATCTCCTTATAGGCAAAATGCTATTCAACTAACACAGAACTGACTAACAACTAACAGGGGAGATACATATATTTACTCAAGTCAGTACAAGCCAGTAGGAATTGGTGAAATTCTTGGAAAAAAAATTTAGCATCTGTAATGAACTGCAACTATCCAATTCTACAAGTACATGTAAGACATTTGCTAGACCAGGACTGGGAAAACAAAGATAAAAATCAATAGTTCTTTCCTTTAAGGGTCTCTCACCCTATTGAAAAAGAAAAGCCCATAGGTACACAAAAAGTAATCTGAGGAATAAAAAAGCGCTATAGAATAAAAAGTGCTACAGAGAATTTAGTATTTGGCAAATTTCAAAGTCCCTTACTGGATGAGTCAAACCTTCTTTACATCTTGGATTCAGACTGCTATTCAAATTATGCCTGCCATTTTACAGTGAGTTATAGTGAAATTCGCATTATAATGGTGCTCTTTATAGAAGTGAAGCTGCAGAAAATTTAATGCAAATTCTGAAGGCAGGTAAGTGGATAGAAGTCATATAAAGCCTTGAATTCCAATCCAGTTTCACACATTAACTGTGTGACTCTGGGAAAGTCACTTAATCTCTGCCTGTCTGAATTTCCTCTCTTGTAAAATGGGGATTATAATAACACCTACCTCATGGGATTTTTGTGAGGGTCAAATGACACATTTGTAAAGCACTGAGAACAGTACCTGGCACATAGTAGGCACATAATAAAAAATGTGGTTTTCTTCCTTCCTTTTTTCTTTTTTCATTTGCCCAAGACTTTTCTTCCTTCTTCCCTCCCAAACACCCTACCCTGCAAAAACAGAAACATTTAGGATGATGCAATTCTTTGAAAAAACAAGCACATTTAGGTCCTATATATTCTCCCAGTTATGCTATATGGCTATAAATTGAGGAATGTTCTAGTCAAAGAATCACAATTGAAAGTGACCCCCACGGGTAAGAGAAGAGTGCACAATGGGTGTGACTAGGTTCCAACATATTACTAATAATAGTATTCCTGTGAAAAGTTGTGAAAGACATCATCAAGGCTATGTATTACAAGAAAAGGGTGTAAAGTGGGCATGTATCAAGAATGAGGGAAAGGAGCAGATCTGGGAGAACATTGTACACAGAGACTGATGCACTGTGGTACAATTGAACATAATGGACTTCTCTACTAGCAGCAATGCAAGGATCCAGAGCAAGGCTGAGGGACTTATGAGAAAGAAAACTAGCCACATTCAGAGGAAGAACTGTGGGAGAGGAAACACAGAAGAAAAACAACTACTTGAACACATGGGCTGATGGGGATATTATTGGGGATGTAGACACTGAATGATAACTCTGGTCCAACTATCAATGATAAGGAGTTAGGTCTTGATCAATGGCGCATGTAAAACCCAGTGGAGTTGTGAGTCAGCTGAGGGGGCTTGGGGGGGGGGCTTGGGGGAGAGGGAAAGAATATGAAATATGTAACTATGGGAAAATATTCAAAATAAAAATTAAAAAAAATCATTGTTCATTTAAAAAAAGAATGAGGAAGAAAGGATGGACAGCCTTATTACAATAGTTTATGAAATACTAAAAGAACTAAAGGAAGGCACCTAGTGCTTTAAGTATATGTTTTCTGGCAAATTTACAGAAAGACTTGGAAAAGACACACAGAATGAGAGGAAACAGATTTTTATCTCTAATAGTGGAAACTGATATTACATGTCCAACAAAGTACCAATAAATGTTCTTGGCATTCTTGGGGCTTTACTTCTTTAAAATTATTTTTAAGAGCTAAATAAATGCTTGCTGACTGACTGGTTGTTATCAGACCCTAGATTAAGAACATAGCAAAGCATCCCTGAAGAAATCTGTAATCACAACCAAATTTGGCCTTACTATTCACACAGGTTAAGATCAAGTAGGTAAAGAATGTCTATTGCCCAAATTATGACAAGTGTTTGTTTGGACAATCTATAAAGTTTGGCACTGCAGGAATGGAGGAGTTACACTCTGTGTCACTCTAAGAAACTTTTGAATTGGTGAGATTACAAATCCATTTGAACATCTGAATAGTAACAATTTCAGATTTTTATTATTCTAGTAGTCTGGGGACAAACTCCAATTCTATTTCTGCCACCAGGACACATGGCTATTTTCACAAGAGAAACAATAGTTTTGTGTCATCTTTGCTTGTGGAATTCTTTCTCCTTTTTAATTTCCAGGTGGACCTTCCTATCTTGTTATCTTGGCATGAAAGAACTAGAAATTGAGTATTTATGAAAAGATGCATTCACTTATTCCACTAGAAATTAGCATGTACTTCCTTCCTTGGTCAAAATACTTAGGACAAACAAATTGAGAAAAGTTTAAAAGATTTCAGAGGTGAAAGGAAGCTGACACTTGTTTTTTTTCTGGCCCTCTGATCTTGAGCTTCATAGGATCATAAGAGCTAAAAGCATCCTTAGAGATGACCTAGCCCAACTCTCTCATTTTACAGATGATGAAATTGAGGGCTGGGGATGAAGTGATTTGTCTAATGCCATCTGGCTAACAGAGTCTGTATTTGAACTCATATCCTCTGACTCCAAATGTTCATATTCATACATTCATGAAAATATTAATTTTGCAAGAGCAAAGAGGAGCTAAAAGAAAGTATATCTCCTTATTGAACAGTGTCTTATCAAAGTTTGGAATAATTGTCATATTAGTATATTTCCAAGGTAAGCACTCAATGTTTTTCAATTGGAATATTCTCTTGAAACATACTCTAACATCTGTGAAAATTGTCACTGAATTTCTACTAATTCCACAGGATAATGGATTTAGAGTGGTTAAATCACCTCTTTAATTTTAACAACACATTGAGAGACTTCCGGGACTAGAAAGTAACTTATAGTTAGTTTCCTGTGACTGGATGTTATCATTAAACTTTTCTTTTTTTCCTTTCTTTTTTTTTCCTCCCTCAGCAACACCAAATTTTCATATATGGAGCATTCCCAAACTATGTTATTTTGAAGGGGAGGGAAGATACATAATTTTCTAGTACCTTGGAATGAAGTATGTGTTTCAAATACTGGTAGGATGAACAAATGTCCTTGAATTAAGATGGTTCTTTCTAACCACAGCAATTTATTCCTCTGGATTGCTACTGTCAATAACTAAAATGCATGCTTGCAGGAAGTCTTAAAATTATTAGGACCATCATACCATTTGCCCTGTAGACATTCTTTGAACGAACCTTTTTTGGTCTTAGAATATGAACAGGTAATGGAATTTGTACAGTGAAGAATCAATGAAGCACAGTGTCTTGCGGTAGTTATAGATGGATAGACAAATGGGCATGGAGAAAAGAATCATAAACTTTATGTTAACAGCAGAACCAGTTTTTTTTCCCAATAGAAGCAATGAAAAAGAAATGCAAACTGTAGAATAGACTATGTTGTTCTATGGAGGATAGTGTTGACAATTTAAAAAAAAACATGAAAGCACCATGGATAATCATAATGAATCACATATTATTGTAATAGGATGTGTATCCTAGGGACTTTGCTTCTTAATGACATCACCAGGTTGGATTGCCATGGGAACTGGTAGGTGCTCCTTCACTAGAGTTCTTTAGCCAAAAGGAAAATGACTGCTTGGAGGGGATATAAAAACAAGCATTCCTTGCCAAATATGGATTGATATTAGGGTTATGCAGGAACTAGTTCTAGCTCTATATAGAGCCCAAAGTTTAATTTTCATTGTGAGTATTTATACTTCTGGAAGCCGCAATCTACAAATCAGAGCTTAAGTTATTGTTTTATTGATTATTTAGACTTAGAAGGTGGTAAAAGTGCAAAATTAAAGGAATGTGTACATACTTCTATTTTTTAAACCCTTTTCAGAATCAATACTGTGTATTGATCCCTAGGCAGAAGAGCAATAAAGTCTGCTAGGCAATGGAGGTTAAGTGACTTGTCCAGGGTTACACAGCTAAGAAGTGTCTGAGGCCAGCTTTGAACCCAGGACCTCCCTCTCTCAATCCACTGAGCCACTTAGTTGCCCAAGACAGTTTTGTTTTTTGAGAGCTAGATTGTTAAACATTTCCCAGAACATACCTTAGAACTCTTATAAACATTGCTTGAGCTCAGCTGAAATGCAGTAGAAAGCTATCATCAAAGTGGAAGTCTGGTGACTGTAGACCACCACCACCACCACCACCAACTGCCATTTATATCTCTTTAAAATTTGCAAGATGCTTTACATTCATTATCATATTTGGATCTTACACCACCCCTGATCTAAATGTTCTCTCTTGAAATCCTGAGATTCAGTGATTCCATGCACACTTTCTAAAAAAAAACTACAGATGAACAAAACAGTTGATAAGTCAGATGAAGCTACTCTTTTATATTGATAGGTGTTATCTAACTTCAAGAAAATAAGGATGCAAAATTGCTTCAAGAATTAAGGATATTGGGGGCAGCTGGGTAGCTCAGTGGAGTGAGAGTCAGGCCTAGAGACAGGAGGTCCTAGGTTCAAACCTGGCCTCAGCCACTTCCCAGCTGTGTGACCCTGGGCAAGTCACTTGACCCCCATTGCCCACCCTTACCAATCTTCTACCTATGAGACAATACACCGAAGTACAAGGGTTTAAAAAAAAAGAATTAAGGATATTAAGGTACTTGGAAGTATGAAGAACTTTATCTTGATGAGGATGTAGTATGGGTTTAATAACAAAATTCTAAAAACTTACAGCCAATCACTTAGCCCCTGGGTATGAATCACTGTGTATTAGACCTGGAAGATTTCCTCTTATTAAGAGGTTGTTCCTCACAGTGTGGTGGGGAAAAAAACAAACAAACCAGCAGACAAAGAATCAAGGGATGCTTGATTTTAATTTCAGCTTTATCATCAACTATCTCTGTGACCTATTGCTCAGGACATAGTAAGTACTTACTGAATGACTGATGACTGACTTGAGCAGGATAATTACCTTAATTGGGCCTCAGTTTACTTATCACTAAAATAAGATGTTGAACTAGGTTATCTGTAAGGTCCATCTCATCTCTAAAGTTCAACGATTCTAAGTGATTTGCCCAAGGTCACACAAGCTGGGTAATACCAGAGGGGTAAGCTAAAACCCAATCCCTTACCTCATGCTTCCATAATAAGATTATACTTTTCCCCACTCGAGGCATTCCTTACCAAATGATTCTGATAAAGTTAAAATCATTTCTGAGAACAAGAACTATTTGTAATTATTGAAAAAGTAAAAGGCTTTTTTTAAAACCATACAATTATAATTACATAACACTATTAGCTAATTTTTTTCTACTGCATTTAACTAGCAGACAAAACAAAGTAGACATTTGGGGGATTAAGTTGGAGAGTCACTATTAAATGCTGAACACTAGAGAACACTTGTAGGCATTTAGTCTAAGAATATAGTCAGGGTTTATGCCAAGTACATTCCTCCTGAAATGGGGTGGCAGGATCTTTCCAGTCTTATGCTTTTCTCCTAATTCAAATTTCTCTATTTCCTGCAGCTTATGATAAAAATTAATTTGCCTGGAAGCAATAAATTAACTTGAACTAGATGTTGTATGATTTAGATTTTAAACTATCTCTAGTATTCTGTGCAGTGTTTGGTATAGAGTGGCCACTTAATAAATAATTATTGCCTGATGATAATATAAATAGGAGGAAATCTTTAATTTCCAGATAACCATGAAGGTAAAAAAGAAGTTGCATCAGAAGAAGCAGAACAGGTGATATTGAAAGCTCAGGAAAAAAAAAGATTGATTCAATTAAGTTCTACATGACAAGTCAATCACTTTTGAGTTTTATTTTTCTATCTCAGCTCCCTTTCTAAAAAGAACTGATTTCTGTGCCTGCTTCTCACTAGAAAATACCAAATCCCAAAACATAACTACTCCTTTTGTTTTTCCACAAGGGTTATGGCTTCCATTCTCAAGGATTTGTCTGCTTCTTAGAAAGTGGCAAAAACTACACTACATTCAATCAAACAAATGTTGATTAAGCATTTACTTTGAGCTAAGTAAGGCTCTAGGGATTGCATTTAATCTAATAGGAAGGTACTTATTTTAACTTTACCAGACAGGAACTTTCAGCTCCATTTATCACAAAATTAAAAACATTTAAAAGTAAGGACAAGTATAGTTTATTATAACTATACTTTTTAAGTTTGATAAATTCAAGAAAATCTAATAATCAAATTAAGTTATATACATTTTATGCTCCCAAACTAGCAAAAATTTTAGATTTGTATTGAATGCTAAAAAAAGTATTATACGTTCTTCAATTTTTCCTAACATTTCTTTTGTTTTATGATCCAGAATCCTTTCATTTTAAGTTATCTCTGTTCCCTCACACCTGTTTTAACAGGTTCTACTCTGCTAATTTAGTGGAAGTTTTCCCTGAAGAGGAAAAGTCTGGGATAAATGACTAGCCTTTTAAAAGTCAGATTAGTTTGTAAAGGAGGAATAGATAGCCCTGCCATCTCATCTGTACAGATCATTTTGGGTAGTGCGGTATTTAGTTCTTGGATCTGGAGGAAAATGTCCTACTGTTCTTTTTGGCACTTCCTTGCTATGGGGTGGAAAGCTGTAACTGATCTCTTCAAACTGTCAAAATAAGAAGAGAAAGGTGGATCTGATCTAAATAGCTTAATGTGCAAAGGGAGGTATGAGAGTTTAGAGGTCCTTTTCAGGTACAATTACATTTAGGAAAAGATAGGACCACACTTTTCTGTTTTTCTTGGTGGGGGTATTTATTATAAGTTAAATTGTATTATAATTGACTTCAAAGACAATAAATCCTTCAAAATTTCACCAAACTGGGAAAAATAATTTTTGTATGTGTTTTCATGTTATTGTTTTATTCTTTTTCTATATTTTCATTTAACCTTGTCCTGTCTAACCTGTTAGATTGCATGTCTAAAGTGAAGCCCTTAATTGGGGTGGGATTGGGAGAATGTGTTCGGTTCTATTCATGACTTTGACTCTGATATGCCTTTCAAAATAGGGGTCCAACTCAGTGTTAATATCATCTTGTTTGAAAAATGACATTCAAATAACTACAGGAGAATGTTTGATTAGGTCTAAACGTTGTATCTACCAAACCAGAGACTTTGTCCTACTTTTCATTCTACAAAATATTCCTCAATGCCATTTGAATTCATATGCCTTATATATCTTACTACTCTGTGACAAATTCATTAAGTGCTTCTCTTTTTGCTTTTTTTAACCAAGTATAGAAGTTAAACTTGATTTATTATTAAGCATGCAACCAATAGCAGAAAAAGTTCAGAAACAGTAGAACATTTCATTTGTTGTATGTGCAAAGGATCTTACTTTGCCACTTTCAAAATATTGTTTTCTTGTATAAAATGGCAAGAACTTCTATTGTTTTCCCTTATCAAGCCCTACAAGTTGATTAAGTAATAGGTGAAGATTTCCAAAGGTAACCTGTTTCAAACTGAAAATGAAAATTTACTAAAAGTGAAAAGCATCGAATTCAGATTATAGAAGCCTCCTAGCAAGTGAGTTGCTTTTTATGATAGTGAATAATTAATTTTTTCCCCTCCGAATCCGAAATACAAATGATAGAGTCCTGAGTACATGTGAACCCAGTCTATGCCTCCAAGTATTGGACTTTTAAAGTACAATACTGTTTAATATTGTTTGGTGGTTCTTGGCCCAAAAATGGCAGAATATTCGGTATTTGCTCAAATTACTTGGACTTTTTTGGTGAAATTCTCAAAATTGAAAGTCACTATTTCTGGACCAGCCTATTTAGTTATTCCAACATAATTTATATTCTCGGTTGTGTCTACTTTGATAGGGGCCAGGCGGTTTATTGAAAGGAATTTGTGTTCATTATTTCCGCTAGATGGAGCTGTTTTCCCTAATCCTTTTGCGAAATATTCAATTTATAAAATAAATGCACTCCAATGCCACCTTAAACCACACGACATAATAGCAGCTCACAAGCTCCCATTAAAATCTCAATTTGGGGAAAATTGATTCTACCTCTTAGCAAATGCAATGCAATTACTCCAACGCGCTACAATCAAGGATCATATCAAAGCATCCCCCAACTTTTGCCCAGTACCATAAGTACACCTGTTCTTCCCAACCCCCATCTCTGAGCTAACGCAGCTAACCAGGGAATTAGCAAATGAGGAGCTTGAGGTGCCCTGCCCCGCGATAGTCAGCAGCAGATGCCTTGACAGGCACGCTCCTATCTGGCCACAGAACTTGTTACAGTTTTGTGACAGCAAAGATTCCAGTTGATACCTTTGGAGGAGACCAAAATCCTCCCCCCCCCCCCCCAACCAGGACAGGATGGAAACCCCGGAAGAAGGTTACCCAGAAGGAACCACTGACAGCATGCTGAATGGGATTCATCCACCACCCACCCCCGCGTTCCAGCCCCAGGGCAAGCGACTTCTGGGGTATTTTTGTAGCTAGATGAATAGGATAAAAAGCAGGCAGGGCTGAAAGTTTGGGGCCAGCGACTGACTCGCCAATTGGGTTTTCCTGCAGAGAGTCAGGATCGCTGAGGTTTTCAAGGAGCTGACGGCTGCAAACGTGAGGTGTGCGGCAGCAGCCCCCCACTGCAAAACCCGTGGTACACGAGACAAGAAAAGCACGGCACACATACGTACATGTACACACATATACACTCCGCGGAGCTGAAGGCGAGAGAAAAACTACAGTCCACCAATACAAACACGAGTGCTATTCCCAGGATCTATTCCAATCGCGACCTACTGCTAAAGGGAAATTCTTTTTGGCGAGGTGGGGAGAAATCAGACACACAAAAACTTTAATGCCAAGAATTGAAAAGCAAATCAGAGCAATAAAACACAAATCAAGGGAAATCTGAAAACAAAAACGAGTAGCAACGGGGTGCCAGGGCTGGGGTGGGGGGCAGAGGAGGAAGGAACACGACGGGGCGGCTTAGATAAGAATCCTAGTGTGAGACTACTACCGTCGGGGCTGTCTGTCAGCAAACCCAGAGGGAGGTGAGGGTGAGTTGTCTCTCCCAAGGTGACTGGTTTTGGGGGTGGGGGGGTTCTGGGTAGAGTGAGGAAGAATGAGTTCCCTCCTCCCCCATTCACCTCACTCTCTTCTAGCCTCCCCAACGATTCCCGACTCTGCGTTCTTACCTTAACGGCTGCATGAGCCCCTCCGGCCCACGGGGGGTGGCGGTGAGGAGGGGGTGAAAGGGGACCGATTCTTTGACCCGAAGGGACCGAGGGAGGGTCGGCCACCCCGGGGTGTAGTCCCCTCCACTCCTCTCCCCACTAAATTCTCTGCGGCTGGGCTGGGAGCTCGATCCCCCCTCCCTCCCCTACTCCCAGCCCACCCACCCCTCTGTTTAGCTGCAGTTCGGGGAGCCCTGCATCCTTTCCCGCTGCATGTCTACGAGAGACTGGCGGAGGCAGGGACAGGGTGTGAAAGTAAAGTGATTTCCACCCCCCCCCCCCCTTCCCGAACTGATCAGCCTAGTCTGGAAGAGATAACTAGATAGACTGGCAGGCAGGGCTAGCCCCCTCCCTCCGCTAACCCTCCACGTGCTGGTGCGAGAAGGTTTGTTAACATGCAAAAGGAGGAAGGGGGAAGGGGTGAAGGGGTGGGGTGGGGGCGGGAGACAGAGAAGCCGCTCAGCTCCGATCTACGGGACCGGGAGAGGAGTGGAAGTGAAAGAGGGTGCCAGGGGGTGTAAATCCCTTCTCCCCTCCTATCTTCAGCCACTCTCCCACATCGAAACACCGACCCAAGGAAGGCAGGGACACCTTAAGAAAAAGTGGGAAGGGGAGCAAGGTGAAGGGAGAGGGAAAGAGTAAAGGAAAATGGGGGAAGGTCTCAAAGCCCCCTAAGCAAATGTGCTCACTGGTTAGATCAGGATGAGCAGGGGAAGCTTAGACAGATGTTCTGCCTCTGACCGGCCGGGCAGAAAAGCTCCCTACAAGTTTTTGACTCTCCCACGGAAATATCTAGGATTTCCACCCTGATCCCAACTATGGGGAAGTTGCTGTGCACACGTCTTTAAGTGTATCAAAAGCCAAAAGTGCATTTAGAGCTTAGGGTCGGAGGATCTCAAAACGCACTGAATTAGAGACAATATTGTTGCTCCAGTATACTTCCGTACGTGACAGGAGGGGTTTGTCTTTTTTAAAAAACAGATTTACTAAGTGTACAGTATGTGTCTATTCTGTGTAGACAATGCTGAGCATGGCTGACATCCTATCACAGCTTTTAAACACTTCTGTGGAGGGGAGAAGGCAAGAAGACATCAGAAACTAACTACAGCCTGGAAATAGAAAAGAGTGATTTTATCCGTTTCCTTTATTAGGGAAGTGAGAATAGAGAGGCATGCCAGCCAGCCACTGATTGTGTCCTCCGAGGACAAGGGAATGTGATGCAGCAAATGAAAAATTCCAGTTAACCTTGTGAATGGTCCATCTCATTTAGTTTCACCTCATACTCAAACTAAGGAAACCTAAGGACCACACAATCAATACTTGCCGGCCGGGGGGAGGGGGAGAAGTATCCATTTCAGATCTGAAAATCAGGCTCAGGGCGAATTAAGTATTTGTTTTTGCTGTTGGATCAGACCTGTGAGTTCATCAATGTAGAACTCCCAATATGGGAACTCCTTCCACCAAATACAATTAATAACAATGATAATAATAAACAACCAGCATTTAAATAGCTCTTTAAGACTTGCAAAGCCCTAGTACACGATATTTCATTTGATCTTCACAGAAGCCTTATGAATTCACTGCTTTTATTCTCCCCATTTTATAGATGGATAAATTGAGGCTGAAAGAGGTTGTGTTGTTTTCCCAGGGTAACACAGCTTGTAAATATCTGCTGTGAAATACAGATGTCCCCACTGGTAGGTAGTCCATCACCTTAGCCTGTTACAAAGACAGAAAATTCATAATTTATTCCCTCAGAAAGTTGCTTGGAATATCAGGTGTTTAATGACTTGTTCAAAGTCTTGTCAGTAGGTCTTCCTGATTCCAAATTTAGTTCTCTATCCCCTAAGCTAGATTGCTTCTCTGAACTAGGCAATTGCTTCTATTCATTTTGGCCAGAGCATTGAGTTTTCTGTTTTTATGGAAAATAAACTTTAATGGGATAAGTAAACTATAGATGTGAATATACAAACAAAAAATAAGGTTTAAATAATGTCTAAAATATATAAATTGAAGTATAATTACATTTACAGTTTGATAAATATTGCTTCATCTCAATATTATGGGTCCCTCTTGACTATTCACCTTATTAGTAATTTATTTAAGATAGACGGCCTAGTGAAATTAGAAACACCAGACTCCAAAGACCTGGCTTAAAATTCTGTAATTTGTGTTGTGTCACAAGTATCACAGACAAGTACTTTCTGAATTGTGAAAACATGACAGCTTGTTCCATCTTCTTTTTCTTTTTTGACGAAAGCTCTCCAAACTATTCGGTTTAACTGGGACTCCATAGCCATTTCATCATAAAAGGAAGTCACTGAAAAATCCCCAACAAGATTTTCACCTGTGTTGTTTTATATTTTAAGGAGGGTGGACAGAAAGTCCTGAGGCCTAAGAGGCAGACAGACTATAATTAATACAATCATCTTGCTGTGAAAACAGCCAGCAGGCATTTACCTTAGCTGTGTTCATTTGGTTTGCTTTCCATTGTTTTATTTTTAGTACAGAAGACAAAAATTCTAATGTCACCCATGAACTACTTCATTAGATTTGCATTATGTCTGGAATATATACATAAATAGGGTCTAGTTTGGTTTATTTTGTTCTAGAACTGTAATTTCATCTGCTAGGGAACTCCCAGGTGAGGAAATTCCTCCACCATTACAAATCAACATCTATAATTTATAATTTGGGAGAGTTGGTGCGACATGTAGAGATTAAGTAATCTGTTCAAGGCAGTATGTGTCAGAACCAGACTTTTAGATGGAGGTTAACAAAGTGGGTAGGCATTAAATGCTGACAGAAAGACAGAGGATAGAGTTTAAAAGTGTCCTAAGATCATATAGGATCATAGAATTAAAGCTGAAAAAGGACCTCAGAGACCACCTAATCCAACACCTTCCTTATACTGGTGGGTGACCCTGGATAAGTTGCTTAACTTCCCTAACCCTTAGTTTCTTCATCTAGATGTGAGGAGGGTTAGATTTGGATTGAGTGATTTATACTTGTGACTTCATATCATATTTTCTACTCCATTCTTAAATGCCTATGTTTTACTATGTTAAAAGTGGGGTATTTTACCTGGAAGGTTAACTGATTTGTCCAAAGTCACTCCAAAAGGAAATGAATCAGTGTGTTTGTTTGCTACCAATATTCCTGAACTCTTTAAGCATAGTAACGAACTAAACTTGGGTCAACTGTTAAAAAGGAAGCCAAAGAAGAAATGACTCTACTAATGGGTTGGTAATCACCAGACTTGACTTGGACTTCACCAAAAGATTGACTTTTTCTTAGGTTTTAGTGGCACACACCAGAGGGGACAATCAGGAGCCCCGAAAAGGGCCACTTTTCTTTATCTTCCAGCTATGTGCCCTGCCCCTAGATTTTTGGTTGTATTTCCAGTTTTTACTCAATCTGTCCTGAGGAGTTAGGGTGCAGTTTCTGTCTCGAATTCAGCTGCAAGTGTACTGAGAGCATGATTTTCATGAGGGAAGGGAGTCACCAAACCCCAGAATGGTTGGGTTGGAGTGAGTCCTCTGGCACTGTGCCCGATCACAGCCTTCGGAGCAGCATCTTCACAAGGTGTGAGAGCCTCTCTTCTTCCTTCTTTGAGTTAGTCAGGAATGCCTTCACAGAGGCATTCTGAGGGCTCTAAATGCTCACAAACTAGCCATGAAACATCCACAACCTTTTGTGCACTGTGACTTCTGGTACAGCGTGGTCAGAATACCAGTAATGTCAAGAGCTGGCCCCTGAGGTTCCCTAGAGATCTGGTGCTTTTCCGTGCATTAGTGCCTTATTATCCTTTGATCTTTGCTAGTTAGGTAGCAACCCCTCTCTCTTGTTGTCCTGTGCTGCTAGAATGAAGACCAATCCCACAGACTGACCCCATGCTGGCTTTGCCAGTAGGATATTGAAGAAAGAGGAGAGTTTTGGTGCTGGATTATTGACTGTTCAAGGAGACAGAAGGATAGAACTGAATCTTTGACTGCTGGGGAGCATACTATACTCCATCTTCACCCTTAGCAGGTCTTTTCCATTGTCCTCAGACCATGGTGCCCTAACCAAGAGGGTTTTAAACTTGCCCACCAACTTCTGGTCAGCAGTGGGAAGGAAATGAGGTGTTTTTGGAATTTGAGCTTTGTCATTTATCTCTTTGGAAATCTGGGAACTTAGGTCATCCTGATTCCCAGTCTAGCCACTCTACTCACTTTGGCACCTAACTGCTTATTATATTGAGCACTAAGAAAGCCCATGTTATGGTGCTGGGAAAAAAAGCTGATCATTTGTTGTCCCAAGTCTGCATCATACATGATTTCCAGATCTGTTATGCTTGCTTCATTAGGATGCCAGCTTAGAAAATGGATTTATCAGGGAATATAGATCAGGTCCTAGTTCCCAAACCTAAAAATAAGATATAGAGTATATTTGCTGGGGTATACTAATGCCAGATATAGTAGCAATAGGAAATATTTATAGTATTTTAAAGTTTATAATGTGCTGTATATTTTTTCTCCTTTGAATCTTATACCAATCCTTGGAACCAGGCACTGCAGATATTATTAAACCCATTTTAAAGCTGAAGAAATTGAGATTTGGAAAGGTTAAGGGACTTGCTTATTGTCCTATAGCTTGTACATTTCAGACGTAGGATCTGAATACAGGATTTTCTCACTCTAAATCTGACATAGTCTATCCATTACAGCCACATTGGCTCTGACTCTAGCCTAATTACTCCTATGGGATATACTTAAAGAAAAAAAGAAAATCACAGTTCTTTAAAAAAAATTCCCTCTATATTTATACAGGTACAATTGAACTAAAATGGATAATGGTAGCCTCAAAGAATTCCTGGAGCCTGAGGGATTTGTGGAGAAGAGGAAAGGTACAGTCTTATCTTGCTAACAGAGGGTTAGACAAATTTTGTTAAGCATAGGAGCCTCGGGGGTTCCTCCCCACCTTTTTAGTACCAATTGAGAAATGGTATCTCCTCCTCTCAATTTGCTTCACTAAATTATAGCCTAGAAACCTGGTTACAGGAGGGTGGGGCTCCGAAATTTTGGGTCATGACAATCCCTGCATTTACTGAATTGTGGTATTAACATATATCCCTAGACAAAAACAAATGAACTAATAAACAATGTCTGTTGCTCACGGTAAGGCAAGAAAAAAAATTAGCTGTTTCATTTTCATTAATTATATTTTTCTTTGGCCTCACATCCCCAAAGCTAGTCTTTTTGTTAAATAATAAAAGACTATAAATCAAAACAGAAACCCTTAGATAAACTGGTAGACGGCAGTGTGTCATTAAAGAGATATATTTAGCTAATGAATGAATGATTTCCTTCCTCATGAATGTTTCAACAATTCAATAAACACTTATTAGTTATTATCATGTGCAAGGTGTTGTGTTAGGTATTGAGGACCCAGAGATAGATGTGACATAGGCTCTGCTTTCTAGTTGCTTAGCATCAGATGGGGGAGGGAGTGGGAAACAAGTGCCCAAACAACAATGAGAAAGATGGATATAAGGGCAAAGGAGAGGTCCAGGTAAAGGGCTATGAGAAATCCGATGAAAAGCAATCACTTTCTTTTGACAGAGGGCCAAGGGGTGTGGTGGGATGTCAGGGAAGGCTTTGGGGAAGCGAATTTGAGTCAGGCCTTCCTTGAAGGAAGAGAGGGGCATCAGCAGATGGAGAGAGGTGAGCAACCATTCAAGGCTTTGGAGGTGATGTGAACACAGATGAAAGATCAAGTAAACAAAGCAGAAAAGAGCCTCTCTGGAGAGATGTGAAGGGGGCTGGTAGGAGATATGGCCAGACATGTAGACTGGAACAATTACTGGAGGGCCTTGAATGCCAATATGAAGTTTATCCTTATTTGGTAAGTAATAACAAATCAATAAACATTTTTTAAAATTGGAAAATGAGGGGATGTCTTTCAGTTGGGAAATGGCTGAACAAATTGTGGTATCTGTTGGCGATGGAATACTATTGTGCAGAAAGGAATAATGAACTGGAGAAATTCCATGTGAACTGGAATGACCTCCAGGAATTGATGCAGTGAAAGGAGCAGAACCAGGAGAACCTTATACACAGAGACTGATACACTGTGGCACAATCCAATGTAATGGACTTCTCCACTAGCAGCAATGCAATGATTCAGAACAATTCTGAGGGACGCATGAGAAAGAATGCTATCCATATTCAGAGGAAGAACTGTGGGAGCAGAAAAACAGAAGAAAAACACCTGCTTGAACACATGGGTTGATGGGGGATATTATTGGGGATGTAAATGCTAAACAATCACCCTAGTGCAACTATCAATAGTACTGTCTTGATCAATGATACATGTAAAACTCAGTAGCATTGTGTGTTGGCTACAGGGAAAGAACATGAATCATGTAACCATGGAAAAATATTCTAAATAAAAAAATAACTAACTAATAAAATAAAACAAAATCACTCTAGACCAGGGGTCAGCAACCTTTTTGGCCGTGAGAGCCACAAACGCCACATCTTTTAAAATGTAATTTCATGAGAGCCGTACAGTGCTCACAGTGCACGCTCTTGTAACAGCGCCTGAAAAAAAAATTGACTTTATGGCTCCTGCAGAAAGAGCCATACGTTGCCGACCCCTGCTCTAGACAATAAGAAATACATAGAGAAGGGACATAATCAGAGTGATATAATAGGAAGATCATTTAGATAGCAGTGTGAAAGATGGATTGGGGAAATAACATTAGGATCATCATAAATATAAAGATGGAAGGGACCTTAAAACTCTTGTAGTCCAAATACTTCATTTTACAGATTTAGCTGAATGTCAGAGAGATGAAACGATTTAGTCAAGATCACACAGGTAGTAAATGGCAGAGCTGGGTTTTGAACCTCGGCTTTGACTCCGAAGTCAATAAACTTTCCACTTGATCACACTGACTCCCATTATTAGGGGATAGACTAGGCAGGTGGATCAGTTAATAGACTATTATAATAGTTAAGGTGAGAATAAATGAGTTAGAGGTAGGCTAGTTGCATGAGTTGGAGATATATCCTGGAGATAGAAAAGAGGGACTAGGCAATTAATTGCATCTGTGGAGTGAAGGAGAGGGGAGAGGCAAAAGTAACTCTAAAGTTAGTCATCTGAGAACATAGTAGAGTTATTAACAGAAACAGAAAGTTAGAGTTAGGGGAAAAAATGCTGAATTCAGTTTTAAATAGGTTGATTTTGAAGTTCCAGTGAGACATCAAAGTAAAACTATGAGCTGTTTGTCAGGGAGCTGGAATTCAGCACTGGAAGTTTGGGGAGAAGCTGGGAAGAGAGAGATAAATTTGGGATTTTTCTACAAAGATAATTGATGAACTTAACGGAGAGCATGTAGATGTATATACATGTGTGTATATGATTTGCAAATATATGCACACATGCATATATTACATCAAGAAATTTAATTTCTGATGTAATAAGGTTCTATAGGGATTCCTCTCATTTGATCCCTGTTAACTACAGAAAAACAAATGCTTAATCCAGAATCAAACCAGTAATTTTTGTTTCTAACATGTCAGAAGTTATCAGAGGATGTTAAAAAATATGAGCTGGTATTTTTGAGTGAAGATGGACTAGATCTACATTGACTAATATTCCTGTCAAAATCCCATTTTTGAGGGGATAGAATGGAGTTCTATTCCATTTGTGCTCCACAACCAATGTGTATTTATATGCATATATACACACACTATATATATGTATATATGAGATTCATAAATGATTAATGATCTGTCTATATGCATATATAAGAAGGTCTAGAAAAGAATTTTGGAGGATGCTCATGATTAAGGGGTCAGGAGGGAAGAGAGAAGAGGAGACAGAAAAGGTGAAATCTAGGAAGTAGGAAGAGCATCATGAGATTCCAGTATCATAGAAGCTGGAGGGAGGAGAAGATATCCGAAGGAGAGGAGTTTCCTAGTGTCAAATGTCAAAGAGGTAAAAGAGGCTGAGGACTGAGAGAAGCACAGTAGAGTCTCTGAAGAACAGGAGATAATGACCACAAAGCATGGTTAGGGCAGAAAGAAAAGTTGTGCTTTCTCTTTGAGGCATTGAATCATACAGTTTGTTGGCTGCTATAAGCTGTGAGAATACTTTGAAGATTTGAACAACCACAGATTCAGGAGAACAGATGGGATGTGGTAAGAGTACAGATCCAGAGGCCCCCACAACATCACCCACAGGAACCCTCTCCTTTACAATTTAGAAACCTTTGGGGCTAGCTGGCACAAGATATTGCTTAGTAGTGAGTCCGAGAGAAACTGAACCCTGCTTGGAGCCCAGCTTTCATAAGCCGATCCATAAGATAGGACCATAATATAGATATTCCTAACTATGTGTTGAAATTATTTTTCTTTACTTTTGTACCTCCCTAACAGTTAGTTAGCTTATAGGCAGCTAGATGGCCCAGTGAAGAGAGCATTGGGATTAAAGTCAACAATACTGGAGTTCAAATCCATCCTCAGAAACTTCTCTGGCTATGTGACCTTGGGCAAGTCATGTAACCTCTGTTTGCCACTGGAGAAGAAAATCTCGAGCCAATCCAGTATCTTCATCAAGGAAACCCCATGAACGTGACTAGAATGCCTGAACAACCATACTTAAATCTAATAACTCCTAGTATTGACCCTGTGGAGCTGACCTGTGGCACTGTTCAGGTGTATGGCTCACTCTTCTTCCAATACTACCTAATAATAACTGACTGTCATACTCATTAATTATTCTGCTGGAGTTTTCTGCTTAACATTACCCTGGACTAAAAGCCTTAGGGGACTTTAGACATCTCTGAGTTGACCTTGGGTATCGGATTAGAGGAAGAAGGGGACCTGGAAGAATCTTCTTTGGGTCACAACTGTTTCTAGGTCCTCTCTTGATTTTAGGCAGAAAATTCTAGGCTCTGGAACCCTTGATAGGAATCCCTTTTTCTCTCCCTGAGAGATCTGTATACTAGTAAATGTTTTAACAACCAGCTAAATCGTGACCCACTTAGTATGTTTTTTCCATCACTTTCTTTTATCACCAACAAAATAATACATAAAGCCCAGATTTTTTGTATTTGCCTATTTCTAAGGTATGATTATGCACACTGAAAATTAGGAGCTGGCTTCAGTACATTTTTGGATCTAGAACACACCTGGCTTTATAATCTCAGGGTTCCCCAAGATGATGCTGGCACCTAAGTGAGGGGCCAAGAATTGGTTCATTCTCCTAGTTTTCCCAGAATGGAAGCTGGTCTGGAGACAGTTTAGAGAGGACTACTTCAGAATAGATATGGGATTCTCATCAGGACTGATCAAGTCCTGATGAGAATCCCTGATCAAAAATTTGGTTTGATCCTAGAGCAAGGCTTTTTTTGTACTATGGACCCCTTTGGCAGTTTGGTGAAGCCCACAGTTTACTTCTCAGAAGGCTTTAAAATATATAATAAATAAATTGGATTTCAAAGGAAACCAATTATATTGAAATACAGTTATTAAACTATTTTAAAAAATAAGTTCACCATACATTAGAACCCCTGTTCTATAGGCTCCTGGGCCTTATATGCATCCAAGCTTCATAGCCCAAGTGTAGAGCTCTCCCTTACAGAAAGAATGATTAACCTTCTATGGTATTTTGAAAAAATACAATGGGAGGGTTCATCCAGTTAAAGGAATCTTAAATTCCTGAGCTCTTATTCTCTAGCCAGGGGACCTATGACTCAAAACTCCTGGGGTTTTTGGGTAAAATCAGCCTATCCACCTCCCACCCTTATTTTGCCAGCTACAAGAGTAAGATATACTCTTGCACAGACACTAGTCATGTACTGAGCTATGCTTAGTGATTTTCCTCTTCAAGGCTGATCTTGCTGCTCATTTGCATGTGATTTTACTTGAATAAAAATGTTAGGGTGGGCAGGTAGGATGCAATTTGAGTTGCCTTAGACCCCTCACCCTAGGAAGTCCTGAGTCCTGAGCTCCTCTAAGGTTAGCCTTAGACAAAAGACAAAAGAGGTAGAGGAGAGATGAGAATCTTTACCTTTAAACTGACTTGTGAGAAAAAAGAAATTTCCTGGTGTTTACATTTCATGGCAATCCATCAACTAAAGAGAAAAAAGTTAGGTAGAACTTGATATAAGAAACTTCTCTTCAATCTTCCACCAACTCAGTTTTAGGTTCAGAGGTACTCCAGGAAGCTATGGGTTTGAAGGTAGCCTACAGTTGTTTTCTGCAGCAGAAAAAAAATTTTT
This sequence comes from Gracilinanus agilis, assembly GCF_016433145.1. Taxonomy (NCBI): domain Eukaryota; kingdom Metazoa; phylum Chordata; class Mammalia; order Didelphimorphia; family Didelphidae; genus Gracilinanus; species Gracilinanus agilis. Next base: position 593,526,831 of record NC_058131.1, on the reverse strand, counting down.
TAAACAGAATTCTAGAGAGAAGATGAGAGTAGGGGAAAGCTAGTAGGATTCCCTATTGTTTTACCTCATGTCAGCTATCATTTGCTGACATTTAGGGTTTCTTTTCTCTACTAAAACAGCAGCCTTTGACAGTTAAAGCAGCAGTATTGTCTGGGCGTGATTTTTGTCCTCATCCCTGGCTTGGGCTTAGTAGAGTTTTGCTTCTCCAGTTCCTTAGGACTACACCCTTCTGTGCCAGAAGTAGCAGTGGCAGAATCCTGGTCTCTTAGCGTTACTAGTGTCCTAGGCATCTAGTACTAGTATCTTCCTTGGCCACTCAGGGTGGGGCAATTAATTTATTAAGCCACCCTGTTGGGTTTGAAGCAGTCTGGGGTCGATAATTTCCTTATTTTACTAGTCGTTAGGATGGTTAAGTTTTTTTTTTAAAATTTAAACATTTATTAATAATCATTTTTTAAAATTTAATATTTATTAATAATCATTTTTAACATGGTTACATGATTCATGCTCCTACTTTCCCCTTCACCCCCCGCACTCCCCCCACCCATGGCAGACGCACATTTCCACTGGTTTTGTCATGTGTCCTTGATCAAGACCTATTTCCAAATTGTTGGTGGTTGCATTGGTGTGGTAGTTTCGAGTCCACATCCCCAATCATGTCCACCCCGACCCATGCGTTCAAGCAGTTGCTTTTCTTATATGTTTCCTCTCCTGCAGTTCTTCCTCTGAATGTAGATAATGTTCTTTACCATAAATCCCTCAGAGCTGTCCTGGGTCATTGCATTGTTGCTGGTACAGAAGCCCATTACATTCGATTTTACCATAGTATATCAGTCTCTGTGTACAATGTTCTTCTGGCTCTGCTACTTTCGCTCTGCATCAGTTCCTGGAGGTCTCTCCAGTTCGCCTGGAACTCCTCCAGTTTATTATTCCTTTGAGCACAATAGTATTCCATCACCCGCATATACCACAGTTTGTTCAGCCATTCCCCAATTGAAGGACATACCCTCCTTTTCCAGTTTGTTGCCACCACAAAAAGTGCAGCTATAAATATTTTCATACAAGTCTGTTTATCTATGATCTCTTTGGGGTACAAACCCAACAATGATATGGCTGGATCAAAGGGCAGGCATTCTTTTATAGCCCCTTGAGCATGATTCCAAATTGCCAGCCAGAATGGCTGGATCAGTTCACAATTCCACCAGCAATGCATCAATGTCCCAATTTTGCCACATCCCCTCCAACATTCATTACTCTCCCCTTCTTTCATTTTAGCCAATCTGCTAGGTGTGAGGTGATACCTCAGAGTTGTTTTGATTTGCATTTCTCTAATTATTAGAGATTTGGAACACTTTCTCATGTACTTATTGATACTTTTGATTTCCTTACCTGAAAATTGCCTATTCATGTCTCTTGCCCATTTATCAATTGGGGAATGGATTGATTTTTTTTATACAATTGCTTTAACTCCTTGTATATTTGAGTAATTAGACCCCTGTCAGAGTTTTTTGTTATAAAGATTTTTTCCCAATTTGTTGTTTCCCTTCTGATTTTGACTACATTGTTTTTGTTTGTACAAAAGCTTTTTAGTTTAATATAATCAAAACCATTTAATTTACATTTTGTAATTTTCTCTAACTCTTGCTTGGTTTTAAAGTCTTTCCTTTCCCAGAGATCTGACAAGTATAGGATGGTGAAGTTTTGAAACACTGTTGTTCAGACATTGCAGTCATGTCTGACTCTCCATTTGGAGTTTTCTTGGCAAAGATACTGGAGTGCCTTTTCCTTCTAATAGATGTCTGAGGCTGAATTTGAATTCAGGACTTCCTGATTCCAGACCTGTACCACCCAACTGCCCCATTGAAACCCAAAGGTAGTCAAATTCTTTCATGTCATAAAATGAGAAAACAGGCCCAATATTGTCACAATCTATTTTGGAGACTATTGCAGTAACTCAGGCATTAGGTAATTAAGGATCTGGGTTATGGTTAGTAGGTAGCTGAGTTCAAGAGATGGTGAAGAAAGCACTAACTAGACTTTAATTTGATTGAATGAACATTTGCCTCATACAATAGGCAGCAGCAATAGCCCAAACCTGTTACTATTCATTCAGAGGCTATAAGTTCCATTCAAAGGTGTGTAAGATTTAAAATTGGGTTTGAGTCAATATGAGAGTTAAAAAATGTAAGATTATGGTTGCCATTTATAAAATTATTAACCCTTAAGTAAAAAAAATCTATTAGTAGCTCTTAATAATTTAATATAATATAAATACAGCAAAAGAGAGAAATAGAAAATATTTCCTAGCTAAATGCCCTATAATTGCCAATCCAAAGAAATTCAGCTCAACTCTGACAAAAACTCCCTTAGGTTCTGATCTCCAAGAGGAAGTCCAATAATCTCTTCAATATGGGTCTTACCAGTGTAAGCCTCTTCCTTCAGTTCCAGTCTTCTACCCAGAAAATGTCCAGTGCAGAATCATGCAGAATCCTCCTTGCCCAGGACAGTCTCCTGGCTAAAGAGCCAAGGAGTGAATGAATCTTCTTTTTGGTCTCACCTTTTATAGTCCTTTTTTCTTGTCATTTCCTGTCTCTTTCCCAATTCACAGGAACCAATCACGACCTCCCAAATTGCTTAGCATTGCCCAGGGGGCAGTGTCTGTGGGATCTACCTCCGGCCCTCTGAGGGTATGAACTCTTATCAAAAGGATTCACAAGTTCCTGACTGATTGAATTAAAAGGGCAAGGCACTTCAAAGTACTTGATTAAGTTAAGGTAAAGAAATTCCTTTCACAGGTAAAAGAAATTGTGATTTTACCACATGAATTTAACATGTTTTTAGCTAACAGATATGTTAGATCAGGAGGTTCTCATAGAAAGGGATCACACTTTATCCACCTTTCATAATCTTCATGGCATATAATACAATTAAGGCATGTGTTTGGCATTTAATAAATACTTCCCCCTCATTATTCATGGTTTGAGGAGCAACAAATATCCCAAGCAAATGGAACAGAATTCCTGTATATGGGAAGGGAGGTGGGAAATAATGGGACATAACATTTGAGAAATGACTTCTAATTAGAATGTGGAGTGCCAGGGAGAATAAACTAAGGAGTCTGGCTTTATCCTATACGAAAATGAAAGCATTTTGGGGAAAGATGTACATCATATGCACACCCCTGTCTAGAGGTTATTAGACTGTAGGATTGATTAGGTTGGCATGCGTCAGGGATCAGGTGCATAAAGGTATGGAGATAGGAGTGGGGAGAATGAAATCATAATACCTATTGTTTGTTTTAAATTCAGGGAAGTGTCTAGCAGACTCCCTATGGACATGTGGGGACTTTGAGACTACATTTCCCGTGATCCTTATGGGTTTCCGGTTTCCAGTTTAAGGCGTGGGGACGTCCAGTGTCCCCATGTATGGGGCAATTTAAATTCGGAGGAGGGCCTAGAGAAAGCCTCTTTCTGGGTTTTGCAGAGTGGTTGGCTGGCATACCAGAGGGACAAGATGGACTCCAGCGGTAAAAATTAAAAGATAGGCAAGGTCATATATTTATTTTACCAACATGGCCATGAATTTAATTAAACTACTAATTTCTCTTATTATCTCAATCTTTATCATTTTTAATCTTAACACTATAGTGCTTGAAGGGAAGTACTATGAAATAATCCTGGAAAGCCAGACCACAGAGAACCTTGAATATCAGAGAAGAGGGCTCATATTTTACATATTTGGTGATGAAGAATCACTGAAAATTATTGAGCATGGAAGTGATGTTATCAGACCTCTGAATTCAGAAGATCCCTTTGGCAGTGGCTTAAAGATTGAATGGGAAGTAGGAAAAACGTTTGGGAGATTGTCACAATCTGGGTAACAGGTGGTGATGATCTGAGCTAAGGTGATCTCACTGTAAGTGATAGTTATAAGACATTTATCATCTGTCATACACAGAATCTACAGGAATCTGCAGGACTTGGCAACTAAGGATGTGTGAGAGGAGGGAAATTCATTAGGAATTATTCATAGATTTTGAGCTGGGTGACTGGGAGAATGGAGGCACTATTAATAGATATGGAAAAATAGGGAGAGAAGCAGAGGTAGGAGGGAAGATGATGAATTTAGGACATTTTCATTTTGGTCTTTGTATATTGTGTGCTTAGTATAGGGTGTTGCACATAATAGACATGTTATAAAAATTTGCCGAATTGCATTGCATTGAATTAAATGCTGTTTGATATCAATATATCAATATATCTATAGCTTTATAGCAAGATATCTAGGTAAATATTCCTAAGAGGTGATTGGAGATATAGGATTATAGTTTAGGGGAAAAGTAGGGGTAGAGATAGAGATTTGGGAGTAACATGCATAAAGATGATATTTGAAACTATAAAAATGTGTGAGATTGTTAAGAGAGAATGTAGGGAGATGGCCAGAAAAAATAGCTGAGGTATGTATTTGGGAGGGCTTCTCTCTCAACTTTGTCTTCCTCCAAAATAGTAAATCAGTGAAGGAGTTAGAAAAGGAGTGATTAAATAAGTACATAGTGATATACTAATTAATAAATTAATGAATGCCAATAATTTTATTAATTAATTCATTTAGAATGATTAATGATGGTAATAAAATAACAAAATATAATTATATGATATATAAGCACACAATAATTTAATATAAAAATAAAAATATAACTATATACAAAATGGTATAAATAATAATTAAATAAATAACTAAGGAAAACTAGGAGAGAACTGAGCAACAGAAGACAAGAAAGAGAATATCAAGCAAGAGTATGTGGTAGTTAGTGGGGTCCCAAAGGTCAAGAAGGATGAGGACTGAGAAGAAGCCATGTATTTAATAATTTTGAAGTAACTGGTGATTTTGGAAGGGGGCATTTCCCACAGATTGGGTAAGGATGGAAGTAATTGCAAGAGGCTAATGAAGGAGTAGATAGTATGGAGAGTAGAATACTTTTCTAGATTAACAGTGAAATCAATAATTAATTAGTTAATGCGTATCTATTAAGTACTTACTATGTGCCAGAGAAGATCAGAGAAAGGATGACAGCTTTAGGGGAGAAGAGGCTCAAGTGTTGTTGAAATAGTTAGCTATAGACAAAACTGGTTTCCAGGAGAGATCGAGGGTAGGTTATAAGAGCAGAAAGCTGTGTCGGAAGGTGAGAAATGGGAAAGTTGAAAGGGTAGAACATACAGAGGGGAATTTCAAAGTTTAGGATTGGGAGTTTGAGTAATTTCAAGGGATGGCGATCTAGGAAGAATATGTGATAGGTGGTGAGGTATACATAAAAGATTGTTATACTTGGATTTAGAAAGACCTGGGTTTAAATTCTGCCCCTGGGTTTTACTAACTGTGGGACCATGATTGAATCATTTAATCTCTCTAAGCCTCAATTTCTTTATGTGTAAAATGGGGATAATAACACTTTTACTACCTACCTCAGGAGGATTGTTGTTAGTCTTAAACAAAAATATTTGTAAAATCCTTGACTAATTGTAAAGCCTTAGGTAAATGTTAAGTATTATTATTATAGGGTGTGGAAAACATTCCCAGGGTAGCAGAGATATAATGGATATGGATGTTATAGGAATTATAGAAGTTATGAAATTGAGACCCACAAGGGATAGACAGGCCATCAACACGAATACTGAAGTTGACAAGGAGCATAGCAGTAAGACTAGGAGGAGAGGAGGTTGGGAGAGTATTTTGGCCGACAGCAAGTAGATAGCCACAAGAATAGGAAGAAGTTATACCCGGATGGCAATAGACCTAGAGCTGGAAGGGATCTTTTCATTTTACAGATCAAGAAATTGAGGCCCTGGTAGATTAAGTGATTTATCCAGAGTGTGCCTTAGGATAACTATCAGTGGAGAGCAAAGAATATATTACCCCTTCTTTGGATTCATTAGTAGGGGGCATGAAGAAAAACCGTCAGGAAGAGGAAATATAACTAGCCATAGAGATGATGGAATGTCTAGGAAGTAGGAAGAACAGAGTCAAGGCAGTATAGAATTTTAGAAGTCAATACAAGAGACCACTTTGAGAAATAGAGGTTGTAAGAAATAAGGAATAAATGTATCATGAGAAAGTGAGAAAATAAAAAAGTGAGTATAATCTGTACTCCCAAGAAGTTTAGCTGTGAAAATAAAGAGAAAGATTTAGTAGTCAAGGGGAAAGCACAGGGTTTGCTTGGATTCATTTAGATTTGATTTTGGTTGTTTGTAAGCTAGGACAGACCATCATCCGGATGTAGGAATGGAGGAGTTGGAAACAGGACTAGAACTTAACTGGTGGGGTTAGTCTTGGAAAGGAAGATGAAAACATCTCTTCAGAAAGGAGGGAATGAAGAAAGGACAGATGAAAATAAAAGCACCTTTTAAAGTGGAAAGAAGAGTATAGTAATATTTTGAGGGTGAGAACATAATCTTAATGAGGAAGAAGGCTATTTAGAAACTGATTGAAATTGGTGCCTGAGACCTGGTACCTGAACCTCTATCTTTTGAGATGGGAAAGATGGGAAAAAGATTATCCTTATATCTTACATTTTCCCGGCTCCTCAAAGTCAGCTTGCACAAAGAAACAATCAAGCAATCAAAGGGCAAGTGATCACTAAGTGCCTACCATTGGCTTGGTTGAGTCCTTTTTTCCATCTCCAAAACCTTAAATTCAGATTGGAAAGTATTTGGGGGAATGACTGAATTTTACTTTCCCTGGGAACTACAAGTTGCCCAAGAGCCTGTAACTCTAATGGCTCCAGAGAAGTACTGTGGCTTGTCTCCAGCTTGGATCAAGATTAAAATACAAATTGGACACCACTAGCATGTGGGGTGGGATTATATAAGAGTGGGGGGAGGGCCTCATCTGTGACTAAGAAGGGAAGTATTTGTGTTATACAAAGTCAGTCACTGGGGCATAACCCTTTCATATACCCAATCGCTAACAAATTACTTCTGAATGAAAATAGGAATTTCTCTCTCTTCAAAAGGCCACTGAATTAGCATCTTTATTGGAATGGAGGAGCTAAATTCTCCATTCTGCAGAATGGTTCCGAGCATATCTAACTCAAATTAGATTGGTACTCAGTAAGAACAAAAGCAAGGACTAGTTGAGTTTTAAGGCAACCTGCCTCACATTTAGGCATGCACTTACAAAGATTTAGGTCTAGGAACATAACCTAGATTCAATATCCCATCCTTTCTCCTTCCCACACAGCCTCTCACAGATCCTGCCCTCTAAATGACGGAACTGTGGATCCATTTCTTTTCTACAACCCATTTATTTGTTCCCATCCAGAAACTCACAGCTGGCACCCATGAGATGCATGCATGGATGGATGGATTACAGGAAATGAAGGTAAAGGCAATGGATTTTTAAAGCAGGGCTAATATGCTGACCGCTTAGGCTGAATTGTGATCATAAATGCTGCTTTAAAAAATCCCAAACTGTCCTATAGCTAGAGGACTTTGCCAGACCACTATTCTATTGAAATGCAATAGAAACTCTAAAGCTATTGTGATCTACTTTGCAGTGAGAAGTGGGTGACAATGGATAAATAATGGGAATGAGATTATCCTCTTTAATCTTTTATTTTTCTGCTTTCCTTTAAACAAAAGTGATGAACACTTCCAGGGGGGAACTTTTCATTTCCTGATTCTTTCTTTCTGTCGTTTTGTGGCGGGAAGCTCTATCTTTTGTATTCTCACCTTTAGAAGGGACTGAATTGAGAGGCCAGAAAGTTGCCAGTTCCTAGGGGAAAGACAATTGCACACACACCTCCTCCCCTCCCCCTTTAAGTGCTTGGCATTTCCATGAAATGGAGAGTCACTCCAGAAATGGCCGAAGTGTGGAAGATTTTAAGGTGTAACCTGGGATGCTATTGGCAGTGAGCTCCACAGGTAGAACTTGTACTCGATTTACATTTTTGTAAATCTCACAGTCAGAAATTAGGCTGTCTGGGTGGTCTTATGACATTTCACTAAGGGCTGAGTTCAGATTACTTTTCCTTGAGCCAAAAAGGGTTGCAAAGGCTGCAGAGCTAATGAATTTGGGGTGTGGTGGATAAATTCAAGCCAGTGAGTTGAGATGAATTAGGAAGGAAACACTTTGAGATGATTTCAGAGTGGAGATGTTGGGAAATCAGAGAGGCTACTCTAGCATGGCGATCCTAAGTGGTAGAGGAAAGAAAATGGGAGGGGAATGGAGAGAGAAATCAGGAGGGCAGATTCTTCTAACTCTTCATTTCTCCTCAATATTTCCCTTCTTATAGCTCTTTTTATTCGCAGTTTCTTTTTCTACAACCAAAGCCTTTGTATTTCAATTGTCCTCTGCTCCAGTTAGGACTCTTCTTTTTGCACTTGTCTCCCAGTCAATAGGGAAACTCCTGGAGAGGCATGTTTATTCAAGGAATTCTAAGGAGGCACGCCCTAACCACTGAATTTAATTATAGTATATTTCAAATGTGAAGTGACCGCACACATTTTCTTGGCCACTGGCTATGAGGTCCCACCAGAGTTTATTTGTGTTTTGTTTATGCTTGGAGAAAGGTTTTGAGATTAAGGATTTAACTCCATTAAAACAACAACCACACGCCCCAACAATGCAAAATCAATTAGCTGGGGTGCCTGTTTACATCATTTTCTTCATTTGGCCATTATGAATCCAAGAGCCCTTGGAAGTGTATTATTAGGAAATAAGAGTTCTGTCTCAGGTTGCTAGGAGAACAATCTAAATTGATTTTCAATAAGATCTTGGATTTGACCTATGACTGATGTTACAAAGGATCAATGATTGCATCTCAGGTTATGTTACATACAGGCAATCGAACTTTTTGGCAATGGAATTTTGAATATGAGGCAGGGTATCACCTTTTTTTTTTTTTTTTTTTTGTCGGTGTCATAAACTCCTCGGGCAGTATGATGTAGCCAATGGACTCCTTAGAATAACGTTTTTCAATGCATAAAATAAAATATTTAGGATTACAGAGGAAACCAATTACGTTGAAATACACAAATAAAACAATCAGCTCCAATCCCCCAGTTTAGGAAGCTCAGATTTGATGGATAATTTCAAATAGCAAACTAAGTCAATTCAAGATTAAATTTAAATGGCAAAATGAAAATGCCATAGGTTGACAAAAGACTATTCACCCATTCAAGAAGAACCCATCTTTAGGGTAGGTATGTACACCGTTATGTAACAATACGAACTATTGCGCATCCAAGTAAGTTCAGTGGGGATGGAAATCTCACATTAGGAATTCTTGCACATCACGGTGCTTACATGTGTAGCTTAAATGGCGCATACCTTTGAGCTTAGGGTCTGCACACACATATCTAGGAAGAGGCATAGAAAACTAATTAACTACCCTCAAGCTCCCCAGAAGGTCGAAAATGAAACCCTACAGCTGCGTTGGCAATGCAAGGATAAGAGGAATCTCACAGCTCCGGCACAGCTGGCACTATTTACAAGGGGGAGGGGTGATGGGATACAGCAATTAACTCCCTGGGGTGGGGTGGGGTGGAGGAGGGAGACGAGAGTTTCAAGTCACAATAAACAGAGAATAAGAACTCTCCAACTCTCCACCGGAGCTTAGAGAAATGCGGGGCGGAGGTGAGGGTGGGGGCGGAGAGAAGAACACAAGAGTTCAAAGGAATTATTTGCAGCCACCTGTTACTTAGGAGGAGGAATTGGCCCAGCGCTCATAGAGGAGGAGGAGGAGGGGGGGGGGTGGATGGATGGAGGAAAGAATCGAGCAATAGAATAGCCGGAATGAAATAATCCCTTTGGCAAAATGGAAAGCCCAGCACTCATGGAGTAAGCCTCTCTCTGGACCATATAGTTGTGAAGTTGTCATCTGGATAAATGACGTCACTTGAACCCAGAATCCTTTTCTTTCCAATTTTTGTAGTGGAGTTATGATTAAAAAAAAAAAGGGTAATTCCACCAAATGCTAAATAAATCTTTGGTGAGGCAGAATTTGAATTTCCTCAGGAAATTTTTGTGCCTAAAATACTTCATGATTACACATGGTATTGCTTACATTTGCCAAATACATTTATACATACATATATTATATATAGTGGTTATCAACTTCATCGTTAAAAATACCCATCCTTCACCCGCCCCCTTCTTTATCCTGACCTACAGCATTCTTGGCTCTATTGGGATCTCCAGCATGGAGAAAGGTTCTGTTCAACTCTGTAAAACTGGAGAAGTGTAGGGAGCTGCTTTAAACAGACAAAAACTGATTAATCCTTATATGTGCCTACACTTTGCTAGGAGTGTGACATTATAGGTAGGACATTAGACTTAGAGTCAAGAAGAGGTGTGTTTGACTCATCCCCACCCATCTCCCTCTCCTGTGCCCCCCACTAGCTGTGTAACTTGGAATTCCACTTACCCACTTTGACCTTTGTTTTCCTCTTCTGTAAAATGGGAATACTAATAATACAATGGCTAACCTCATAGGACTGTTGTGAAGATCCAAGGAAAATGCAAACTCCGAAGTGTTTTATAAATATTAATTATTATTAAGTACTAAGAAGGGTACAAAATTGTAGATGCTGCCTATCTTCCAGGGTCATAAAATTTAGTAGGGGAGACAAGATATAAACATATAATTGGTTCTGTTACAGCAAAGGGTCCTAAATGAAATGAGTAGGACAGCCTTTACATTCTGTAGGACTGTAAATACTGTCCTATTTTATCTTTTGCAGGATAGGTGTATGTATGTATGTGTATATATCCTTTCCGTGTAGGAGCTCTGAAAAGTGGAAAAAGTTCAGAGAAGCAAACTAACATATATACTGAAGATCTTAAGAAGTAAAGGCATGATATGGAGTGTTCTTTTAAAAAAATCAGATCCAGGTCTGTTGGGTGTTTATTGCTAGACCTTAGGGTAGTCAGTGGCTTTGGAACTTTTCATTTTTTTAGAACAATAAACCATAATATTAAAAACAGTATAGGATTTATTAAATTGCTTACTATGTGCCAGGTACTTTGCAATTATTATTTGATCTTTATAACAATCCTGGGAGGTAAGTGCTAACATTAAACCTATTTTACAGATGAGGAAACTGAGACAAATAGAGTTTAAGTGAGTTGTGTAGGGTCAAATATTCATAAATGTCTGAGACTAGATTTCAACTCAGGTCCTCTTGTTTCCAAAAATAGCAATTTTAACATCTTGTAGAATATAAAATGTTCCTTCTTAATACTATTGGGCTATAAGAAATGATGAATCAGATGATTTTAGAAAAACCTGGAAAGACCTACATGAACTGATGCAAGGTGAAATGAGCAAAACCAGAACACTGTACAATAGTAACAGCAATGTTTTTTGATGCACAACTGTGGATGATCTAGGAATACGATAATCCAAGATAATCCCAGAGACTCATGATAAAAAAAAATACCATCTGCTTTAAGAGAAAGAACTTATGGAGTCTAAATACAGGCCAAATTTCTCTTTCGTTTTCTTTCTCTTTCTTTCTTTCTTTCTTTCTTTCTTTCTTTCTTTCTTTCTTTCTTTCTTTCTTTCTTTCCTTCTTTCTTTCTTTCTTTCTTTCTTTCTTTCTTTCTTTCTTTCTTCCTTTCTTTCTTTCCTTCTTTCTTTCTTCTTCTTCATCTTCTCTTATACAAAATGAATAATATGGAAAAATGTTTTACATGATTGTACATTTAAAATCTATATCAGATTGCTTATCCTCTTAGGAAGGGGGTAGGAATGAGAAGAAGAGGGAGAGGGAGAATTTGGAAGTCAAAATAAAAAAATGCATGTTGAAAATTGTTTTTACATATAATTAGGGAAAGTAAGATATTAACAAATTTCTTCCTTCTTTTCCTTTTATGCTAGTTCTTCCTCTCTCTCAGATTGGAAATGTAAGGAGTACTGATAGGCTGATCCCGCTACTCATCAGCAAAATAAGTTGGATTTAGTCTGTTTTTGATTTGAGTTGAGTGTCTCTCCTTAGAAACTCTAGCAATTCCTGCTTCCAAGAGCTCATCATATTATTACAAACTTAGTGTGTGGATACCAGATGTGCATAGGCCACTGCAGCTTAGAACTTCTAAGAATGAGATCCTCTAGTTTTAACCTCCGTGGCAACAGGAAAGATAGGTATGTGCCAACTTTGATTTTTTAAAGCATTTCTTTTCACTGTCCTATTTTATCTTTTGCAGAATAGGCACACACACACACACACACACACACACACACACACACACACACACACACATATATATATATAGAGAGAAGTAATAGTAGGTAGGGCATAGGGAGAGATGAAATGAAAAAAAAGCATAAGATGGAAATTCTTTCAGACATATTTTGTACATATCCTTTCCCTTTCCTGTATCTTCTTTCATCTTGCTCCTCTCAGTCATTAACTGAAAGACAGTGGGATCCAAATTGATCACATCTTGCCTAAACTGACAGCTGTGTCCAGTGTCCTCAAGTTGGTGAGACACATCCCATTTTGTATTTGGAGCAGCATGTGTGGATACCTCAAAGGATGCTTACACAATTTGCAAACTGCTCCTTTTGTTAAGAAATGTGAATACTGTTTCTGCTTTACATATCTCAGGTTAGGATTTTATACAGTAGTTACTTAAGAGAGATACCTCAAACTTGGTATACTTCTGTCTTCAGTGATGGGATTTCTGTGAGCAGGAGATGCAAGCAATAATGGTGTGACTCAGATCAAATGCTCTAGTTTTTGCTCAGCTGGAAATGTCTTTTTCCTGACGCATAGAAGCTGTCTAAGTGTCATGCTTCTGGAATAAGCAATTACTCATCCAGGGGGCTAGATATTTCAAATTGCTGATTTTCTATGCTTATTTTTTTGTCATAGATCAGAGAGCTCAGAGGTCATTTCAATCCCTCTGCATCATGAACCCCTTCAGTAAGATTCATTCTCTGCTTAAATGTATTTTAAGTGTCCCAAACTTATGTTAACTCAATTCAATTTTGGGGTTTTACTAATTATTAGGAAGTTCTTTGGTATGTTGAGTCAAGCTCTGCCTCCCTCTCAACTTCCACCTATTGAACCTCATTCTTCCCTCAGAAACCAAGCAAAACAAGTCTGATTTGACAGCTTTCAAATACTCGAAGACAGGCATCACATGCTCTTTCATTTTGTACATATTTTTGCCGTGGGTAGCTTGAATATGGTCCCCCTCACTATCAGGTGACTTGTTCTAGACAGTGGATTCACCTGAAATTAATGAGCAATCAACATTTCCTGTGGGTTAGAGACACAGTGATGAGGAAGGACTTTGTGCTTTTCTTTCTAGCAGTCCAGCAGATTGAAGGATTTCCTCACTGTCCATACAAAGTTTGACTTTCTCCCTTTACTTTCACCTTTCCCATGTTAGCTCTGCCCAAGGTCTATTTGCACTTCGGTGTCACCTTGGATAGCAAGAGCAGTAGCTCTTAGCCTAGGTAAAAACCAGACCACATGTTAGGCTTCTGCTACCACACTTCCCCCATCAATAAACATTTGCCCAGCCTTCTCCAGTCCTGAGATGGGGGGCCACTTTCCCCACATCAAACACCCAGGACAACAAGCCCAATCATGATCTCATTCTCACCTAGTTGGAGGGTTTGTGGAAAAGAGAGATAAACTGCCTTCCTTCTGGTAAACAACGCATGGCCACCTAGAGAGTTTAAAGGTCAAGAAGGAGAACAAGATCAAATATTCCCAGGGCTCTGTACAACTCTAGGGGCTGTCTGCTGAGGGGTCCCAGATCCAAATGTTCCTATAGGTTTCTTGCTTCAAGTTATAATGCTATCTTTTAGTCTAGATTACTCTAAATAAGATATTGGTGGGGTTTATCCTTTAGATTTTTCTGGGTACTTTTGCTGAAGTTGTATTTTTTTTTTTTGCTATTGCATATATGTATGTATTGAAATAAAGCTAAAGAAATATATGCTCTTAAATTGCTCAGTACATAGAACATTTGACCTGGAGGCAGAAAGACCTCAGTTCAAATCCAGTCTCAGATACTTACTAGCTGGGTGATCCTGGGCAAGTCAGCTAACCCTGTTTGTCTCAGTTTTCCTTATGTATAAAATGAACTAGAGCAGGAAATGGGAAATCATTCCAGTATCTTTGACAAGGAAACCCCAAGCAGAGTCATGGAGAATTGCATAGAACTGACCTCTCCAGCTTTTTAGTCAAACAAAAATCAGTTGCAGGAAGTAAAAGCCTCTAAAATTAAACTCTTTAATCTTTTCTTGGAACAAAAATGAAGTTCATCTTTGGGTTAGAGATCTTTGTCTTGCTTCAAACCCCAAATCCCTGACATCTCTAAGAGAGGGGGCTATAGCCTAAGAGAATCTTAACAATACAATAAAATCTACTGTAACAAAACACAGAAAGAGATATTAGGTAATGGAAAATGAAATGTTCCTTTTTTTTCCAGCTAAGACTTAAAAGTGAGTTAAGACACATTTGAGGCAGAGAGACCCAAGAAGACAGTTCCAAGAGACAGAATTGGCAAAGGGAGAACATCCTGGGGTTGATCAGTCCTCTTGCTTCCTAGGTAAGCTACTGGCAGCTCATCAAAGAACACATAGGTGTAAGATTGGTGGGTTGTTCCTTGAAGCTTCAGAAGGGCAGGTCGTAGGGAAATTATTTTAAAAAAAATAGGAAGAGCTTGAGCTAGTCCAAATTTCATGAGTTATGTGAAAAGAAATGTAGAGAGAGTGCCAGAATTAGTTGTGTACTTTAGTTTGGGTTCTTATTGCCTTCTGTCTCAGTTGGGGGTCAAAGAGGAGAGTGTGAAAGCAAGCCACCAAGCAAAGATGCTGAGTGTTTGGGAGTCAGGTGTGAGGCAGGGGGTAATATTAGTTCTCTATCTGAACCAGTTCACTCTATCCATCCTTTCCTTTTGCCCTTTTGTTCTTTTGTTCTTGATTGAATTTCTCCATGAAGTGTTTAGTGATAGCAGCAAAAAGGAAACAGGCTTTATGGAAACTCAAGTGGTTTTCACTGAGTAATAATAATTACTATTATGCTAGGTTTCATTGACTGAGCCTTCTCTGTAGGAGAGTGTTTACAAATTAAATACACTATAAAATATTCAGCCCCTTGCTGCAGTTACTGTTGATTTGCATAATCCCCCTGTTTAGGCTCTGGGGTAAGCTATTCCCTAATTAATTATTTAATTCCCATCTGCACCAAGGCTCAGGGTAAGCAATATATAAAATTTGGCATGCCCCTCAAGTCAAAGCTGCAATCATGGTAGGCTTCTAGCTTGCTGGGGCCTTGTTTCAATAGTTAGGACTGTCTACCTTTCCAATCTGTGTTCTTTCCTGTTCATTTCCCCAAAATGACTAATCTTAGATTTGGCTGATGACTGAAGTGATACTGACCTCCTTGTAACCTAAAATTCCATTATTCTATCATAACCCCCAATACCACACACAGATTGGCCACTGAGGAATCGTTTAGTCTGTCTAGCATGGCTTTATAAGGACATTTTCAAGTTCTTCTGAAATTTGGATTGGTGAATGTCTCTGAAAGTTAATATATTTTCCCGTTACCTCATTTTGTATGTGTGTGTTTTTCCATGTGGCAAAACATTAGTTTTATCCTTCAGTCATTTCCATTGAGCTAAAAATCTATTTTTTTTTTTAAAGTTTATTTTCAGACTCACCCATGACACTGTCACTGTAGTTCTGGGAATAACAGTACAGCTGGTAGAAGGGATGGATGGATTTCCTCCTTTTTTTTTTTTTTTTTTGAAATCACTAGGTGAAGGGGCACATTTATATTGGCAGATTTGGGCTAGCCGCAGGTCATTTTGCCTTCTGTGCTCATACTCCCCTGGGAGAGCTGGAAACACAAGCTTGGTGTTAGTCCATAAAAAAGAAACATTATTTTAAAACTGATACTTATGAAACATTCCGTAGTGGATTATGAGCATTTTCAGGTTGTTCTAGTTTGGTGGTGGGGAGTGCTTTTGGGTAGGGCCCCTGAGTGTGAAGGACAATGATCATTAGTCAATGTCATGATGATTTTCTTCATAAATCATGGGGGAAAAAATCTAAGTAACACTGTTGACCAGGACGCTGCTCTAGGTCAACGAAGAAGCACAAAACATAATGCAAACTAGGAAAGAAATCATTCTTAGAATGGATAGACTTTATATTGTATATATAACATATTCTAAGCATGTGGCATTATTATAGACATGATAACATGGCGTCATGGAAGGTGTACTGGTTGTGGAGTCAGAAGATGAGTTCAGATTCTGTTTCGAATGGTTACTCTGTTCTGATTTCTACCTGTTTGGGGAGGGCAATTCCTTTTCTACCGTTTCTCCATTCTGCTAGGCTTAGTATATTAGATTCTTTGAAGTATCTTGGGTCTTAATAATTAGATATCTCCAATTACCCTGGACCTTGGAAGGTTAGGCCCCTACAGTTATACTGATTTCTAGAATTATAATATGCTTAAACAGGTCTTTCTCCGTCTTTTCTCTTGGAAGGTCTTGAATTATGGACCCTGAAGGTGACCAGTTCATCCTTAGATGGATAGGAGGGAGTCAGATTTGAACATGAACCAGATTCATCTGACTTTTCTGAATAGAGGAGAGAATATCAAATCTTATCATTTTGAGAAATTGAGAAGTATTTATACTTATTTATACCTTCTCCACTGAAGGTTGCTCCTTCCATTAGTGTGTCTGCGTGATCATCTCAGAAGATAATTCTAATTGAACTTTTGGATTATTTCTCTTCTCCTATGTTGAAGTTGATCCTCTACTAAATTTCCCAACATACCACTATCAGAACTCCTGCTATCTTGAATATTTGCTTAAAACAAAACCCAAACTTAAAAATAAAAGCCAATTCCATCCTCCCAAATACTCTTTCCTTTGCTACCTCTTACCAATACTTATACCCATGCCAGTGTGACATTAGTCAAGTTACTTAATCTTTCTGTGTATGGTTTTCTTATCTGTAGAATCAGGAGGTTAGATGGCCTTGGAAATAGCTTCCTCTCAGTCTATTTTCTTAAGATAAGTATAAGCAACTTCTTTGTCACTGTCCCTTCCTTTTCAATGATTTTTGCACCTGTCTTCCATTTTTCTTTTCAAACATATTTTTTTGGCTAATCCATTTTTGAAAACTCCTTGAATATTCAATTCTAGTGAATTCTATCTCTACTTCCCTTTTGCCCCTCATACACATGACCACACCTTAAACCTTGTCATAACCCTATAGGGCTGCAACCCTGAAATCTTTAACTGAAATTCTTGTCTGACCACAAATGCCTGTCCTTCTATCTCTCCCATTCCCTCAGTCCTTCTGAACCTGACCTTCATCTGAAACGTGGGCTCCAGAATCTCAACTCCTTTTTATTCCCATCCATCACCCCTTCTCTGGCTTCTCTTGATTGTCCATCATTCCAACTCTTTTTCCCTGTCACCATCTTTATATCTCTTTACTTTCAGACTCTATTCATTTCTGCAATTAGGTTGGTGGAAAAGGTTACAACAGACATAACCTCAGTTGACCCCTTAACTGCCACTGGGAAATCTTTTCATTTACCCCTTGTGTGCTTCCCATTCTAAACCTCTCTTTTCAAGCCTCTAATCCCCATGCTCTTAGTCAAGGACTTCACTTCCTACTTTGTTGAAAATCTTAAGGCTGTTCCTCTACTCTTTACTTCAAAATTTCTGTGTCTTTATTCATCCTTTTTTTCCCCCTCCCTCCTTTCACCACAGAGGCTCTCCTGTTCAAAGTTAACTCCTCAGCCATTGTCCATTTGATCTTGTACTCTCTTGTTTCAGCATCTTGCTCAAGTCAGATGACCCTTCTCATTTTAGGTATTATCTTATTTTGTACTCATGTTTTAAATTGTTTTTCACTCATATGTTTTATAAGCTTCTGAAGATAGGAAATGAGCTAGATAGATAATAGATATGGTAAAAATTATTAAGAACTGTGCTAAGCACTGGGGAGTAAATACAAGCAATCAGGACAGTTCCTGTCCTCAAGCAGCTTACATTTTAATGAGGAAAGACCACATTAAGGAGTCTTCAGAAAGCTGGAGAGAGTACTCTTGGGGTGGGATGCAGGGAGGAGATTGTAGAAAGTGGTGGAGGCCTGGGACTTAACTGAGATAAAATAAAGCACATGGTGGGGGCCAGGGGGTGGAAAGCCAGGGGAGGATCCCAAGTATTAGGTCAAATATCTCTTCCACATCACAAGGGCTAGGGGTGGGGTGTCCCTTAAATATTTTTCTCTCTTCATACCAGAGAAATCTGAATTTTTTTCTTTTTCTTTTATGGGGTGTTTATAGTACCTTATTGTAAAATTTGGGTTAAATATCTAATCATAAGCTATATGTAGGTCAGTGTTAAAAAATGAATTTCCAAACTTTTTCTGTGTTATCTGTTCGGCCTTCGTGTGCCATCTGTGGTTTTTGCAAAACACCCCCCCCCCAATTTGCATTTAATTTCTTATGCTGACGCAGGATATATTGAAACCACAATGGGGAAAGCCATGATGTATAAGGGGTACCTGTATATGTATTAATACACACACACATATATTTCAATAACATATATATGTATACATGTGTATATGTATACATATAAACTGTATAAATGGAGATTTTGAACTTTGGACTTCATCCCCCATAAGTCCTTAGTTTTCCCAAAATTCCCTTTCATCTCTCCTGTGCCTCCATGTTTGCCTGGTCATGTTATTGTTTTATGATTGGCTGTAACTCCTCCCTCCTTCTCTATGGTTCCTGGGTGTGAGCTGGTTAGTACCTTCTAGTTAGTCTCTTTTGTTAGTTTATTATTAATAAAATATTTATAAATATAATAGTTAGTATTTTGGTATATTAATTTTAATCTCCACAAAACACACACACACACACACACACACACACACATATATATATATATATATATATATATGTATTTTTGTATCATCCATGGTAACTAGTTAAATATTTAGCACACAACAGGCTGTTGGCCATTTTTAAGTAAAGATTTAATAAGAAAGAGACAGATTTTTCTAGTTCTTTCACTTCTGTTGAAAGCACTCCCCTATTCTTTTTTGGCATACCCCTGTGTTTTGCTACTATCTCCACCTTCAGCCTCCTCTAACCCCCATGGCCTAAAAAGCTCCCTCTAATTCTTCATCTTCTTTCCTTACAGAAAGTCTTTTTTAATGTGCTTTAAAATCTTGCTGTTTCTTATTCACAATAGGTGGTAAAGAATTACTCAGATAAACTAATCAGTGTAGCTATTCCTTCTAGATAAGCTAATGAATTTACTTAATTGAAATGCTTAAATTGTTGAGGACTGTTCTTAAGGAAGGACCTTTCAGTGGGGAAATTTCATAGAAACTAATAGGAAAATATTTGGGGAATGGGGCTGGAGGCACCTCACATGTCCCTTCACTTAAGGATGGCATTGTACACCTCACAAACAAGTCCGCTTTTTCACAAATAGTCTCCCTTGTTGTCAGATAGGAAATACCGGGCTTGGGACAAAAGATATGGATCTACAAAGGCTAGGGAAATGGGCAACTTTAGGTTAAGAACAGGGTTTAGAGCACTGCTCTTAGGACTTCAGGGTTTTAGATTGGAGGATAGAAAAGAACATCCTATCAATTTAGTTGATCATTTCTGTGAAGTGAAGAGGAATACACACTTTTTCCAAACTGGAGGCCAGTGTGTATTGAAAAGAATCTGCTAGTACTTTGTCTTGTCTCAGGAATACAAGCTGCCCCCTCCTCCATCAACCCTCCCCTTCTTGCAAAGAAATAAATGTTCTTTTTCTGTGAAGCTTGACTTAATTTCTTCTTGCTGAACTCTATTATCATGGAAGATATATTTGGTTGCTGAAGAAAACCCAAGCCTGCTCATTGCATTTCTTTTGGCAAATGTGTTCTGGATAAAGAATGCAGAGAATTTCCTTTTCCATGGAGCAGGATCATCTGGCTTGAGCCTGGCTGATTCCCAAGAGCCCAGAGGATACAGCTGGAGAAGGGCAGGTCCAGTCTGACTGCTGAGGCAGGAGGCTCCTACAGTGTTCAATTTTCCCTCCTGTTTTGCAACAGCCTGGTAGGTGTTAAGGAGTAGCAGACATTCAACCACTGCTTGATTAGATATGAATCTCTGAGGAGAGATGTCTTGCTTGGGGTAGAGAATGAAGCAGAGCCAAGGGTTTAAATGGAAGAATTAAGGGAGAAACAACCTCTGGATACTCCCCCCTCCATTAAATGTTTTAATCTTTGGACTCCACAGAGATTATGATCTGACAGGTTCCTGATAGCCCCTGGCTATACTGTTAAGTTGATATTTACTCCAGATCAATAAGTTATTTCCCCCATACTAATGCAGAAAAACGCAGACACAAAAAAGGATGAGAAGTCAGTTTAGGCTGGGGTTCAGGTTGCTTTCTATTTGCTGGAGTTTGCATTTGCTAGGTAAATGATGCCTCCCTAAAGTCTCTGGAAAGAAAACTGAGTAACGCTTATGTTCACAGAAATGGACTGATAACAGAAGGACACTCCCCCCCCTTCCCCTCCATTCACTAGGCTGCATTCCCACAAACCAACTTTTGTATTGATAAGAACAAGGGAGAAGAGGGTGTAAGTAGGAACGCTGAACCTGATGGAACCCAGAAATGGTCCTATTGCTGTTGCTGTTTATTCGTCTCTTTGTAACCCCATTTGGAGTTTTCTTGGCAAAGATACTGGAATGTTTGCCATTTCCTTCTCAAGATTATTTGACAGAAGAGGAAACTGAGGCAGCTTTGAACTCAGGAAAATGGCCCTTCCTGACTCCAGGCCCAGCACTCTACTGCACTACCTAACTGCCTATAGCTGTACACAAAACATCCATCAGTCCTTTCAGAAGTCTGGCTTGAGAAATCAAACTACCTTACATTTATTGGGGGAAAGGGAAGGGGCACTGGGCTGTACTTTGGCATTGCCCTTCCTATTTTCTCTATTTATAATACACGGCAGCATTCCTCATTAATACTGATGCTAACTCCTTTAAGCAGGAAATTTTGTCTTTCTGTGACAGTTAGCAAAACCCCTCTTCATCAAATGATCCTACAGATGTGGTCTCTGTCATGATTTATGTGTACTGGCCCGGGATGTTTTGCAAACAATCCTGCTCAGCCTTTCCATCTATATCATGCCTGTTCTTCAACATACCTCATTAAAAGAGAGTTTCATTTAGAAAGCTTTGCAATCCCTAATGTTTGTTTTACAAGAGACAAAATCACAGTATCGATGCTTTTAAAAAAATTTGCATTTTGAAAACAAGGGCTTCTAACTTCAGATTCATTAATTCGGCTGTAATGCACCCTATAATTGAAAAGAGCTTGTTAGCTTGTCCTGTGTTTCATTATCATCAGAATACATTAAATACTGTTGTCATGGATGCTGTTAAGCTGTTTGCATCTGTCTGGCTGTATTACAGTTCTTATGCTATGAAACCTTGAAGGCTCTTTTAGATGACCTGTGAAAAATTCATGGAGTAGAGACTCCCAGTTAGACCTTCTCAGAAGGGAGGGTTTACACATGGCAAAACCTTGATTAATATTAGAACAGTGGGAACTCATCATTTCAAGTCAGGCTCACTAAGCTGAACTGAATACCATGCAATATGGGCATCTTTCTAATGAATAAAGACTTACACTAGTCTCATGCATTATTTACCCGAGTATGCTTCTTATTATTGTAATAATTTAAGGCAATTTGTTACTGGGACAACTCTGGCTGATTGCGATCAATAGGAAAGAAACCAAGAATTCAATCTGAATAGGAGTCTCAGGCCTCACAATTAGATCTTTCCAGGCCAGGGAATTTGCTTTCCTCTTTCTCTTCATTTCCTTTTCCTCTTTCTTTGTCTTCATCTTTTCTCCCTTCTCCATCTCTCCTCTCCCCTTTTCTCTGTCTTTCTGTCTCTGTCTTCCTTTCTCTCCTCCTTCCCTTCCTCCTTCCCAGGCCTGGAGTTTAAATTATAATAAAAGTCTTTTCAGTAGTAGTTCTATGGTATCATTAGCTATCATGACACAAGGGGATAAATTTGGGAATTTTTTCTCCCTGATTCCTCCAGAAAACAATGTTTTACTGTTATAGAAAGAAAGTGAACCTGCACAACCTCATATGTGTAACTCCAGAGAGCAGAAACACTAGAGCCACTTTTGGGGGAGACTTTAAGTTCCCAATCTGTTGGAATTACTCAATGGCTACTCTTTGTTGATCACTCAGGTCCTTTGGGAATCAGAAAATTCACCATTCCTGACCTCGAGGAACTCAATAGTCTTTTGGAGTAGATAAAACTTAGAAGTGTGATAGTATAACTATATATTATTTTTAGAAACATAAAAATATGATAATAACTGATATTTATATGTAAGGTGACTCAAAAGTTTCAGTGAAATGTTAAGCCATTAAAACTTAACATTTTAATAGCTTAACACTGTACTAAGATTTTTTTTTAAGACACTTTGTGGTTCTTTAAAGTTTAAAATCTTTTTGCATGAAGTATATACACACATACATATAAAGGCTTGGCTGAAATCACGTAATGGAGGTACTGAAGGCATTATTATTCCCCTTGTGCCTTGAGGAAACTGAAACTCATAAAGGTTAAATGGCTTCACTGACTCTTACAGTTAGTGCTGGAATTCAAACCCAGTTCTTCCTGACTCCAAATCCCATTTTCTTCTCTACCTCAAAGTAGGTGTTAGCCAATATTAAGTATAAAAAGGTGTTCACATTTTCATATTATGTAAAACCAATTTTGTCGACATTTCATGTGGAAGACAAATGCCAAAGTTATCAATATCAGTAGTTCTCTTAGAGCTTGGCCATTTGCCACTGGCAAAACTGATCAATTTCCTTCCCTCTTTCCCTACGCTTTGCTACCACATCAGTCTGGCAAGATGGTCTGTTTGATTAGTCTGGCTATACTCCAGAGCTCCTTGTAACACTGACTGGGGCTCTCACATTCACACTATGTAGAGAGAGTTACACTCTCCACATATTGCAAATGCTGAAATTGACAGAAGTGACATTTATTATAAAACATGTAATTCACTTTATTACATTGCCCAACCATCCAGCTATGAATTCTTTCAAAAATAAAGCATAGAATGAAATGAATTTAGCAAATAACTTTTGAGATAACTCCCTTTGTTAGTCTTTAGTTTGTCATGGGTCCTAGGGGTAGGAGGGTGGTGGTGGTGGGGTTTAATCTTGTTCATTGATTTATAGGAATCCCAGAGCTCTATTCTTTTTTGAAGCTTGCCTTCTGGGGTTGGGAGAAATGCTTAAAAAAATTATCCTTTAAGAACTAAGTAGAATTTTAAGTATAGTATAGAGAATATCCTAGTTTAAGTCTTCTCTCTTCCTTCCAGACCTTCCACAGGTGAAGAGAAGCCACTAGGTTTAGTTTAGTAACCTTCACCAGTGTCTGGTGAGAAGGAGGGGGTTGGAGGGAGAGTAGAGATAGAGATCTTTAGGAAAAGGTTAAAGGAAGAATGAAGAGAAAGTTAGATGATGGGGAAGCACAGAATGGGAACGAATGCCAGTCAGGAGGAGGTTTAGTGAATCAAATGGGTTGTGTAGAAAGAGAATTTCTATTCATATGTAAGCACTATTTTAACTTCATGTAAACCATGCATATTAACATCTCTCTTATTTTTTATTTATCATAGCTTAGTACTCTAGCTCTAGAGATTAGAGGCTAGGTTGTTCTTGATGAATCAGCTCTGGATCTAATATTATATACATATATACACATAAGCATTTCTTTTGAAGATAAGATTGAATTGAGTTATTCAAGGGTATTGAATTAACCTTTCCTCATCCCTGGATCATGGAATATGGATTCAACTAGGCGAGTTTGTGCTTGGGCTTCGGTTGCCTTTTCCATTTTTTTTTTTAAATAGGTTGTTGAGAATTAACTTACAGGCTTGGATGTGACTTTGTGAGTTCTTAGATATCCAGAGATTCATCAGGTTCAGTTTGACTGGAAGCAAGAGGAAGTTTCTTCAATGAAGATGATGACCACTGGAAGGAGTTGTTTGGAGAGTGCAGAAGCGAGATGGACTATATAACAATACCTAATTGATGGTCCCACAAACGCCTTTATTTTTATCCTCAGTTTCCAGAAAACATATAACAATTGTTTTAGGTTTTTGAATTCCGTTTTAAGTCATTCAGTGAATACTGGGAAAATTTGTATCTATTATATTTCTTTTATCTGTAGGAAATAAATACCTATCTCATATCAGATTTATATTTTATATTGAGTACTTTTTTATTTCTCCCACTCACTTTGGGAGACTTAAATAAGCATCAACCACATAATCTTTATATATTATGTATATTTACCAATTACCTGTAATAAATTTCCACACAAGTTTTCCCAAGTTATATGATTGAAGGCATTTTAATCTGGATTATACAACCACATAATCTTTTAATAATTTTATCTTGGGGCAGTGGGGTGAGGCTTTAACAGGTTTGAAGAGTAAGAAAAGGGAAACTATCTGCCCTCTTTAGAGTCTAGGGCTCCTTCAGGACAACAGGACCGAGTGAAGATCTATTTCATTGTTCTAGAGCTGAGGGTCCCTTAGTGGAAGGGATTAGATGCAATGCTCCAGTCCCATGGACCCGACAGTTGTTCTTTAAAATCACACAAACATCCCCTCCCCTTTCAGAATCATCAAGTAATGCATAGAATGAAAAGGTAAGTTTAGATTCCCACAACTAATGGAATGCAATCCTAACTACTGCTAGCCATCACACAGACACATACCACTAGTTCCAAGAACTATTAATGGTAGCTGAATTTGGATAATTCATTATAAATCTCTTTACCATCACTGGAATTAGTCCAGGGATACAGCTCAAGGTACAAATCTGACTTAACATGACCTAGTCAATATCTAAAATAGCATCAGATATTGATTGAAGCTTAATAGCTAGGATTTGCTGACAGTTTTAAATCTGAAAATTTTTGCTTTGACAATGTGAATGGAGCTTTTGATTCTGGAGAACTGTTCTACAGGCCAATGTAATAAAAGAGCCATTTGTTTTAAAAATCCTTATCTTCAGCCTTGGAATCAATACATAATATTCCAATGCAGAAAAGTGGTAAGGGCTATGCAATGGGGGTTAAGTGACTTGCCCTGGGTCACACTGCTGGGAAAGTGTCTGAGGCCAGATTTGAACCTGGGACCTCCCGTCTCTAGGCCTGGCTCTCAATCCACTGAGCTACCCAGCTGCCCCCTGATGTATTTAATATATATAATGCACTGGGTTAGATGTTAGAGATATAAAGGCCATTGAAAAATAGTCCCTGCCTTGAAGAAGCTTACAGTCTCCTGGGGGACTATAATATGGAAAATGAAAAATGCTTATGTGATAATTTGAGGATAAGGGAGAGAAAACTAATGACAAGGGGAGTTAGGAATGGAGTCTCAGGGGAGGTAGTACCTGAGTTGAGAAGCTGTGGCCCTAGTCCTTCCAGGGCTCTGAGTTTACCCTGGCCAAATATGATCCTAGGAATCTGACTATAAATAAGTCAGTATTGTTTTTTGGTTCATCAACCATCATCTTTGCTTCAGAAAAATTTCCCACTATACTTGGGCCATAACTTTCATCTAGGCTTCTACAAATGTATGTAAAAGAGAATGGTCTCCACTTCCTATCAGTCACTTGGGCTATAAACAGATTGCAGAACATTTGCTCTTGAAATAAAGTAACTCACAAGAATATATGTTAGGAATAATGAGGGAGTTTTTTTTTCCTCTTCTGTTGATCTTCAGAAAATACCCTGGACCTCTGCATATGCAACTTGACCCTTGTAAGTAGGCCACTTGCAAAGATCACTCTAAACCAGAAACTTCTCATTGGTCCTCATATAGGAGCACGTCATGCTCCTTTAGCTAATGATGAGACTGCTTCTGGAAGCCCTGGCCATCTTTTCTGCTTTGCGTTTCTTTCCCTGAGCACCGATGACTACAATGATCTTGAGATGACTATTCCTAGCTTTTTTGGTAATAAAGTCAAAAAGTTTGAGAATTCTTGGTTTTCTCAGCTGATTTTTAATTGTTTGCCTGAGGATTTTTTTTTTTTTTTGCTTTGTTTAGCAGATACTACAATGATTCTCAGAGAAGATGAATGGGTCTTTGGTTTTCAATGGGATATGGACCTTGATAGAGTTGGTCAAACATTCCAGAGCCAAGGTACAAATGAAATGAAATTATTTACATTTTTGTTTTGTGTTTTAAATCTGTTATGCAAGATGAGTATTTTATGTTTTATTTTTTTGTGAAAGAGAAACTAAATAGATGTCTTATGCCTCATCTTTATATTTTGAATACTTTTCTAGAGAAGATCCCATAGGGAGACCTTGGACATGAGTCAAATCCAAACTTTCCAGTATTTTCCCTGAAGTTCCAGGGATGGGGCACAAAGAGCCAGTCAATGAAAAGAAAATGCCTGATCCATCTCCTTAGAGGACAGTTTTCCCCAGAATTGGATCTGGATCTGCTAAACCCAGAACTAGTGCTCCTTATTGGGGTGGCAACCCTCCAAATCAGCATGCTTTTTACATCTAAAAGACAGTACTAACATCCCAATTTCTTATACCTAGAATAACTTGATGCATGAGGAGAACTGATGAATATTTTTGTAGTAACAACATATAACCTAAACAGAAAATGCCAGGGATGATGGTGATGTTTATTATTGTCTCTCTACTGATCACAGTTTTAGTCTTTAAGTCTCATTTGAAAGATGATATACCTGTGTAGACAGAATCCCTAAATAACATGCTTGGCCCAATATTAACACAAAAGGAAGAAATCTAATAATCTCATTTTCTGTAGCATTACAAAAAACTAGGACAATTGCTTAAAACAGATCCCAAACTTCACTAATCCTTTTAATCAGATATAAGTTTACTCTAAACTCACCTTAACTTTGGATGGATAAATTCTAATACAGTCTTAAAATGGTTTTCCAAAAATCACTGTAATGCAACAATCATATAGTTTGAATAATATTCATGAACTCTTTTTACATTTACTAATGTCCCCTTCTTCTAGTCATACTTACTTCATCTATCATACTGATTCCCTTCTTTCCCCCCCTTGACTATACCAAGCATATTACATGAGAAATGAATGAAGTAGAATAGCTGGTGGGTTCCTTTTGGCAAGCTTCCCAATTAATGTAGGTCGCTGTGAGTTTGATGAAGCTATACTCCTAGGCTAAGATTGCATTTGGACAAAGATCTAAGGCCTCCATCTAACATATGGTGAGACATTCCCAAGATCTTCTCTGGCTTAGCATGCAAATAAATTTGAGCCAAAAGTAAAAGTAAACAAACTCACAAGGCGAGATTATTTTCTCCAACCGCTTCACCAGCATTCATGCTTTAATTGTGCATATCTGCTTGTAGCAAAATCTCGTTGCTTCGGTATAATATTTTGGCCACTGAAAGCCACAATATATTTCTCACATTTAAAAGAAGGGATTGGAATAGTCTGTGAACCTGAGATAGCTGTCTTCAAGCATGTGGAGGGCTATCATATGGAAGAGGGATTAGACTCATTCTGTTTGACCCCAGAGAGCTGAATTTGGAGGAACAGGTGGAAACTTCAAAGAGGCAGATTTTGGCTTGCTAAAATGAAAAACTTAACCACTTTAACAATTAAGAGCTGCCCAAAGTGGAATGGGATGCCTTATAAGGTGGCAAAGCCATTGTAACTGGAAGGTAGTTAGAGGCTAGATGACTGCTTTTGAGGGGATCTTGTAGAAGGGTGTTTCTTGTTCACGTGAGGAACTCCAGTGGATGACCTATGCATCTTTTCAGCTCTGAGATTCTGTGATTCTTTGAATTTGCTAATTATTCTTTTTGCCATGGGCAATAACTGCAGTTAGCCTTAGTGGTATATACTTGACATAAGAGAGTATAAGCACTAAAGTGCAGCAAATCCATTCAACATATACTTCCTTTAAGCAGATTTTTGTGAAAACCATGCCTAGAGGAAATACAAATGAGAGGGCAAAGGTAATATATTTCTTTGAAGAGTATTGCTTAGTTTTTATCAGGCTCATTCTGATATTTTTAGGCCATGGCAGTTTAGACATATTTATTTTCACAGATTGCTTTACTTTCTATAAGAAACATTTGAAAAAATTATTCTTCTTTGGATAGGGAAGATCATAGGACATATATGTTTTTTGTTTTTTTTAAACCCTTACCTTCTGTCTTGGAGTCAAGACTCTGTATTGGTTCCAAGGCAGAAGAGTGGTAAGGGTGGGCAATAGGGGTCAAGTGACTTGCCCAGGGTCACACAGCTGAGAAGTGTCTGAGGCCAGATTTGAACCCAGGACCTCCCGTCTCTAGGCCTGGCTCTAAATCCACTGAGCTACCCAGCTGCCCCCTCATAGGACATATATGAAAATTCTCTATGCCAATTTTGCTTTCTAAAAAAGGTTTTGAATACTGGACTATTGCTTTAGGCTTTTGAATTTTCTCTGTAGATATTCTTGACTTTGGCAAGGTTTTAAAAACAATTTAAAACAAATATATAATCTATAAAATGACTATTACGTTTCATTAGTCGTTCTCCAAAAAGAGGGATTTATCACATTAGTGGTTATTTATTACTCCCAAGTGTAAAGAAAGGTTGCAAACTAGATCCAACCTTGTTTTATTCAGCATTTTTTATATCTATTGATGATGTAAGGCATGTGAATTTACCTGTATCAATTTTATTGCTTTCCTAAAACATAAAGAAAAAATCAATGAATCTGATATTTTTGGAATTATTATTAATTTAATTTTTTCAGATAATATGTTGATACAATTTTTAATACTCATTTCTCTGACATTTTGCAATCCATGCTATCTCCCTCTCTCTCATCTCTTTCTCCCTTCCCCCCAAGAAAGCAAGTGTTATGATATAGATCAGTGATTCCCAAAGTGGGTGCCACCGCCCCCTGGTGGGTCCTGCAGCAATCCAGGGAAGCGGTGATGGCCACAGGTGCATTTGGGGGTGGTGAATAACTGTAAGGGGGCAGTGATAGTATGTGACGGGGGCGCTAAGTAATATTTTTTCTGGAAAGGGGGGTAGGCCAAAAAAGTTTGGTAACCACTGATATAGATTGTACATATATTATACAATACATTTTTCCATGTTCATATTGTGAAACAAGATACAGATTGCTCACAATAGAGAAAAATTCATGGAGGAAATAAAGTGACAAATAAGATGTTTCAATCCGCATTCAGACTCTATCTGTTCCTTCTATGGATAGATATCCTTTTTTATCATGAAGCCCATGGAGTTGCCTTCTTGATAATAGCTATTATTATATTAATTATTAAGTAATTCACATATGATCATCATACATTATTGTTGTTGCTGTGTTCCTTTCCCTGGTTCTGCTCATTTCACTTTGAGTCACACCCTATAAATCTTCCTAGGATTTTATGTAATCATTTTGTTTATCATTTTTTTTATGGCACAAGAGCATTCCATTACAATCTTAGACCATAATTTGTTCAGCCATTCCCCAACTGATGGACAATCTTCAGTTTCTAGTTCTTTGCCACCACAAAAAGAGCTGCTATAAATATTTTGGTACAAGTAGGTCCTTTCCCTCTATCTTTAATCTCTTTGGGATACAGGACTAGTAGTGATATTGCTGGGTCAAAGTACTATTACTATTTTAAAAATATTTACTTTTCATCTTAGAATCTACACTGTGTATTGACTCAAAGGCAGAAGAGTGGTAAAGGCTAAGCAATGGGAATGAAGTGACTTGTCCAGCATCACACAGCCAGGAAGTGTTGAACTCAGGACCTCCCATATCTAGGCCTGGCTCTCAATCAACAACTACCTAGCTGCCCTCAAAGTATTATTTTTTTGGGAAAAAAGTCTTCTAAGAAACATTTACGATTCAGTATTTTTGGTTTATTGTTTGTAATCATTTTTACATGAATACATTGGATTTCCTTGTCCTTGAAAAAAGGAGAATTATAAAATCAGAAGGTTTTTAGAAGAGGGCTAAAAGAAATATGAAACTTAAAGTGAGATATGGACAAAGAAGGGAATAGTGATATTAAGCTGAAAGTTGGGCTACTCAGGAGGGGATCCATATTCCTTGTGGGCTCTCTCTCCCTTTCCCTCTCCCTCTCTCTATCTCTGCCCCCCCCCACACGCACCCCGCTCTCTCTCCCTCTCTGTCTCCCTCTCTTTATCTCTGTCCCCATCTCTCTGTCTCTGTCTCTCTGTCTCTCTGTCTCTCTGTCTCTCTGTCTCTGTCTCTGTTTCTCTAACACACACACACACACACACACACACACACACACACACACACACACACACACCTCTGAAAATGCTTGGCACCTAGGAGAAACTTAATCAGTGTTGTCAAATGGATTAATGAAAAGGCTTCTCTAAAGTACCTACTAGGTGCTGGGCATTGAAGATACAAAGGCAAAGTTAGACAATCTCTGCTCTCAAGGAGCTTCCAGGCTAATGGAGATCCCTCATTCCAGGGAGGGAGTTTTTGCCCAAGGAATCAGAGATCTCCATTGAATTTGGATGTTTTGAAAAAGGGGAGAGTATTACCAAAGCTATCATTTTGATTTTCTGCATTTAAAATAGGAGATGGAAAGGAGAAACTAGGTGGTTCAGTGGATGGAGAGCCAGACCTAGAGATGGGAGGTCCTGGGTTCAAGTCTGACCTCAGACACTTCCTAGCTGTGTGACCCTGGGCAAGTCACTTAACCCCCATTGCCTAGCCCTTACTGCTCTTCTGCCTTGGAACCAATACAAAGTATTGATTCTAAGAAAGAAGGTAAGGGTTTAAGATAAATAAAATAAAAAGTGTAAAATTCCTCCAGAGTTTTCACTTGCTGCTTTATATACCTGGCAAAGAGTAGTATTCAGCTTTCTGTCTAAGTTAGTAGAATTCATTAGATAACTTAAAAAAACCAAAACCAAAAACCTTTGGATAGCTAGGTGATAGCAAGTAGATAACGGATAGAGCACTGGGTCTGGAGTCAGGAGAACTTAGGATACAATCTGGCCTTAGACACTTATAAGCTTTGACCTTGGGCAAGTCATTAAACCTCTATTTGCCTCAGTTTCCTCAACTACAAAATGGGTATAACAACAGCACCTACCCACAGAGTTGTTTTGAGGATTAAATGAAATAATATACTTTGTGCTTAAAATAGAGCCTGGCACATAGTAGGCAATATATAAATGCTTATTGCCTTCCTTTCTTCTTTCTCTACTCTGGATTTTCTAATAGCTTTATCCATAACTGAGATTATGATGTGGTACTTCTAATATTCCTAAAACTGGCATTTTGGCTGCTTTATAATCTTTGTCACTGCAAAGATCACTTAGTGACCTCAGGTCTCATTCATTTATTTAATCTATATCTCTAATGTGCATGAGTCTCTGTCTTGTATCAACTATTGCCTATTAGTCATTTAGAAGTTTTACAGGCATCTTACCTTGATAAGTCCAAAACAAAACACATTATCTGCTGCCCCACCCCATTCCCCATCCCATATCTTTTCCAAATTTCTATTTCTAATTTCTAAAGTTCCAAATTTTCTATTTTTGTCAAAGGTACCATTTTCACCCTACATATAGAATAGAAACTTTACTATGTCTACATATCAAACTGATTTCCTTTCTACCCCTCTTGTTCACTCTCTAATTAAATCTTTCATTACCTTTTGCTTTTCTGTAAAAAGCTTTCTATTTGGTCTCTCTACCTCAAGTCTCCTCCCACTCTCATCCAAATTTCATCCAAACTGCTAAAGTGATTTTCCCACCTGCAAGATCTGATTAGATCATTCCTCAGTCTATTCGATAACCTTCAATGGCTCTCTCTTGCCTCCAGGAGCAAAGTTAAAACTCCTCTATTTACAACTCCTCCTTACAACCCACCTTTCCAGCTTTGTTATACATTACTCCCCTTCATAGAGTTTATGATTTGTTCAGATTGTCCTTATTTTTCTTCATATTCAGCACTTCGTTTTTTATTTCCATGTCTTTGCACATATCTGGAATGCACATCCCTCTCATTGCTATCTCTTAGAATCCCTTGTTTCCTTCAAGACTCAGCTTAAGATATATATTTGGACATCTCCAAACCATGCAGCTCAAACTTTGGCCTCTTCCTCCCCTCTACTGGAACTAGGACATCTGCTTCTGGGACCTGGGACTCTGACGGCTGAGCTTTCACTTTATCTCCGGTTCATCACAAAACATCCCAACTTACTTGTCCCCACTACCATACCCTCTTTCTCCTTACCCATGTCCTTCTGTCCACTCCTTGAGGGCAAAAACTACCTACCTTGCTCGTATTTGTATACCCAGCATTACATTGCTTCATATTTTACCTTCCACATGAGTTCTTTTCCTTATCCCCATTGTTGCTATCCCTAAACATCCCCGAATCACCTTGTATCTATTTTGCATCTACCTAGTATGAGCTCACATGATAGAATATAAGATATTTGAAGACAGGGACTGTAGCATATTTGTCTTTCCATCATTCTCTTCTAGATGCTCCTTCCTCTTGGTGTTTTTGAGGCATTGCTTTTCCCGTTTTTTTTTTTTTTTAACCTGTCTGATTGTTCCTTCTCAGTCTACTTTGTTGGTTTTTCAGCCATGTCATGCCCATTAGTTATGAGTATACCCCAAGTTTCTATCTAGGGCCTTCTTCTCTGTTCATTCTATACTATCTTCCTTGGTACAGAACCCTGCCATTTTCTGGTTATGTGATCCTAGGGAAGTAATTTCTCTTCTGTGATCTTAGTTTACTTATCTACAAAATGAAAGTGTTGAGGAATGAGGCCTTTTTCAGAGAAACTTGCTATAAAAAGGATCCAGCAATACCACCACTAGTTTGAGATCTCAAAAAGATCAAAGATAGGGGGAAAAGACCTACTTGTACAAAGATATTTATAACAGTTCTTTTTGTGATGGCAAAGAAATGGAACTGAACATTTCCCATCAATTGGGAAATGGCTGAACAAGTTGTCTTTTATGATTGTAGTGGAATACTGTTGTGTCATAAGAAATGATAAACAAGATCATCACAAAAAAACTGGAAGGATTTACATGGTGATACAAAATGAAGTGAGCAGAACCAGGTGAATGTTGTACATAGAAACAGAAATAATGTTTAATAATTAATTGTGAATGACTTAGCTATTATCAGCAATGCAAGACAACTCCAAGGGACTCATGATGAAAAGGCGATCCACTACCATAGAAGAAACAGACAGAGTCAGTATCCAGATTGAAGCATACCATTTTCACTTTTATTTCCTTCATGAATTTTTTCTTGTATAAGTGAGGTTTTCTTTTACAACATATTGAACATGGAAATAAGTATTGCATGGTTGCACATGTATAGCATATATCATGTTTCCTGCTGTCTTTGGAAGGAGAAAGGGAAGAGGGAGAACATGGGTTGCAAAATGTTAGTAAAGATGATCAAAAATTGTATCTATATATAATTGAGAAAACATAATAAAAAATTAAAAAAAACAAAAACAAAGATTTGAACTGAACCTTCCCCCTAGTCTCTTCTTTCACCAAAAAAAAGGAAAAAGAAAAAAAGTCTTAGCCGTGTCTTTACTGAAGATACTACCAGATCAGATTGCATTTCTTCTTTTTGAGGATGTCTTAATAATTTTATTTTCCCTCATTAAAAAAGATATAGTCAATGCAAAATAAATTTCTGCATTAGGTATATTTTTTATAAAGTAAGAGAAAGAAAGAAAAAAGAGAAACTATATTTCAGTCTGCATTGAGACCATCAACTCTATCTGAAGGTGAATAACATGTTTCATCTTGAGTCTTTTGTAATTGTAGTCATTGTATTGATCGCTTACTAAGTCTTTCAAAGTTATTTTTGCAATATTATTGTTATTAAATAAATTGTTCTTCTCATTCTGCTTGCTTCACTTTGCATCAGTTCATACAAGTCTTCCCAAGTTTTTCAGATTTCATTTCTATAAGAGGAGATCCCAAACAGTTTGGAGTAAAGTTAGAATTGCCATATTGCTTCCCAAGTTTGATGGATGCAATTTAAATGTTTGCTCATAAACCAAACACATTACTTTATTCTTCAAGTCTTACCTAATGTATCCAGAAGTATGCTTGTGAGGTCAAAGACTTCATTGGATGTTTCTCTTGGATCGCCTATATCACCTGGCACAGACTGGGTGAACAGCAAGTGATCAATAAATGCTTATCTATCAACTGATATCTCTATCTAGTTCCTTAGTGCATAGGAGAATGGTTTGTACCAGCAAGACTTGGTCTTTCAGCCTTTTCTTATGTTCATATTCCCTGTGATGACTAGAAGCCACTGCTCGTTAAGCCTGAAATGTAGCCCTTCTTTATTGTTTCTTCTTGCAGTATCCCTGCAACTCATACCAAATAGATTTGCATCATGACCTGCCAAAGTCCCATGTTATACCGTCCCCCCATGGCTCTTCTAAAGCCAGCCTAAGAGCTGTGCCCAACTATGCAGTGGTTTTGTGATTATAGGCCATTGTCCACTCTGGGGATTAGGAGGAAAGAGCAGGATACTCATTGTACTGTGTAACCTGAGCCAGGATTTAAACTCTGAGCTCCAGAGGTGTGAGGCTAATGCACTGCCCTGCTGTGCCAATGAGCCCCCTTTGCTTTGTTAAGGCCATGCCCTGGCTTTGTGACATCACCAGTGCAAGCCGTAAATGATGCATGAAATGAGAAATCCTTGCCCAGTGCACAGAGAGAATAGACAGCTCTGATAACCACTGGGCAATTTGCTCTGTAGTATAGAGCTGCAAAAGCTACTCCCTTCTTCCCCTCAAGCCATGTCTCAGGGAACAGAAGAGTGGGATAATACTTCAGAAGCCAAATGAGAATAATCATAGAGTACAATTGTGATTTGGCATTTGATTCCAGGAGTGCATGGGAATCGTTTCCCTTCCCCTACTCCTATTTTCACCTTGAATCAGACACACATCAGAATCAGTTGCATTCTTTGGAGTCTTAGACCAATGTGGCCTGATTTTGTTTAGAGAAATTCAGATTGGCTCTTGGAAGGGATCTTGTTCAGATGATATCTGGGTGAAATCGTGTTAGTTGGGAAGGAAAAGGGTCCAGACAGTGAAAAGGCTTTAAAAGTTCTGCATCTGAAAAGAGCATGAACTAAACTATAAATACTTCCTAGCTAATGAAGAAATAGAAAGGCAGGGGTTCTTGAATGGGTGGTGGGTGGGGGGTACCTTATAAAAGCTGAATACCTTCTCCTTAAAGATGAAACTGCCCACCAGCATTCTTTTACCTCATAAATACCAATCTGGGTTTCTAGGTGACCAGTGAAGATATGGAGCAGAATGATTTTTTTTCTCCAAACTTCTGCTGAAATGTTTAAAGTCTATACTAGCAAAGAATGGACATGCATCCTTTCCCTCTTCTTCTAAATGATGGGGGATTCCTGAAAGGAACCAAGACATTTCCATTATATTAAATTGAGCACAACTAGAGAAAGTCTTAGCTTTTTTGAGATCTCACCCAATTGGAGTTACCTGTGTGTTTGGTATTTACCTTCCTCTCTTCTGGATTGTTGACTGTTTAGTGAGATGAAAAGGGGCATTGGACCTGGCATCTGAAAAGACTGGGCTACAGTCCCAACTCTGTCTCTTATTAGCCCTTTGACTTATCTGTGTCTCAGTTTCTTCATCTGGAAGTGGGTATACTACTTGTGCTATCTACACATAGGTTTTGTTACAAGCATGAAAGAGAATAGTGTGTGAAAGTACTGTATTAAGTGCTGTTATAATTATTAGTGCTCTTTAGTTCAGAAGGTGCTACACGAAGCCAGGTGACTGCCCATCTCTAAAGATTAAAAAATATTAATGTGATTGGTTGCAGTGGATTCTGAGGGGAAATGAGGAACATCTCAATGATTGAAACAAAGGAAAATTCAGAGCAAAGCCTTTGGAAAATATGAGAAAGGGCTGTGATATGTCAGTACTGGGGGAAAGTAAGAGATTTGCTGAGGCACATAGAAGTTAATGACTTGGCAAAAGGTTGGAGTAAGCGTCAGAGGGAAGATTTGAACCTGAGGTCTTCCTGACTCCAAGCTCAACCACAGCGCCACACTGTCTTTTAAAAATATCAGTTAGAGGGCAGCTGGGTAGCTCAGTGGAGTGAGAGTCAGGCCTAGAGACAGGAGGTCCTAGGTTCAAACCCGGCCTCAGCCACTTCCCAGCTGTGTGACCCTGGGCAAGTTACTTGAACCCCATTGCCTACCCTTACCACTCTTCCACCTATGAGACAATACACTGAAAGTACAAGGGTTTAAAAAAATATCAGTTAGAAATAGTCCATCAAATCCTTAGATAGGATGCAATTGGGACAATGTTGGTTCTGATGCATTGCCTTCCTATCAGCTGCCAAGTGCTAAGCAATTGGCAAGGACCAGAGATGGCTGGCTGTCTTTCAATATTACTTTGACATTTTAGGCTTCTGTGACTTACTTATTATTGAATATATTTCCTCCACTGATGCATATTACAACCCCTCTATGACTTTGTAGGTGTTCTATATTTGAAAAACTAATTTCCCTGGAGCCAATGTGTTAAAGAACCTTTCTAACATTCAATTCAGAATGAAGGCAGGGCTTGGAAGGCTTTCCACGCAGCTAAGACCAGTCAGGACTGCTTCTCTGTTCTCACAGTCTTCCTGGACCGTCTGTCACTTTCTCATCACAAGGAGGCATGGGAGGATGATTTTTAGTAGAAATTTTAGATGTGAGACAGACAACACAGAGCTAGTCTTATAACAAGGGCAGACCTGGATTCCAATCCTATTTCTGACACATTATAGCCATGTGACCTCTCACTTTTCAAGGCAATCCTCTAAGACTCTAGGTTGCAGAAATGTTCCTTGACTGTATTGGTAGAAGGAATTTTACTCTTCTGGGAGTTTCCTATCCCAAGGAAATCACAGGTCCAGGCCCATATCCTTTAAGATATATATATTTTAAACAAATGAACCAATTTTTTGAATCAGAGAAATTTTTGTTCTTTTGTGGTACTTGGATTTTTGTTGTTGTTGTTATTGTTGTTGTTGTTGTTGTGGCAAGTCATCCCATTAAAGGCTCAGAGTGTTTGGTCCATGGATGTAGGATCATAGAGCTAGAGCTGGACAGAACCACACCGGATATCTAACTCCGCCATCTCATATACAGATGAACAAGCTCTGACTCAGGAGGATAAATGACTTGCTTAAAGTCACAAAGACCACAGTGAGCTTCCCAGGAAATGCTGGATTTGAGGTTCCTGGGCTCTGTAGTCAGTTCTCTTTGCCCTTTTGGAATTGTTAGACTTCGGGTACCTGCTTTGTTTGAGCTTGGAGACGGACCGCAGACCAGAGATGGGAGAGAACTGAGAGACCTTCGACAGCGCCTCACTCAGTGCCCTGAGAAGGCACACAGGTAGTGGGGTTATAACAGAAAGACTATTCATTGGCTCTGGAGCGAGAGGACCCGAGTTGGAATTTGAGCTCTGATGTGTGTCTATGAATGTGCGTTTGTATATGTGTGCATGCATGCACGAGCGTGCACCTATGAGCACATTTATGTACACGCATGTATGTTTGGATAAATGTTTGAGCACACACACACCCACAGCACACACAGCATGTGTCATGCACATGCACAACATACCATGTGTTCTACATGTTTGTTACATGTGCATCACACATTACACATGTGTACCTGTGTTTATAGTTGTGTGTTTGAGTGTGAATGTGCATGTTTGAGTGGATATATGTGAATATGTTGCTGTGTATATGCATGTATATAGATATGCATGTATATTTTGTGTGTTTGTGGCTATGTCTATGTATGTCTATATGTGTACGTGTGAGATCTTGGGCATATCATTTCACCTCTTTGGACCTCAGCTTCCTCATCTGCACCATGTGGACGCTGGATCAGCTGGCCTCTGAGGACCCTTCCAGCTTCAGACCTATGATGATGGGGGCCCTCGGGACAGTTGTCCCGATTTCACATGACCCTTTTACACCACAGAAATTGATAATTGCCACAAATCAAGGCTTGACATTGTTTTGTTGATTCCTTAGACCTGAGAAAATGATAGCGAAAACGTTATTAATTCAGTTTAAATCTATGTCTCACATGTGCTCTTCCTCCTTCCCCTCACCCTGAGCTGGTGGCTGAACACTGACCAGCGTACCCGATTCTCTTATCCCAGGTGGGCAAATAAAGTCTATTTCGAATTCCTCGGCTTCCCTTAACTGAAGAGCCTGAACCTCGCGGCAGTTGTGGACAAACAGGATCTTTACTTCAGAGTGACCTGGCTGGGATGTATTGAAACCACTCCAACTCTCCTTCCCCTCCGAAGGTCTCTTTTCACCTGAGTCTCAACTGTCATTAATGGAGGAAAGAATTTTAAATGCAAACAACTATCAAGGCAGGCCTTTGCCAGGCATTTCAAGATGAGTGATAGATAGTCAGCATTTCATTTCTAAGAACCCCGAGTGGAGAGAAGTTGATAATTGTTATTCATACTTATGGGCATTTATGGAAAGATTAGCCTTTCTTGGATCTGGAAATAGTATGATGTGATTTTGAACTGAAAGGGACATTAAAAGTAATGGAATCCGATCCTCTGAGGGGAATTAAAGCCAGAGAAGCAAAATGATTTGTCCAGTTTTACGCAGGTAATAAGAAGGTGAGTCAGGATTCAAACCAGTGGCATCCTGGAGCCAGCTCTAACCCGTTTGCAAGAGTGACTGTTAAAATTTTCAGTCTGAGTACTTCCTTCTTAGAAATGAGCAGTTGTTAACAATCAGGATTTGATTTATTGTTTTGCTTATCGCCTAGACTTAAGAAAAGTATTAATAATGCAGATTAAACTAAAAAGTGTGTGTGCATACATATCCCCTCTCCCCTAGACAGCCCAGTTGTTAAATTGACCAACACACACCTGTATTATCTTTTATACATTGCTCAAGTTCAGCAGGAGCTGCAACAGGAGATCCAGGGAATGAAGTCATCACCAGACTGGAGGCCTGGTGACTTTGGCTAATAATAATAATAATAATAATAATAATAATAATAATAATAATAATANGGTGACTTTGAATAATAATAATAATAATAATAATAATAATAATAATAATAATAATAAGTGCTTACATAAGAATTTGTTTGCAAAGTGCTTTATATCTATTATCTCATTTGAGTTAAGCTACACTCCTGAATCAAACCCACGTCTTCTGAGTCTAAAGCTAATGGTTCTCTTTTTATTACACTATGCTAAAAGCAATTTAGGTGGTATAGTGTATAGAGCATTTAGCTTGGAATACTTCTCTTCTTGAGTTTAATCTGGCCTCAGATACTTATTAGCTGTGTGACCCTGGGTAAGTCACTTAATTACAGATGAAGATGTCTATAAAATGAGCTGGGGAAAGAAATGGCTAAGAAGATCCCAAATGGGGTCACAAAAAAATGTCAGACATCATTGATACAATTGAGCAACAACAAGGAGGGACAGTTATAAAATGGGAAGCTGTCCATTGAGGTAAACAATTTATATTTGGTCTCATAACTTGCATTATAGCTTTGGCTAACATTAGGTGAAATCTCACACCTATTCTTCTTTCTTGATGTCTCATGAAAGAAATGACTAGGAAATATGGACATTAGAATCATAAGAGCATAGAAGTTTAAAGAGATGGTGTTAAGGGACGTTTGACATCACATTTAATAACCCTCTTAGTTTACAGATGAGAAAGTAAGGTAAAATAGAGGTACAGTAACATCCCAAGTGACACAGCATAGTAAAGCCTGACATGGAAGCTAGACTCCCTAATCTAATGTTTTTGTTTTTTCTTAAGTTTCTCTACTATTGCCGCCTTGGTCAACAATTTGAAGGTAAGGGTGGGGAAAGAAGGCATCATCATTAGCATCATTAATAGTAATGATTATGATAATTGATAGCATTCTGCCATTGTCTAGCTCTTTATTTGTCATATCTGGGGGGAGAATGAGAAGACTTATCTGATTGAATCATCAAGGGGTTCCTTTTTGGTGCATGACAAAAAACAAATCATTGAGTAAGTCAGGATCAGGTTATAATAAACTAGCATTTATACAGCATTTTAAGATTCATGAAACACTTTACACATATTTATTGTTTCATTTGATTCTCACAATAATAAATAGGTGCTTTTGGTATCTCCATTTTCCAAATCTTGAAACAGCCCAAGAGAGGTTAAGTGATTTGCCCAGTCATGCATCTTTTAAGTTTCTGAATCAGGATCTGAACCCAAGTGTTCCTGACTCCAAGTTCAGCATTCTATGATGCTATCCAAGGCAATGGAAGTTCTTGACCAAGATAATGTGAAAGCAATATTCTAGGAAACTATTCTTTTCTTTGCTGTCAGAAATGTAAAATCATAGCTAAATCTTTGGTTATTGAGTCTTGAATTTTGCAGCATAGGAAGGAGATGTTAGCAGAGGGGGAAATAAAAATTAAGGATATTTACATGAAAATCTAGCCCAGTGATTCCCAAAGTGGGCGCCACCGTCCCCTGGTGGGTGCTGCAGCGATCCAGGGGAGTGGTGATGGCCACAGGTGCATTTATCTTTCCTATTAATTGCTATTAAAATAAAAAAAATTAATTTCCAGGGGGCTAAGTAATATTTTTTCTGGAAAGGGGGCAGTAGGCCAAAAAAGTTTGGGAACCACTGATCTAGCCTCTGCAAAGTATAGGAGGACAGTTTTACTGTGTTTTAGGGTTAAGCTTGGAAATTTATATTAAACATGCAGGACGAAGCTTGTTCAATGTTAAGCATGCAGGGGGATGATATTGACAAATAATCGATGTTAGAAACCAGAGGGGTGCTTCCATGTGTCAGAAGTCAATACATCTTTTCAGCAGTTTAAATGTACCTAACAATGTTGATTCAGATACTTTTACTCTGTGTTATAATAGATGTAGCAAGCATCTGAATCTATGGATTTTCAACTAAAAGGATAATGCTGAAAGAACTTTAGTACTTGCTTTTCCAATGAACAGTTGCTTTTTTTTGTTTCAAGGATTGAGGGCAAGTAAAACTGAGATATAACCTGAAAGAGGTGGAATTAGTTATTGTTTGGGAGCATAGGCAGGACAAGGGTCCTTAGTAACATGGTGATATGGGAGTCTTTGGGGGAAGGAGCAAAGAAAAGGGCAGAGAAAAAGGCCTGAAGGAAATTATCTTTGAGCCAGTGATATGGCAGCCCAGGATCAGGCTATTTGCTGATATTTCCAGTGTTGCAAATCACAACAATTTTGTGATGTTGACCATTGTAAGTAATTTTTATAGTAACCGATACTGTTTTGTGAACAGTTTTGGTCTAAATAAGGTGAAGTGCTCTCTGACTACTGACTTTAAGTGCTACATCAGAATGCGAGCTCCTTGAATCAGGAACTGTTCCACTTCTGTCCTTTTTGAATTTCTAGTTCTTGGCATGTTTTCTGGCATATAGAAGGTGCTTAGTGTAAGATAACAGATCATTTGGACATTAGACATAGGGAAAGTGCAGAAAGGATTAGGGAAGTTCAAAAATTTTTAGCAAGCTAATGCAGGGAAAGCATAAGAATAAAATATATGAGTGTTGCTGGATAGATAACTATGAATACTAACATACTAAAATAGATTCTCAATATAAAAACTAACATTGCATTTAAAACACAGATAGTTTAGACATAATTTGATAACAGCTAAGAATAATAAGATAATTGGATTGCATTACTTAATAGACATATATTAAAAGTAAAAACAAGTTAAAATTCTATTAAATCATAGATGGGTTAAATAATAACTTAGAAGAGTTTAAGGATAAGAAAATTGTTACACTGTAAACTTAGACATTGTGTTCAATGGAAAATTTTTCGTGTTACAAAATTCTTTTGTACCCTGTAAAAATTGTTATATAAATTGCAACCCTCATTACCCTACACACCTTTCCAAAACCCCGTCTTAGAATAGAAATAGATAGATAATTAGTATAGTGATAAGACAAGATAAGGATTTATTATTTTGGAAGGAGGGGGAACATAAGATAGGAATAGGAAATAGTGATGCATGAATTAAGTCCCACCACACAAAACTGGGATACTGTAAGGATGGAATTTGTGCAAGGGGAGGGGACAGAAGGAGCCAGAGGAGGAGTGACTGACAGTTGGTGACAGTTGAGACCAGAGAGGATTCTGGGTAATTCTCTGGAGGAGGAAGGAGGAGAAGGACTTCCAGCGGAGGACTGAGAGAGGGAGGAGGATAACATCTCAGCTCAAATCAGTCCTGAGGGCTTCCTGAGGATCTTTCTTTGGACATTGAAACCCTGATTCCCTGGTCAAAGATTCCATCGCTTATCGCCCAGCAAGACTTCAACCATAGAGTTAGCTGAGTGTTTGGACTCCATTTTGGGAGCAATCTCTTAGCCTCCTTCTCCATTTAGCCAACCTTGCTGAGAGACCCTTTCTAGTTTGATTTGCAATCATAGAAAAGGATAGAAATGGGAAATAGAAATATAAACTGGAGAAGAGGCGAGGTGAGATGCTTTACTCAAGTGATGGACCCCATAGAAATAGAGAAGAGGGTACCCCAAAATCCCTCTGCCCTTCACCCCTTTATCCATTCCCTATATTGATATTAATAAAAGACATTCATTAGTCAGGTAGCGTTCCAGAGTGCCTGAGAGATGAGGGGGAGGGAAACCACAGCTTGGTCTGGCTGCCTCCATCTTGGAGACAGACCACCTGCTGTGAAGTTGACTGACCTCCGGGGAGGTTGCGTGAACCCCACCCTCATTCAGAATTGGATTGGGGTCCCCCATACCTCATCTTATAGGGAAGCCTCGCCCCCAATTCCTGTGGGGCAGCACGACCATCCAGGTCACCCAGTTTTGGGGTGACACCCCCTCGAAGTCTCTTGTATATATTCGGCAGGAGGGGAGAGCTAGAAGAGAGTCTCACCCATATAGACTCTCTATCTAATCCTCTATCATAATATTCATTGACTGGCTCTCCTAATTCTTACATTAGTAAATGCATTTTGGTGGATAAATGTCAATTATTATGTGGAGGGACATAATAAGAGAGATATCTCTGGACTGGGGGATGCTGCGCAGAAGACTTGGGTTCTAAGCTTACTGACCTTAGGAAACTCATTTTCCACTTTAGTCTAACTTTCTGGGCAAGTTGGACTAGATGATATCTAAGGCAACTTTCATCTCTGATATTAAGATTATGATGATTAATAATGACTACTAATATTTATATAGTGTTTATATAATTTATATTTATATGGTAGAATTAAATTATTTATTAAATAAATCACATAATTTAATTAAAATAAATAAAATAAAAATTAATAAAAACTAAATAAAATAAACATAAAATAAATTAATTAAAAGTAATTAAATGTATTTTAAAGTTTAGAAAGTATGTTAAGCTTATTATCTGATTTGAACCTCATAGCTAACCCATTAGGTAGATATTATTGTTATTATCTCCATTTTATAGATAAGGAAACATGGCTCAAAGATATTTATATGACTTGCCCAGGGTCACATAGCTATGTCAGAAGTCAAATGAGAACACAGGATCCCCTTACTCCACATATATTCTTTCATTCCCTTCCACTGGGTTTAGTGTCATTCTTTGGCTCTTAGCCTTATGGGACAGATGTGCTAAAAATCTGGAGCTTTCCCCTGCCCAGAGGGTAAATAGATGTCTCCATATTTAAGACTATCATTATTACAGAATTTTTATTATTTTT
The DNA here is from genome assembly GCF_016433145.1 of Gracilinanus agilis. NCBI lineage: Eukaryota > Metazoa > Chordata > Mammalia > Didelphimorphia > Didelphidae > Gracilinanus > Gracilinanus agilis. Next base: position 593,482,898 of record NC_058131.1, on the reverse strand, counting down.
ATGAAGTAATTCAGGGGCTTGGGGTAGTAAGCAGGAGGTGCTAAAGTTCCTTGCTTTTAAACTAATTGCAACCCAAACTTCTGCTGAGAATGATCAAATATGTCACACATTTATAAATGGTATACAGGACTGTTACAATATTTTTTTACGAGTTGGTAATTTTCTAGTGTGTTTGACATCGAAACCATGTGGATAAAAGCAGTTTCCATATTCTTTATGAAAATATGGGTAGATGCAGAAATCATGGATAGGTAGCAAATCTGGGACATCACTGAATACATTCCCTAAAGGTCTTTAGGGAAGAACAAATCTACACCATTTTTGAAAGAGAAGATTCCATCATGCTTCAATTACTTAGCTATGTGACCTTGGGCAAATCACACAGCTTCTTTCAATGTCATTTTTTTCATCTTTAAAATGGGGATAATCATAGCTCAAACCTCCTAGGGTGGTTGTGAGGATCAAATGAGGTAATTATTTGTAATGTTCTTTGCAAACCTTAAAGTACTTTATAAGTACTATCATCATCATCATTATTGTTACTTCAACAGATACACAATTAAAACAAAATAAAATCAAAACCAGATAGTCCCTGCCTTATGGAGCTTATATTCCACTTAGGGAGAAAGAGATCCATAACCTTCCTCAAAAAAATGTTCTGGCAAATTATGGTATATGATGGTGATGGAATACTATTCTCTTATAAGGAATGATGAATTGCTTAATTTCTTTTTTTAATTTCTTTTTTAATTTCTTTTATTTTTTGCTTAATTTCTATAAGAACTAGAAAGACCTTCATGAACTGAGGAGCGAAATAAACAGAACCAGGAGAACATTGTACACACAGTAATTGAAACATTGTGGTATGATCAAATGTAATCATCTTTGCTACTAATAGCGATACAATGATCCAAGACAATGCCAAGGGACTTAAGAGAAAGAATGTTATCTGCATCTAGAGAAAGAACTGTGGGAGTAGAAATCCAGAAGAAAATGTATGATTTATCACTTGTTTGTATGGGTATATGATTTGAGGTTTTGGTTTTAAAATATTTCTCCATTATAAAAATGAATTATATGGAAATAGGAGATCAGTGATAATATATGTATAACCCAGTGTAATTGCTTATCATCTCTGGGACCAGAGAGGGAAACAACAGGAATCATGTAACCATGGGAAAGAAAAAACCTGTTCTGAGACTTCAGGAAGATCTGCCTTATATCAATATAATGATTTACTCAGGCAGCATAGTGTCATGATAAGACCATTGGTTGGAACTAGTTTCAAGTTCTGGCTCGAATCCTTTCTAGCTGTGTGATGTTAAACTACATCTCTGGTTGTGAGAAATCTTCAAGACCTCTATAAATGTGAGTCATCATCATATGTCAGCTTAAACCCATTTCTTTATTCTCAGTATAGGTAAACAACTTGGCCATAATTCTTTTTGCAGTTGGCTAGCATATTCCTGAAGAGTCTTACTGCTTCTTTTCAACTTCAATTCTCTAGGTCAATTAATTTTAGTACCTTTAACTTTTTATCGAAGCTTTACTTATCTTATGAGTAATACATACCTTGTATTAATTTAATTATTTATTGTTATTAATTATTATTATAATATATGCCATGTGTTTGTGCTTTATTCTCCCCACACGAGCATGGATAATAGCATAAAACTGTATGTCTCTTTTTTCCTTCTCCCTATTACCTAGGCACTTGATAATATTTGTTGAGTGAATGAATTAATGAAAGAACCCTTGTTGCTTTATGCTTTATGCTGAACTCTTTCCAAGTTCTCAGTGCCCCATTTGAGTTGTAGAGGTCCAAACTAGACACATCTGCACAGGTGTTTTGACATTGGGAAGATTATTTTATAGTTTTTATATTCCATACTACTTTCAGTGTATGTCTGAATAAGGTGATTTACAAATATAAGATAATGCTGTGATTTTCTTATGGCTTGCTTTATGATTCTGTTGACAGGCTACAAGCTTTATTTTTCTACTACAGTTGTGCAGTCATTCATTCCTATTTTCTAAGTAAATACTAATTTGTTGGTACTTTTTCATTACTTTGCCTAATTATCAAGACCATAAAGAATTCTGTTCCTTTTTTTTTTGAGGTCTTGGCTATTCCTATCTCTCAGCTTATTCTTATTCAGTTTTTTCAAGCTTAATGGGGTTGTTCTTTATTTGATCCCTTCCCCTGAGAGAGGAAATAAAGATTTGTAGAATCATCAGAGGAGAGCAGGAATATGTAAGAACAATTTTCTACCTGATGGGTTGAGGGTGCCTTAGGTTAAACCCAGAAATGGGTTCTCCATTAGGAAGTATATATTGTGCCCTCCTTGAAGGAATGGAACCATCCTGGACTTGACCACTCTGCTTATATTCTTTAGGTCATTTAGTCTTCTTTGAGCTTTTGACTTAAGGAAAAAGAAGACTGTAGTTCAGTTCTCTGTGTCCCATCTAGAGATAGCTTTTCTTGGGTGCAGATTTTCTTTATGAAGAAAAGCTTTTACTCGTCTGGGTCAAGAGCTCAGCTGCAGTGTTGGATGACTTAATTATCCAAGAGCAGCTGTATCCTAACTTGTATACCTCAGAGAATTGGGAAGCATCATGGAGGCAGGCTGTTTTCCCCTATGTAATGGTGCACATTTCCAACCTGATGTGCCCCAAAGGAGGAATAAGCATGTTCTATTTTTTTCTGACTGCTAGTACATTTTTATTTTTTATTTTTGACTTTAGCAAATTTGAGTGACAAAGAGAAACCCAAGCTTTGTATATGGTAGGCACCCAGTAAATACTTGTTAAATGTTACCCAAGTCCAAATGACCTAATGGTGAATATCTGCATTAGGGGAATGAATGGAGATGTCAACCAGCTTGACCATAAAAAAACAAAACAAAACAATCTTTATGGTGTCATAAAAAAGGCCAGCTGGAGTGCCATCCTCAAGAACAATAAATATTTTGCTGAAGTTCATTTGCCTATCAGGAAACCGCATTACATGCACTTTCAAACCCAATGACTAGTTTGCAATTTATATGAAATGCCAGCTTTTTAGAGGGACTTATTGGGTTTGCAATTAACCAAAGTGCACTATAATGATGTTCACCTCAATTGATTTATGGAGCATGTAATGTTCCATGGAGGATGACAAAAGAAATAGTGATATTGTGATTCTCTTTGTCCCCTATAGTAGCAAAAGGCACTTACTTGAAGGATAGTAAACCAGGAACGGAGTGAAGGGGAACTAAAGAAAGGACTCTGACACTGTCTGAAAACCTAACCTGTTCCTGGAACTCTGACCTACCAGAATCAGATAATTTTATTTCATCTTTCATTTTAGGAAAATGTCACAAGGCAGAAAAATGCTTCATTAAAAATGTACATTTTAAATACCATTTATACAGTGCTTAGCATGCATTGATGGTGGCAGAGAAATGTGGATTGTATCATTACCCAACCCCCTGTCACCTTTTATGGCAGCCATAAGAAGTCCTCAACTTCTTTGAGCTCTTTCAGCATCCTGAATGAGCTAATCATTTTTAGGGCAAAGAAAAGAGAGCTGAAAAAATATCCCTCCTCCTTTCCCCTTTCTGCCTGCTTTTGTAATCAAGAGTCACCTGTGCAAATTTGGCTTCCCACTAAGTAGATGCTTATGGAATGTTAAAGGAGCTGTTGCTCTGAAGATAGAGTCCTTCAAATGGTCGCTGCAGTGAGCATGACTATGTCAATCACTCTCCAAAGCTGCTTTATTGTACAGTGACCAGAATTTAGCCAAGCGATATTTATCGAGGGGTTTCAGGTTCAACTCCAATCTCCTTCTCTCTTAAAGGCTGATAAAAGCAGATTCACTCTGGACCTTTTCAAGCCAAGCTCCCATATTTGTCAAGGGTCTCAAAACAGGAAAGGTCCTCAAGACAAACTGGACCCAAGGCAAATAAGCAGTGTTTATTAAGCACATTCTATGTAAAACACCAAGCTAGGTACTGGGGATAAGAAAAAGAAAAACAAAACAAAAAAAACCAATCTGTACTGGAAGCGTTTACATTCATCTGGGGTAATACAACACTAAATAGCTAACTATTTGTCCAAAGACAGGAGAGTATGAGGGAATCTTAGACTACCAATTATACGATGAAATAGGTACAGACATATGATTTCCTTGATGAGCTTGACAGAATATAAAGCATTATTCCAAGTGTTTTTTAGATTCTCCTTGTTTCAGCATTAGGCCAACTATATGATCTTAATATCATTGAGTTCAATGTCCATTATTATATAGATGAGGCAATTTAATTGTCCAGAGGGGGCCCAAGTAGTAAGAAATAGACTTGACTCTAAATTCAGCCTTCTTTCCACTGTCTGATGCTGCCTTTTTCTGAACGAGAGATCCTTGGAGTTGAAAGGGACTCTCATGTCATCTAGTCTAGCCTCTTACCCAGCAGAATTCCAACATTCCTAAGCAAGATATTATCCAGCCTCTTCCTGAGTAACACCATAGATAGGAACCCCACTATTTTTTAAACAATCCTGTTTAATTTTTTGATAGCTTTAGTTGTTAGGTTATCCCTCATGTTGAGATAAATCTGCTTGTCTCTAAGTTCTATCCACTGTTCATAGTCCTAACCCACAGAACAACATAGAAGTTGAATTGCTCTTTCTTGCTACAACTCTGGAAATGTTTGCAGACAAATGAGACCTTCCTTCTACCCTTCAAGTCTTTCCTTCTTCAAGGTTATGTATTTTCAGTTCTTTTGACAGCTTTCTTTCTGGCATAATTTCTCTTCCTTCACTAATCTGGTCATTCATTGTCTTTGAAATATTTTCTTGGTTGTTGATATTGCTGTTCAAATGCGCTACCAGTATTGAAAACAAAACTTTAGTCTAGACGGAGTGGTTTTATTGGTTCAGACCTCCTTGGCTTGATACAACTCAGACGGTGTGTGGGGTAGTAGAACCAAAAGAGCACTGGACTTGGATTTGAACCCAACTCTGTCATTAATTTATTGTGATTTTCGTTGAGTTGCCTAGTATGAATCTCAGTCTATCTGCAAAATGGGAATAATAATATTTGTGCCTCATAGGTTGTCGTGTACTAAGCATCTTTGTTAAGAGCTATTAATGAAAGGACATATTAAGAGCAGCTAGGTGGCACAGTGGATAGAATGCACTGGAATCAAGAGTTCTTGAATTCAAATCCAGTCTTAGACACTTACTAGCTCTATGACTCTGGGCAAATCATTTAACCCCCATTGACCTCAGTTTCCTCATCTGGAAAAGGAGCTGGAGAAGGAAATGACAAACCACTCCACTATCTATGCCAAGAATCCTCTCTCCTCTATGTGATCACAGAGTCAGACATGACTAAACAACTGCATTCTACTATCCCATTATGTTATTTTTAGAAGTCATGTCTCCTCCATCCTGAGTATTTAGTCAAATCTGAGAAGGTTTTTTTTTTTTTTTTTTTTTTTTTTTGGCTCATGAGCTGTTCTTCAACCAGGTTTTCCATATTCCATATATGTGCAGCTAATTTCTTGAACTTAAAGGCAGAACTTTTTATTTATCCAGGTTAAATTTAATCTTGCTCGTTCAACCCATAATTCTAGTTTTGTGTCATCTGCATGGATGGTAAACTTGCCTTCTGTGTTGTCACATTTACATAGTGCTTTGGGATTTGCCAGGTATTTTATAAATAATATCTTGGTCAATCTTATAACTTATTATAACAATGTTATAAAAATATCTTAGGGCATCTTGGTGCCTCATTGTATAGAATACCAGGCCTGGAGTTGGCGGACCCTGAGTTCAAATCTAGCCTCTGATACTTCCTAGCTGTGTGATCCTGGACAATTCACTTAACCCTAATTGCCTAGCCCTTACTTCTCTTCTGCCTTGGAACCTATACTTAGTATTGATTCTAAGACAGAAGGTAAGAATTAAAATAAAAGAAGAAATATCTTAGTTGTCCTTACAACAATATTGAAAGAATATTGGCTCTGGATTGAGAGACACTGGATTCATATTCTGCCTGTGATACTATTTCTATGACCTGGGTAAGTCACCAACCTTCCAGTCAACCTCAGTTTCCACATTCATACAATGAGGGAGTTGAACTACATGGCATCAAATGAGATAATATTTGGAAAACATTTAGCAGGTTATCTGGCACTTAGTAGACACCTGCTCAATTTCCTTCTCTTTTGAGATCACTTCTAGATGTAAGTCCATACTATTTTGGAAGTGGTCTATTACTTCTTTGTTCTTAGAAGCAATTTTTATATTAATGCAGCCCAAAATTACATTAGTTTTTTGACTGCCATGTCACACTGCTGACTAATAATATTGACCTCATGTTATACTAACCTCTTGCTTAGATCTTTTCCAGAAAATTAATGTTTAATACCCAATCCTGCATTTGTGAACTTGACATTTTGAACCGAAGTATGAGACTTTACATCAAATTTCATCTTTTAGATTTGTTCTAATGTTCTACCTATCAAGATCTTTTTGGATCCTGACTTGATCATCCAATTTGTTAATCATTCCTATTAGCTCTGTGTAAGTTGCAAATTTGATAAACATGCCATTGATCTCTATTCAAATCAGGACAAAAATGTTAAAACGCAGGACCAACCATAGATCTTGGGAAGATTCCACTGGAAACCTCTTGCCAAGTTCATAATTGGCTAATAATGCTTATTCTTTGAGGCTGGCCATTATATCCTTCTGACTGGATTATTGTATGGGCTCATCTCTCCATATATTTCTGAAAGAATAGTTGAGATGCTTTTGGGGAAATTTTGGGAAAAATTTTTCCAGTACTCTGGCACCTCTCTTGTTTTCCATGATCCCTAAATATAGCTGACAGTGGCTTAGCAATCATTTTTACCAGCTTTCAGTTTTTGGAATGTAGGTCATCTGGGCTAGAGGACTTGAATTAATCAAGACTAAGTAAACACTTTCTTCTTTTTTTTACTTATCTTGGTTATCAAATCTTTATTAGTCATTTTTGTTCTTTCCTTTACCATCTAAAGATCATTCCCCATGGAAGGGATAGTAGAAACAAATTTAGGTCTGAGCAGCTCAACTTTTTCTCATAATTACAGACTTTCTACAAAAAGTATATTGGCATTTAGATAACTAAGAATTGTTCCTGATCCTTTTCTATATTGCTTTCTCTTGTGAATAATTAGATATTCACTCTGATATTGTTCTTTTTAATTTACACCTTTTGTCCTTTAAAGTATTTGTTCTTACAGTTTTATCTGATTATTTTCTAGGTCTCTCTCCAATTTTAATTTAAAGCCCTCTTAGTCAAGTTGGTGAGCTTCTTCCCTATTATGATTTCCTTTGTTTTTATAAAATGCATCTGTCTCTTTCCAGGATCCCCTCATGGCTTTGGTGACATAAATCACAGTCTATAAAATAAAGTTTGGCTTTTTGACAAAATCTACATAGATAAGTCAAATCAACAAGTATTTATTAAACACTTGCTTTATTATGAGCACTGTGCTAAGTACTGGGAATACAAATCATAACAAAATAAAACCAGAAAAAGTGACGTCTGGAGTTTACATTCCAATAGGGGGAATATAACACCTAAAAGGAGAGTGAAGCAGGTGGGGGCAGAGATGAAGGTGTCCTATGGTGGGAGAAAATCTGGAGATAGAGGAGGGCAGCCTGGAGACATGAAGACGTGGTTGGCCTAGATGGTTTCCTTACCATGGAGATTCTGGAAGGATCCCACCAGTCAGAGGAAGAAGCTGCAGGGTAGAGGGCATTTCCACCGTGAGAAGTCCAGGAGTGGAGTGAGGTCCCAGGGTAAAGAGGCTTCTATTACTTGGTAGAGAAAGTCTGGAAAAGTCAGGAGTATAGCCAGGAGAGGAATGAAGACAACAGCCACTCATTTTCTGTTTATTATTTTCTCTTTCAAAGCCTCATAATGATAATCATTATCATATCTATCATTTATAGAGTATTTTATGGGCTACAAAGTAAATGTTTTAATACAGGATTTCATTTCATTTCTCAATCTGTGTGACAGTTTGTACAACTATTTTACAAGTGAAGGAATTAACTCAGAGAATAGCTAGGACGTGGCTTGGCCAGTGTCACACAGCTTACAAGTGGCTCAGATGGCCACTCTTTTTCACTGTGCCCAAACCCAAGCACATCTCTGCTTTCTCTCCCTTGTGCCACAGTCATTGAGCTTCCTCCCTAGGACTTCATGAACTCTAAAGGTATTCCAGGTTTCTTCTAGAGGAATCATACATTCCCACACAAATGAACAGATAATGGATAACCATGGGTGACTGATGAATATTTAGTCTTCTTACCTGTCCTAGATATAAACTAAAGGAAGGCAGACTTCCCAAATAGGTGAATCAGGCAAAACACAGGGAATTCATCAGGGAGTCAGCAACCATCTCTCTGTGCCTCTTTCTCTAGGGACAATGACCATATTCTTTCCCCTTACTAATGTTTACAAATCCTGCTCTTCCTTCATTAAATTAAGATTCATCTGCTAAGAGAAGAGTCTAATTCAGGGTTTGGACAGCTCTGACCTGGAACCAGTGAATAGACCTAGGTCCTGGCTTCCTTTGTGAACAAGGGAGCTAAAAATATACCTCTGGCTTGGAATGGGAGTGGAACTAAGGATAGGTGGTAGAAGGTTTGGATTTATAGAAAGAATATAGCTATGACTTTTCTCCCATCTGCCCACTAGCAAACAGGCATGGCAAAAAAGGCCAAGAGCATGTTAAAACATATTTTAGAAAAGGTGTATGTATGTGTATGTGGGCATTCTTGTACATATGTATATAGTGTTTGTTCCAGTTATGCAAAATTTCTTCTGTGCTTTCAACATTTTTCCATTCCCAGATATCTTGATTCTAATTCTTTTTTTTTTTTTAAACACTGAACTTCCGTCTTAGAACCAATTGGTTCTAAGGTAGAAGAGCAGTAAGGGCTAGGCAATGGGGGTTAAGTGACTTGCCCAGGGTCACACAGCTAGGAAGTGTCGTGAGTCCAGATTTGAACCAAGACCTCCTGTCTCCAAGCTTGGCTCTTAATCCACTGAGCCAGCCAGCTGTCCCCTTGATTCTAATTCTTGGAAGGTTTTCATTTCTGGATTATTTTCTGGAAGGAAACTGTGCTCTTTGACAAATCAAAACAGAGAAGTATTCCTTAAACCCTTTTCCTGTCTTCTCTAACTTGATGACCAGCTTGAGACCACCATGGTGAGAAAGACAAACAGTAAATCATGAGATCACTAGCTGAGTTTTCTTGGCATCTACATATTCAAAATCTTAAAGATACAATAATTTTTAAAAATATTTTCTACTGGGCATCATCTATTACTATGCCTGAAGAGAAGGAGGGGGGTCCTTGGTTAGAGGGGAACTCCTGTGAATTTGGCTTTGATGCCTTTCTGGCTAATCTGCTTCTTCTTGCTACCAAACTCAATGCATAAAACAGACAGGGTCTCTACTTTGCACTTCTGAGAATTCTGGTTGATACTAGCCTGGTCTAGCGTGTGTGTGTGTGTGTGTGTGTGTGTGTGTGTGTGTGTGTGTGTGTGTGTGACAGTTAAATAAGGTAAATGGTTGTGGTTTCTCACCTGCTGTGGCTTGTAGTCTTCCTTTCTTAGGGTATCTCAGTAATTATGTCCAAAGCAGCTTAGGGTTGTCGACTAGAGGGACTGGTTCAAGCTATTTCCATCTTGTTTTGCAGTTATGCTTCTGAAGCTCATGCTCTTTTTGCTGTAACTTTGCTTTCATTTTTGTCAGCAGTGCAAAACTAGATGCTTCTGGCAACTATCAGTAGGAAATGTAGGTTGAGATTTTCATACCACTCTTATCTACACTAATGGTGTCAAACTCAAATGGAAAGTGTGGCCAGTCAACTGTGTAGAAGGATCTCCAAGGGCCACATACTAACTTAGAAAATCACATATTGACATTATCTGGTTCCTATTGCATTTTATATTTATATTGTCAATGTGTTTTAACTGCATTTTAATCTAATTTGGGCTCATTGAAGAGTGTTGTAGGTAGCATTTTTGACACCTTTAGCTGCGGTGTTCCAAAATATGACTCTTGCCATTCCCTGTCCTACCACCCCCTTTCTTTCTGTTTTTGTCTCTCATTCTCTCTGCTTCCGTCTCCACCTCAAAATCTTTTTTATATTTGCTTGCTGGGGGACAGAGTGAGGGAGATCCCAATTGTATCCATCTGTTAATCCCGATCCTTTACAATCTACAAAGAAGATTCTTTAATACATAATTTCATTTATTTTTCATGATTGGTGAAGCAGACATTACATGTATCTTTATTCCCACTTTATTATGGAATAGGAGATTAAGGTCACTGAGATAAAGTGACTTGCTTTTAAGTGGCACAGTTGTTTTTTAAACCCTTAACTTCCTTCTTAGAATTAATATTGTGTATTGGTTCCAAGACAGAAGAACAGTAAGGGCTAGGCTATGGGAATTAAATAGCTTGCCCTGGATCACACAGTTAGGAAGTGTCTGAAGTCATATTTGAATCCAGAACCTCCTGTCTCTAGGGCTGATTCTCAATCCACTGAGCTACCTAGCTGCCTCCCAAAGGCAAAGTTGGTTTTTAAGTACATCTTTTCTAATTTCAAGTCCAGCATCCTGTTAATATACCACAGAGAAATAAAGTGACTCATCTTTCCTTTCTGGTATACCCTTAGTATCACTCCCATTCCTAGCCAAAAGTTTTTCTTTCAGCTTCCTTGTTTGCAGAGGGAGCATGAGCTTTTATGTTTGACTTTAGGTCTATTCATTAGTTTCAGGTTAAAACTGTTCTCCTTGCAGATATTCAAATCCCAACTCAGTTTCTTCTCTAGATTCTATTCTAGTCACGTAAATATTCCTTGTTCTTGGGCACACAGGCCTCAGGTCAACTCCCCTGAGTAGCTCCTGTTTTATCCTTTCATAGTAAGTTAATGTATTCCTTTTCTAGCTGCCCCATGTAGTTCTATGATCCGCATCAATCATCTTGTCTCCTCTAAAGATTCCACAGGATTTCTGAGCCCCCTCAAGTCTCTCAGACAACCTTCTTTTTACTTTTCACATCTCTACCCTAGAGAGTAACCATATTCTCATCATACAAAGGACTTTGCTGCTTTTAGGTCACCAGAGTCACAGCTATAGGTCCCTTTTCCCTGGGTGCACATCTCCTGGAATCTTTGTCAATTAGTTACCAGCTCTAAAATAAATATAAGCACATCAAAAACCTCCATTTACATTTTATAATTGTGCCTATCATAAAACAGTGTATAATTTAACCCACAGATATTTGGGGGAGGATAGTGTCTGAACCTATAGTTGTGATGTCTTTTGGAGAGACAGAGACAGAGAGAGAGAGACAGAGACAGAGAGAAGAGAGAGAGAGAGAGACAGAGAGAGAGAGAGACAGAGAGAGAGGGAGAGAGAGAGAGACAGACAGACAGAGAGACAGAGAGAGAGAGAGACAGAGACAGAGAGACAGAGAGACAGAGACAGAGAGACAGAGAGAGAGACAGAGAGAGACAGAGAGACACAGAGAGAGAGAGAGAGAGAGACAGAGAGACAGAGAGACAGAGAGACAGAGAGACAGAGAGAGAGAGAGAGAGAGAGAGAGAGAGAGAGAGAGAGAGAGAGAGAGAGGAAGGGAGGGAGAGGGAGAAGGAAAGGATGAGAGTGCTTGAGACACAAAATGATCCTGTCATGGACTGATTATTCATGTGTAGAAAATTATTCCCCCTCACATTCTCATGGTTGGGTCACGAAAAAGCCTGGCCAGGAGCTGTGACCCAGAGCCTTTAGCAGAATGGAGTTGACAATAATAGCTCCCCTGGCAGATGCTAACAGGACCATTTGATTTGATTTTAATTAATTAATTTTTTTCAGTTACATGTAGAAACAATTTTTGACAATTGTTTCCTGATATTTTAAGATGTAAAATTTCTCCCTCTCTTCTATCCCTTACTCCCTCCCTCCCTGAGGTGGTAAATAATCTGATATAGGTTATACCAGTGCTTTCATGCAAAACATATTTCCACATTGTGTATATTGTAATAGAAGATACATATCACACACATAATAAAACATTCATGAAGGAAAGAAAGTAGAAGATGGCATATTTTGATCTCCAATCAGACTGTAACAGTTCCTTTTGACTATGGATCATGAGTCTTTTGTGGTTATCTTAGAAACTTGCTTTGCTGATTATGGTTTAGTCTTTCACAGCTTATCGATATATAAGATTTTGATTACTGAATACATTGTTCTCTTGGTTTTGTTCACTTCATTTTGCATCAGTTCATAATTCTTTCCAGGTTTTTCTGAATTTAATCTGTTAGTCATTTCTTATGGTGCAATAGCATTCCATTTCAACCATGTACCACAACAATACAGAACCATTTTAACTGAATAACAAGTATGGAAGTAGGTAGGTAACACAGTGGATAGAGCACCATGCCTGGAACTGGGAGGTCGTGGGTTCAAATTTGATTTCTGATACTTCCTAACTCTGTGACCCTGGGCAATCATGGATTATTTATCCCTTCTTGCTCTTTTTCTTAGAATTGATACTAAGATAGAGGGTAAGGATTTTAAAAAAAAAGTGACAAGTAGGCAAAAGCTAGAGGCCAGAGAATTGACTAAAGTCCAGAGATGTAGGTCAGCAGTTCAGAAGTGTTAGGATTCATGAAGGCAGAAAAGGCAAATGCAGTCAAAAGTCAGGCAGGCATCCAAGGAAGTGATTATCCAGGGTTGAACCCATCGATACAGGTATATTTTCCAATTTGACACTCATCTTCCTGAACATGTTGCCATTTCTTTAAGCCTCACCATTTGGGCAATGTTTATTTCTCTTGATCATATGCTTTGGCTTCAGCTATTGATGGTTTTTTGCTATTGCCAGTGCCTCTTGCTTTTGTAATAGCTGTGTCTTTGTGGCAGGGGACAGTGTAGTTGGGACTATCACCTCCCTTGACTTGGATGCTATGCTTCTTTTAATATAGAGTATAATTGCATTAGTTGTTTTGGCTGCCACAACATACTATTAACTCTCATTAATCTTGCAGTTCGCTAAAATCCCCAGGTCGCACTCCCATGAATATGGTGTAGACATGCCTACTCTGTACCATACTTTTTTTTTTTTTAAGGCAATGGGGGTCAAGTGACTTGCCCAGGGTCACACAGCTAGGAAGTGTCTCAGGTCAGATTTGAACCTAGGACCTCCCGTCTCTAGGCCTGGCTCTCAATCCACTGAGCTACCCAGCTGCCCCCTCTGTACCATACTTTTAAGCTGACTTTTTGAGCCCAAGGACAAGATTTTACATTTATCTTTATTAGATTTTATTTAATTAGATTTGGCTTATCATTAAATCCTGATGAGATAAATTTCGATCCCGATTCTGTCATTTAATATTTCAGCAATCCTTCCAACCTTAATATCATTTGAAAACAATAAGTATGACATCTGTCTATACCTTCATCTAAGTAATTTATAAAAATATTGACTAGAATATGGCAGGCAAAATGATAGTGCCTCAGATTTCTTCATTAGGGACTTCCCTCCAGGTTTCTACATACTTACTAATCACCATTCTTTAAGTCTAGATGGTCAACCTGTCCCAGATCCTGACTGTACTATTATCTATTCTATACCTCCATCTTTTCTAAAGAGATATCATGAAAGACTTTGTTAAATGCCTGACTAAAGCTTAGGTAGATGCCAGTCAAGATCTTATTAAAAAGAAAATGTAGGGGCATCTAGGTGGCTCAGCAGATAGAGTGTCAGGCCTGGAACTGGGAGGACCTGGATTCAATCTGGCCTCAGACACTTTCTAGTTGTATACTCTGGGCAAGTAATTTAACCCCGATTGCTTAGCCTTTACTGCTCTTTTGCCTTGGAACTGATACTTGTATAGATTCTAAGATAGCAGGTAAGGATTTTTAAAAAAGAATATGTATATCCTGTTGGCTAATGTAATGTGGATAATTTGAGGAAAGGTGTTTGGGATAAGGGAAATTGAAAGGAGGATGTTGGAGATTTGCTAAGTGGGTAATCTCGGTTACAGGTAGGCTGGGATTAAAGGAGATTCAGGGTATAATAAGACTGAAGTCAGGAGTATAACACAGAAGGGAAACAGAGATCTTTTAGGGAGAAGAGAAATTAAACTAAACAGACAAACACAGCAGGCTTACAGACTGGGACTTAGACTCAAACACAAGCTGAGGGAAATAGACTAGACTGAAATTAACAAACAGGCTTTAGTTAATTTCACAGGAAGGGACCTGTTTTGAAGTAACACCTTCCTTCAAGATGGATGCCCAGCTTCCCTCTAAGCCCAGAGTATGTTGTCTCTTTCCCTCTTCTTCCCTCTCGATAACTAACAGACAAATTATACTAATAGGGCTGTTGAAACAAAAGGGTTTATTTTCTTTGAAGGATGTTTGTTAGGAAGGTGGATCAAAGGAAAGCCCTATCAGTTGTCTCAGGAACCTCAGGTGGGGGAAGGGAAACAAAGATGGAGTCTGAGTAAGGACCTGCCTTTAAACTCAGCTTTACAAAATACTATTGCTATCTAAAGGAAATAAATGATGACTGACTAACTATAACTAATGCTGTCAATTAGGTAACTCTTCACAGATTTAACTTCTCTATAATTACTCTCCTTATTAACTCCACAGACATATAAGGTAAGGGAGGGAAGGCAGGGATGGTATTAGGAAAGGAAGATATAAAGGGTTTATCTAAAATAATAATTTCTTAAGTAAATATATCAAAGCTAGGCTAAATTTCAATATTAAAGCTAGGTAATCAAAAGCAGCTCGGCTCATTGACAACCTCCCTCCATGGAAGATCCAGCCAATTCTCCTCTTCCTCAAGATTCCAAACCTCTAACAGCTTTTGGAACTCAGCCAAAGCTAGAAAGAACTATATCACCCCAATTCTGTATACTACAAATGCCCCTTTTCTTTTCAAAATGTGCAACTAGCACCATTTTAATAGTTACTAAAGTCTAAGGGATTACTACTCTTATACTAAGCTAAATTCTTACTAAGCTCTTATCCCTAAGTTTGCAAAATAATAAAAGGTTGCTATCTCCTAAACTATGCTACAACTAAATAAGATAAAACTAAGATGGGATAAGGTAAAAGTATAGGAGAGGAATGGGGATTTCAGTTTTTCAAAAAATTTTGAACAGAAAGGAAAACAAATTACATTTTAAACATTCACACATTTTTAAGGCTAATTTTTGCTAACTAGAACAAAGTAATGAATCCTATCTATGCATTACCTAATTTTATGAACTACTCAGATAACATTAACTAAGAAAAGTTTTGCAAATTTTTTTTGCAAATAAACTTCTAAATTCTAGTTCTCTTGCTAAAGTTAGTGTATGAATAGGTTAGTACACTTATGCCTATGTTAGAAATGTTAGTAATAATAAGTAAGCCTATATCTTTTGTAAGTCTATTGGTTAAACCATAGACCTTTGTTATGTACAATATTTACAAAGAAAATTTTAGAAAGATCTGTCCCTGTACTAACTTACTAAACTAACTAAACTGTCCCTGTGTGTTAGTAAACTTATTGCTAATGGTTAGTAATCAAAATTACATATGTACATGACATGTCAGGTGATTTGAGTAGAACGATGTCTGTACCATAGTAAGAGACTTTCTTTTACTAAGGCTGATATACCCTTCTCTCTTAAGTGAAAGTTTATGTTTCATGTGTAAATGTGAAGTTAGGAAATGTTTTATGTGTTGTCTATTGACTTATCCATGTAATGACGTGTTACATACTTACTCCACCGGAATTCTTTTGCAATTAGCATGTACTGCTTGGATGGAATCTAGTGTTGTGTGCAGTGAGAATTCTGTAAGTTATCTCTTTTCCAAATACATGTGTCCCACGCTGATTCGATGTTCCTCTTCACAGTGTGGATGTCCTCTTTATGATAGATGTATTTGGTCACGGATGTCTTTGTAGTTCTCAGGTTTGCTGTCCTCGTGACGATCTGCGTAGTCAGCAACAAGTGAGATGTTCGATGTACCTGCGCTTGTCAACTTCTGATTTGTGTTGCTTTGATGCACCAGCGCTTGTCACCTTCTGACTTGTGTCAGGAACAAATTTTTAAATGTCTATCATATATGATTATTTTCTCTTCTTTTCTTTTATGATTTTTAATAAAGATGATTATTATAGGTAACCAAAAAATAAAAGTTCGTGATTAAGTCTTTGTGCTTTCATTCATTCGTCGTCATCAGTTTCTAGATCTGGTATTGATTGCAAATCAAATGTTGTGTCTTCTTCCTTCATTGATTCTTTTTCATTATCATAATTATTTACAGATGATTCTTCTAAGTGATTGAGATTGGGATAATCATTTGGGTGTAAAATCGGATTGTTTACTGGTACTTGGTCTACTTCTGCTTCTGATTCATGCTCTGATTGTTCTGTTTGCTGCTCTGTTTCTATGGTCTTATGAATAGATTTTGGATTTACTGAGGACTTGCTTGATTGTTCAGTTGGTGCTAATTGATCTTTGTTTTGCATAGTTTCTCGTTCTTGTGGTAATGTCTTTAGCTGGCTTGACATGGGTGACATGGAACCATGGATCTTTTCCTTCAATTTTGATTGCACTTGGAGTTGTTAATATTATTTGGAAAGGTCCAAGCCATTTGGGTTCTAACACAGTCTTCCTAGCGAAGTTTCTGGTGTAAACATAATCTCTGGGTTGGAAGTTGTGTAGATCAAAATCAAAAGGTACTCTTTGATGCAGCAAGCCTAATTTGTGAAGTTGATTTAATCGTTGCTTGAGCAATTTGATATATTCATATAGCTTGCATTCCATACCTAGGTGTGATAATTTGTGAATGCTTTGAGGTGCTTTGCCATGGAATGGTGGATGTCCATACAGCATTTCAAATGGTGAAATATGTGTGATGCTGTTGGGTTGGCTTCTTAGGTGGAATAGTGCTAATGGCAATGCATCAGGCAAAGCTAGAAAGAACTATATCACCCCAATTCTGTATACTACACTAATCCAGTCCATGATAGTTTCCTTCAGAGATTGCTGCTTCCCTTTCTAATTGCTGACGAGCTATCTCTTTGTCATAGCATTCTAGAGGTTTTTTTTTCTTAAAGAAAACAATATTTGATATCAAGCTCAAAGACTTATAGGTTACGAATCTACTTTCATTTCCTTTTTGAAAATCAGAACAACATTTGTCTAGTTCCATGCCACTTCTCATTTTTATTCATCTTGGTTTTCCAAGTATTTTCTATAGGAATTTGATAGTTATTCCAATAAACTTTCAGTACCCCGATGTTCCAGTTTTTCTTGCTTAATGATTTGAATTCATCAAGTGCAATTAGCACATTTTTTTTCTCATTTTCTTCTGATTTTCCATGGGCTCCAATTTTTTGTTAATAATTTTGATTTTCCACTCTGAACATAATTCTACTTGAGTGAGAAAACAAAGCAAAAGTCCAGGCAGCTTGTCTCTGGTTATATTCCCTGTGAGTGTCAGAACTAGGATTTGAGTGTAGGTCTCTTGAATCCAAGCTGATGGTCCTTTCCACTATATATATATAGCATGGACTGATGCCCAGTAATCTAAAGGTCTATGGAATCAGTACTCTTGAGTTGTATATTTGCTTTTGAATCTAATACTTGTGCCTTTCCCAAGAATTAGGAAGCCTGGATTCTAACTCTATCACTAAACTAGCTATATAACATCGAGCAAAATTAATCTATACAAGTTTCAGTTTTCTCATCTGTAAAAAGAAGAATTAAACTTGATCATTGACTTCAAATAAACACATGCTTGCTTTAAGGTTCTAGCACTTCTCTATTTGGCTATAGTGGCCTGAGGATTTTTGCTTCTCTTTACAAGGACTTGTTTATTTTGATGACTTGTTTATTTGAACCAATAGCTCCATAATATCTCCTTAGATGCTGCAAGTAGGGCATTAGCCCGGGGTTTGATGTCTTTGGACTAGATTTTTCTGGAAAGTATCTTCCAGTCTAACATTTTATAATTATTTCTGGCTTGTCCTAATTTTTTTCATAGCCTAGGTCTAACTAGCAGCCTACGATTGTAATTAATTATTATTATGGTTAATTTGGGATATGAAGAAACTGATTTAGAGAGGTTACTTGCCTCTGGTCAACAAACCAAACCAATGAGTTTTTATTTATTAGTAAAGTTAGTGAATATTAGTTTTTATTAGTAAAGTTAGTGAATAGTGGGACTGAAACTTGAGGCTAAATCTTTGACTTCTTTTTTTTTTTTAAATTTTAAACCCTTAACTTCTGTGTATTGACTTATAGGTGGAAGATTGGTGAGGGTAGGCAATGGGGGTCAAGTGACTTGCCCAGGGTCACACAGCTGGGAAGTGTCTGAGGCCGGATTTGAACCTAGGACCTCCTGTCTCTAGGCCTGGCTCTCAATCCATTGAGCTACCCAGCTGCCCCTAAATCTTTGACTTCTTGTGGAGAAAAATATTAAGGGAAGTCTCTAATATAGAATTAAGTTTTTATTATTAATAAACAATTTTTGTTACATTTTTATAATATTTTACATTTACATTACTAAGTGTTTACCTTACAAAAACCCCATTATGAGATAGGTACCATAAACATTATTATATCCATTTTTTGATGAGAAATTTGTGAGGCAAATGTATTAGTGAGGCAAATTAACTGGCCAATAATTAAACAGCTGGTGTTTAGCAGAAATAAATCAGAATCAGAAAAGAGATTCAGACTTAGTTCTTCTGATTCCAAGTCTAAAACTCTTTTTTTTTTGTGCTACCCTTTTCTGAATAAAGAAGTTAATGAACATTACACTCTAATACAATCTATCCTTCCCAAGTCTTTCAAGATCTTTGTTAATCTGCATGATAATATTTTTTTTGTAGAATTGTCATTAATGGGCATGTATTGTTCCATGGTATCTTTTTTTGAAATCACTGCTATATTGTAGACAGATTCCCATTTTTTGAGTGCCATCCATATAATTATTCCTTTTCTGAGCCATATTGTACTTAGGTTGATAGACTGTTGTTCCCTTGGTGTGGTTTATTTATATTGTCTTTAGGTACTTTGCCTTTTTGATGGTGAGACTGGTTTTAACATTTCTTTTTTATTGTTATATTTTACTTTTATGCTACAATGATTTCCCCTTAGCCACCTCATCAAATCCTTAACAAAGAAAATCATTTAAGCAAAACCGACAGACATAGCAACTGTATCTGATATTCAGATATTTAATTAAATTATTTAATTAAAAATAATATTTATTAAATTCTTACTGTATGCCAGACACTATGCTAAGTGTGAGGGATACAAAGAAAGGTAAAAGACAATCTCTGCTCTTAAAGAGCTCACAGGATAAAAGAGGAGACAACATGCAATTATGTACAAACAAGATACATATGTATGTATATGCTTGTGTGTGTGTATATATATATATATATATATATATAATATTTACTGGAAATAATCTAGAGAGAAAAGACACTAACATTAAGGGAGATTGGAAAGGGTTTCTAGAAGGTAGGATTTTAGCTAGAAACATTTGAATATAGTCATATGCCAAAATTTACTCAGCCATTCTCCAGCTGATGAGCAACCATTTTGTTTCCATTTTAAAAATTGCCTATGGAGAAGGCATTTCTTTCTGATACTCACATCCTTGGGGTATATGTTGGTAATGGAATCCCTTGGTTCAAGGGTATGAACCATATAGTGATTTTTTTGTATTATTCTAAATTATTTTTCAGAACAGTTAGAGCAGTTCATACTTTTGCTAATAGCATATGAATGTGCCTATCTCACAACCCATATAGCACTCTTTCCAGTTTTTAATCATTTTTGTCACTTTGAGGGATATAATGTGATATTTTCAGAGTTTCCTTAGTTTATATTTGAGAAACATATTTTGGAGATACTTCAAGAGCTTTGCTTACTAAGAGCTTTTCAGTTATAAACAGTAAGGAGATAGGAAATCTTGGACATCTAGGGAAGTCACTAAATATCTGGAGAAGCAAACAGTAAACCACTCTAGTAACTTTGCCAAGAAAACCCCATGGACATTATGGTTTACAGGGTCGTGAAAAGTCAGATGCCACTGAATGACCGTATAACAATAACTACTGGAGAAGCAGCATAAGATAGTGACAGAATGGCATATTTGAAGTTACGAGATCTGGGATTGAATTCTGGCTCTCTTATTTATTACCTGTATATGAGGCATAGACAAGTCCCTATGACTTCACTTCCCCAGGTACGGGGGTCCAAAAAGTCTCACTCAGTAGTAGTAAGGGGAAAATTAATTAGATTTCATTTCTCAGAAGGTTGTATGTTTGACTGTCGATCATTAACATCTCCAGGGAAAGACTTTTTTGATTGATGAAGAGTTTTTTGGGAAGTGGGAGGTTTAAAAAGTATGATTTCTCAGTCCCTAGTTTGATTGGCTATTTAAATTTGGCCACCTTGGATGTCTTTCTAAAACTGGACCCCCCTGGAACTTGATTTAAGTTCTCTGGCTTCCTCTTATCCTGAGCTTCATTGTGTACCCTGGACTAAGGCTTGGAAATTAGGATCAATCCCACCTAGAGCAGACCCAATTGAGAGACCTGTTGTCCCTGCCAAGGTCCTTTTCTTTCCTCCTCCCTCTGAGATAGGCATGGAGAACACAAAGATAGGGAAAGCAAGAATGGAGTGGAGAAACAGAAGTATAATATGAAGAATGACATTCCTATTGTGTTCCTGAATCTAGGACTTCTGACAGAATCCTGATGACCCCAGAGCCAAGAAGAGAGGCTTCAGCAGAGTATAGACTTGCTCCAAGAGCTTTCAAGAGACAACTTGCCTAAGAAGAAATTTCAAGACTTGTCCACTCTACCTCAAGAACCTTTCACGAAGCAGGGGCACTATATCCTAATTTTTATTTGCATTGCATCTTGCGTTTGTGGTAACTTTCTTTCCCATGAAGGGGGATTAGTTGGGATTAAGGAGACATTAGATTATAATCTTCCTTTAAGCTATGGAGAATTACATTCATTTGTATATGGAAGCAGAGACTAATTTTGCTACTTTATTCAGTCAACCAATCAATTAATAAACAAGCATTTATTTAGTACCTACTATGCGTCAGACACTATTGTATTGGGGATACAAAAAAAATGTAATGATCCCTGCCCTTAAACTCATGATTTACTAGAGGAGAGAACACATACACACATAAACACACAAAATAAATACAATAAATACGTAAATACAAGATCTTGTATGTGTGTGTCTCATTTTGAGAGAATGGAACTTGAGCTGAAGATAGCAGGAAACCAGGAAATCTAGGAGGTAGATGTGAGGAAGGCACAGGGGACAGAGCCTGTACAAAAGGCATAGAAATGGGACCTGGAGGATCCTATGTGAAGAAAAGCAAGAAAGCCATTTTGGTTGGAATACAGAATGTGTAAAGAATGACATTATTTAATTAGATGGAAAAAGTGGGTTGGAGCGTCTGTTTATGAAAGATTTACATGCTTTGGCATTGTATTTGATCCTAGAAGTAACAAAGGGTCACTGGAGTTTATTACGAGGTCTATTACCTATGCTTTAGAAAAATCATTTGAGGTATCTAAGTGGAGGATAAATATTAGTGTGGACAAAGATTTAGTGAAGTTAGGGAGAATAATAATTGATCATCTCTTGTTATTTCTACTTCTCTTTTATTGTAGTTACCTTTGCTTTTGGATTTGTGATTCCTGCATGGTCTGGGAATAAAGAGAGTGAGGTGAGGACTAGGGCTGCTATTTGCTTAGGTGAATTTTTGGTTACCCCAAACAGACATAATGAATCTGGAAAAAGTAGCAATAGGTTCCAGTTCCAGAATTCTCAGGGGAACTTCAACGGGAAAATCACTTAACCTTCTTGGGCTTTAGTCTCCTCATAGGATTAAGTCCTTTCCAGCACTAAATCCTATGAACCACTATGCCCACAGCTCCAACCGCTGCCCAATTTTCCTTGGGCTCATGGCTATTTTGGAGGTGTTTGAGCAATGCCACATCAGCCATCAGACCTGGATGACTGGACCTGTTTTTGCAACAGTTCAACAGCAGACTCGCTTTCCAGAGGATTATTATCTTTGGAAAAAACATCCCAGAAGGGTGTAGTACCAAACCTCTAGGTTCTTTTAGTCAAATTCATTGGTGACAGAGATTTTTGTTTTAAGCACAAGAACAATTTTTTTGGTCAAAGAGATTTTAAAAAACCACATT
Source organism: Gracilinanus agilis (assembly GCF_016433145.1). Lineage (NCBI taxonomy): Eukaryota > Metazoa > Chordata > Mammalia > Didelphimorphia > Didelphidae > Gracilinanus > Gracilinanus agilis. The sequence goes on along the minus strand of NC_058131.1, from coordinate 593,460,573 downwards.
GTATTTGAATAGCTATTAGGCTTGGCTTCCCTGTCGTTCCTCCCTTCCCCCCAACCCGCACTGTCTTACTGATAACTATCAGATGTTGGCAGGGCTGCAGTACTGGCTCTTTAGGGAAAACCATAGAGAAGACACAAAATGAAATGTCTGCAAATTGTCTACAAAAAGCTCCACAGCTTGAGCTGAGTTTTTCATAAAACAAGCAAAGATGACATAAACATAGATGTTCTTCCAGAATTAGTAATCAAAGTCTGAATGAAAAATCTCACATTTCAGGTGGCTAGTACTGCTTTGTTTGCAAGTGTGAGGGAGATATGGAAGCCTAGGAAAACTTGAGTTTGAATCCTGTCTCAGAAAACTTAGTAATTGTGTGGCCCTATGCAAATCACTTAACTGCAATGTGCCTCAGTTTCCTCATCTGTAAAATGCAATAGCACCTACCTTACAGCGTTGTTGATTTCGAACAAATAAGGTAATATAAACAAAGTGCCTTTCAAACCTTAAAACATTATGTAAACATCAGCGATTACAATTATTGTTATAAATCCCGAATTTACCAAGATGGTGTAAAAAATAAGTAGATATAAGTATATCTGTACAAATGTCAATCAATAGCATTGAATGCTCTTCTACTCTATGAAGAATATAATTGGAAAAGTCCTGTGATAGCTGATAGTGGCACAGAATTAGTACTGTCCAGTTCTTTTGTGTACTTTGGACCTAAGGCTTTAAGTAATTTGTTTTAGAGCCGAAGACTTTTTCTAGGAGCACAACCCAGGAGAGCATAAACACAGACACGAAGAGAAAGACATGTAGGTATAATGGGAGGCTGTGTGGTGTATTAGATGAAATGGTGAACTTTTCCCACTGAATTTAGAGCTACAGGACCTGAATTCAAATCTAAGTTTTGCCAATGATTAACTGTGGGACTTTGGGTGAGTCATTTAACCTTTTGGGTCTCAGTTTCCTCATCTTTAAAATAAAGGAGTTGAAAGAGATGTCTCTGAGATTCCTTCTGGTTGCAGAACTATAATTATATGAATCATACCCCTCAGCCTTCTATTTTTCTGTCACAAGGAGACATATGCCCTTTTTGAGCAAGGAGATAAAAACCTCTTGTATCTTATCCTTATTCCTGTGAATATGTTTCACTCTGGGATATCTCAATTAATTTGTCAATCAGTTAATCAGTAAACATGTCTTAATTGCAAGGTACTATACTAAGCCCTTTCTCTTTTATAAAGTTCCTATAGGGAATACTCTAGTGGCAGAGTTCCTCCTTATGTATACTTGCAGCAACTAGAGTCTTTTTCTCTCTCACACCTCAGCTAACTTTTCCCTCTTTCTTACCCCAAGTATGGTAATGTCTTGGTCTTCCACAGCAACCAATGAGCATCCATGGATGTGTTCATTCTTCATAATAAGAAGACTGGCTGTTAGTTTTTGCGATATATCACTCCTCTGCTTCTGCCTTTTTGGAAGGGGATCACAGTGTTCCTCGAAGCACTACCTCAGAGCTTCGTGGTGACCTGAAGTTCACTTTGGGTTCTTGAAGGGTTTGCTAGCAGTCAAGCTGGAAAGACTTTACAACCATAGAGGCAGACTGTTTCTCTTATCTCAGGACCAGCATGGCATGATATGGGAAAGTTCTCCATTAGTAGGTTAGCCCCTAAGTGATAAATTCTTTAACGATGGCCATCCACTAAACAATGAAAATTACAAAATGACTTTCAGGGCGGTCCTTCTTTGATTCTGCTGTGACAGTGATTGAATGTTATAAAAGTGGGCAGAAGGTACTACCAGTCATTCTATTTTTACACCATTTGCAAATGTTCATTATTGGAGATTGGTGGTACTCTAACAATGACATCCTTGTCCAATGATTGGCAGATTGATATGCTTTTTATATTTCAATTTTTTTATTTTAATAAATTTCCACATAAGTTTTCAAAGGTTATATGATCCACATTGTCTCCCTCCCTTCTTCCCTTCTCCCTCTTGGAGTGACAAGCAATTCAAGCTGGGTTATGCATATATTATCAGGCAAAATATTTCCATATCATTCATTTTCATAACTGAATAATAATAAAACAAAACCCCAAATTATATACCCAAATAAATAAGTGATAAATCATATTTTTTCTCTATATTCCTACTCCAACAGTTCTTTCTCAGCAGGTAGATAGCATTCTTTTTCATAAGTCCCTTAGAATTGTCCTGGATCATTGTATTGCTGTTAGTAGCAAAGTCTATCACATTTGATTGTTCTACAATATGGCAGTTACTGTGCATAATGTCCTCCTAGTTCTGCTTATTTCACTCTGCATCAGTTCATGTAGGTTTTTCCAGCTCTTTTTGATATCATCCTGTTTATCATTCCTTATAGCACAACAGTATTCCATCACCATCATAGTTTGTCCAGTTATTCTCCAATTGAAGGACATAGATTGATATATTTCTTAAGGAAAAGTACCAATGTTGACATTATCATTATAAATTAAAATTTAAAAATAAGGTAGTTGGAGATAAATGGAAGAATGTCTCAGAAATTCTCCTTGGAGAACATTATACACAGTAACTATTATTGTGTAACCATTAAATGTGATAAACTTTGTTACTAACAGCAATACAATGATGCAGGACAATTCTGAGGGACTTATGAAAAAGAATGCTATTTCCAGGGAAAGAACTCTTGGAGCAGGAATGCAGATGAAAACATATGATTTATCCCTTGTTTATTTGGGTATATAATATGGGGTTTGGGTTTTATAAGATTATTCACTTACAAAAATGAATAATATGGAAAGAGGTTTTACATAACAATACATATATGACCCAGCTTGAATTGCTTATCAGCTCTGGGAGTGGGGAGAGAAGAAGAGAGGGAGACAACATGGATCATATAACTTTAGAAAACTTATGTGGAAATTTGTTATTAAAATAAAATAAAAATATAAAAAAGAAATTCTCTTTGGAGAGGCAAGTATAGGAACAGGCTACGTTGTTTTCATTTTCTGTCCAAAAGTAATAAGAAGAATGATTTCATGGGACACTCAGTTATCCCTCCTTGTAATGCTCCTAAGGAGCATTAAAAAAAAAGACCACTGTGAAGATAATTGCATTTTCCGTGCCAACATCTGTTGGTGAGGCATATTTTTTTCTAGTGGCTTAGAATCTTGGGGAGGAAATGCTCTACTTTTCTGGGGCTTGATGTAATTAACAAAAATGTGTTAATTGCATCAGATCCTCAGCAAAAAGAAATATCGGAAGGTACTTATCATCTATAGCAAGAGTTCTTAACCTTTTTTTGTGTCTGTCATGGGTCCTTTTGCAGTCTGGTGAAGCTTATAAACCCACTTTTCAGGAAAAATATTCTAAATGCATAAAATAAAATATATGACTATAAAGGAAACCAGTTTTATTGAAAAAGTTATCAAATATATTTAAACAAATCCATCAAATTTACAGACTCCGCATTAAGAACTTGCAAAGGAAATCCTGTTCCACGTCTACCTTCTTCATGATAAGTACATTTCTTTGTTTTATGTCTCATTTTTGATGTTGATAATCAGATGATTATTAAGCAAAATTATCTCTGAGAATATAATCTTATATGATTTTACAATAAGCATGGAAGTTACCTTCTTGAAGGAGAGTTTGTAAGATTGGAGATTCTGCTAAGTAAAATGCTTTTTAAATTATTAGCAAATAATAAACCCAGCACAAAGATGTATTTTATAAGGTTTACAAGGTATTATATATAAGATGCATGGCTGTACAGTGTGGAGTGCTAGTCTTTGAGTTAGAAGACACCTGGGTTTGCTCCTAACCTTTGGCAAGTCATTTAACTTCACTGTCTCAATTTTCTCATCTATAAAATGAAAGTAATCATCACAAAATTATCTGACACACAGGGATACTGTGAAGATCAAATCACATAATATATGTATAGTGCTTTGCAAACCTTGAAGTACTATGTACATTTCAAATATTAGAATATAATCTGCTTGAGGGCAGGACCAGTTTCATTTTAATTTTTGTATTTCTAGCACCTTCTATGGTGCCTTGTTAATAGGAGGCAATTGAGAATGTTGGTTGATTTGAATTCAAATCTTTTACTATGCATCATTGTTGAAGATCATCATCATCATCAAAGATCATGAGGAAGCTTGCTGTACCCTGCTAATACTTTGATCAAGGATAGCCATGGAATGTATGTTGAGTAGACTCAAAGACTGGGTAGATATACAGATTTGCTTAAATGGCCAGGAATGTAGCTAGGCAGGGGGAATATAATGGGCTTGATCTCTAAGTTCAGTTTTGCTCCTGTACTTCCCCTTTTCTTCTTCATTTATATGGGAGAGCAAAAGAATTTTTGAGTTGTAAAACTGGGCTATCTCTAGAAGCCTTTACTAGCCATCATTTAGCCAGTGGAAAATTAATAATGAAGGCAAAACCACGATGGCTGGCAGAGGAGCAAAAAGAAATTCAACCAAGCTTCCCTATACAACTCCTCCAAATAGAACTAGAAAATGCATTAAGATGCATCACACTGTCACTTTTCTGCCCAAATAGGTATAGGGAGATAGAGAGTTCTGTAGACACTGGAGACTAGTTTTGGCCAGAATTATGCTGATTGGAGCATTCCAGCACCCAGGAGAAGCTGTGAACCAGGGAAAGAGGAAGTCACAGACCAATACTGGGGTGTCATATGTAGGCTATGGAAACAAGGTACCAACTGCTAGGTTTGGCACTCACTACCTAGTATCATGCCCTTCTCAGGCCGAAGGCCAAATGAGGGGGGACCTGGGCTTAGGGGTGGCATTTTGGAGTAAAAAGTGATAGTGAGTCCTGGGCTGTGTACCTACCAAAGAGCAAGAGCAGAAATACTGGCTCCTGGGAGTAATGGGGATCTTAGTTCCAGCTTCTAGCCCAATCTGAAGCCTGCAGAAGAATAACCATGGCAGGAAATGTAGAGCAAAGGAAAGCCTATACTTCTGTCACTCTGAGCCAGCTAGCTGATAGTGGCTAAGTCCATATTGTTCAGACTCAAACTCAGACCAGGAACTTGAAAAGCTTGGATCAGTGGGCCAGTCATCAGACTTTGCTCTGCACCAGGCCATTCTGGGAGCACTCAAATCATGTAGGCTTTCAGCATGAGCTGTTTCTGATAGTCTCTAAGATGATACAACACTCCATATCTTTGAGAAAGTAGTCACAGGACCAGCCTAGAGTTTCCCTCCAAAAGTTTGAGGAGCTAGGCTCTAATATCAAATCCAGTAAATCAAGTTGGAAAAGTGAGCAAGCAAACAAAAACAGAATCCCACCATTGTAGTTATGGGGATAGGGATGCTCAAGATATAAATCCACAAGAGAATTACCTCAAAATATATACAAAGCCTCAAAAAATATGTAGTTTGAGCATAAGCTCAAGTAGAACCAATGGAAGAGATGAAGCAAAAGATAAAGAAGACTTAAAGTGTTTTTATAAATAAAATGAGAGTACTAGATAAAAAAATTAGAAAAACTATGGAAGAATTGGAAAGGGAATTGTTTTGTATAAGAGGTACACAGTATTGCCCAAGTAACAAACTCCCTGAAAAGCAGAATGGACCAAATAGAAGGCAATGATTTTATGAAACAACAATAAATGTTAAAAAAAGTCAGAGACTCAAAAAATAGAACAAAATATAGGTTATCCCATAGCAAAACAAACAAACAATAGCAACAAAAACTGATCTGGAAAAGAGATTGAGAAGAAAATATTTAAGAATCTCTCATCAAATTACCAAAAAGACATAAACCATGATGCACCATCCCTGGCAAAGAACTTAGATAATATATTTCAAGAAATCTTATAAGAAAACCTCTTAGAAACAGAGGACAGAGTAGAAACCTGGTTATCTCCTGAAAGAAACATGCGAATGAGAACTCCCAGAAACATTACAGCCCAAATCCAGAGCTTCTAGAATGAAGGAAAAAACACTACAAACAGAAAAGAATTTATGTACCAAGGATTCACAATCAGAATCTAAAGGATCAGAGATTCTAGAATATTGTATTTTAGAAGACAGATATGCACTTATAGCCAATAATAACATACATCAAAACTGAGTATAATCTGATAGGGGAAAAAAAGAATTTAATGAAATAGAGGACTTCTAAGAATTTCTGCAGAAAAAACCAGAACTGTATTAAAACTCTGAAGTTCAAACACAGGAGTTAGAAACATAAAAAAGTAAACACTAATGAACAATGATAAAGAGATAAACCAGGATAGACTGCTGACATTCTGATATGGGGAGATGGTGCACTTGTCATTTCTGAACTCTATCATCTTTATATGTTAGAGTGAGACTAATTAGATAGGCCTAGGAATAGTTCTGTTATGTGTCTAATCATCTTAAAAGAGAAAATGTAAAGTGTGGGAAAGAGTGATATACTAAGGGTGGCTAGAGAGAAGTAGGAAATGCAAAGGAAGATTAGGGGAAATTATCTCACATAATCAGGATATGCAATTAGAAGTCTGTACAATGATGAAGGGGCTGTGGGGAGCAGCTAATATTTCAATTTGGGGAGCAGCTGATATTTCAATTTGGGGAGAAGATATGCAACTAAGTTGGATATAGATATGTTTTCTATATCCAGGGAAAAAAGGAAGGCAAGGGGAGGAGGAAGATGAGAGAGTTAGAAATAAATTAGATTAAGGAATTGCTCAGTTCTAGCAAAACAAAGTCTGAGGACATAAAAAAGGTAGAACTTTTTGAAGTGGCAAAGAATTTGAATCTGAGGGGTGTTTTTCCATCGTGGGGTGGCCGAACAAGTTATGATATAGAAATGTGATGGAATACTATTGTACTTTATGAAATGATGAAGGAGATGGTTTCTGATAAGCCTAGGGAGATCCTTATGAATTGATTCAGAATGATGTGAACAGAAAGGGAAGAGTGATTTATGTAATGACAACAATATTGTAAAGACAAACAATTATGAAAGACTTAGGAACTTTGATTAGTGTATTGAACAACCATGATTCCAAAGGACTAATAACAGAATATGTTACCCACCTTTTGATAGAGGTAAAAACTCAGACTCAGAGTTCAGAATGAAATCTATCCATCCATAATACATCCATAATACATCATATATAATTTTTTTCTTTAAGACATGGCCAATGAAGAGATTTGTTTTTCTTGACTGTACCCTTTTACAATGGGTTTTGGTTTTCTTTCATTTTCATTTGGGAGGAGTGGGAGGGAGAGTGGGCAGATTTTTTAAAATTAAAAAATTTTAATAAAAATAAAATTAACAGTGAGCCACAAAAATATTCTTCCTAAGTCAGCCTGAAGGTCTGAACAAAACCCTGCCATTGGTGATCAGGAAATGAAAGGGAAGAGCTTTAGGGGACTATTTAATGAGGGTTACTCTGACTCTGTTCTAAGGAGTTTCTCACCAAGGTAAAGAAATCCCTTCTGGAAAGGAAATTCCCTTTTTAGCAAAGTTTCAGAGAAAATCTGGGAAATGATTTTTCTACTGCGATGATTGAGTGATTCTAAAAATTCTAGACATCAGAAGGTAAACATGTGGGTCAGTGGTTACTAATTATTCTGGCATATTTTCTGGTAGTCTTTTGGGAATCATTTCTTGTTTGAGAAATTCAGTTCCTGAGTTGTTTTAAATTGGTATCTCTTCCACAATAGTTTTACTGCATATTGGTTATGTACAGCTGCTTTTCTTGACTTCATTTTCTTAAATACCTACTTGGAGGTTTCATTCAATCTTTCATCAATAATTGGAGTAGATTGTTACAGAAACACTGGCAGATTTGTTCAATTTCACTTTTTTTTGTCTTTCCAATTATATCCATAAATACTCTTGGCAAGATGGCTTACTGGGAACTTACATCAATCATATTACAGGCTTGTTTTCTCTTTCACTTTATTTCACTTTATTTTAGTGTATTGTGATGTGACACTGTTTTCTGTCATCTTTTTGTATAATGTTTTGTCAATCAGGCTGAATTCTAAATTGTTGTTGTCCTTGGATGCAATATCTCTCTACTTGGTAAAGAGATCAGCTACTTTTTTTCATTGAGGTGGTTTCTGGGATTTAAGATAAAATCTAATTTTTGTAATTGTTTTACTTTCATCTGTTTTCTGCAGGAAATGCAACAATTAAAGTAAACCATCTCTCCTTACTTTTTGGATTCTGTTGCTTGTTTAAACAGGTTGAGTCAATCAATTAATATCAAGTGATAAGTGTGTTTCAGGCTATTATATAGGGCCTTCTCATCTTGAGTTTTCACATTTGGTATTAATTTTGACCTTTATTCTCACCAATACATGATATAACTAGACAGAAATAACTCATTCAGAAATGAATTTCATGTCAACTATGTTATATCCCGTCAAGATATAGATATAGATAATTTCTTCATGTGTGTGCATCATGTTTGGTGTTTACTATATTCAGTGCTTCCAAAATTTTTACATATAAAATGAGGTTTCCAGAAGTTTGTACCAGATTTTTCATCATGTATATGTATATATATGTACACACATACATATTCCCATCTCCTCATTCTTTCCTTTATTTACCTTTTCTCTAAAGTCATTGAGTATTATGGCATATATTAAATCCTCCAAATAGCTTCCCTGCTTCTTCATTCTTTGAAATAGCTGTAGATATATGAGTGTTATCTATCTTCATGTTGCCTATCTCCATTATGAGCACTACAGAACAAGATGGCCAAGTGTCTGTCCTATGTAATGCCATTTCTTGTTGCAAATAGGTGCAATCTGGACAGCTAAACTTAAATGAACTAACTTAATTTAAATGATGACATTGTAGAATAACCCTGAAAAGCACAGAAGGGAAAAACAAACAAACAAACAAACAAACACTCAATTCTGTTAAGTCTTGATATTGCTGGGAGAATTACCTTGAGGAGGACTGAGGACTGAGGAGGACTCTCTTTTGGATTACTTATTAGATCATCAATGAACACGAACATACAGACAACAAAAAATATGAAGCTAAACTTCTCTTATGCTGTTAGTTTGAAAAGAGATTAACAAAGTAGTACCAGTATTCATTTCTGTGCCCCTTTCTAAACTTTTGTTCTGAGTATTTTAAAATGATTTCTTGATCTTTTTTTTTTGATGATTTAATAAATCTAGGTGCTAGATTTGTTGTTAAAATAATTGGAGGACTCTTAGGAATGTATCCTTCAGCTCATGTACTGATGAAGAAGGTGGTTATAAGACTTAATGAGCCTTGCAGACCATATTGATCCCTCACATCTCAAACTCAGTTGCATGCCAGGTTCCCACTGGGGTTACAGCTGTCCCAGAATTGATTGATGATCAGTTTCCTGAAGTGAGGGTTTCAAGGTCTGAGATTTTAGGGGGATGAAACTATTTTTCCCTTCCAAATTCCTCCTCAACACCATCATTGTGCCTGTCATTGAATTAGGACATGGGCAATGATGGGAACACTCCTAGCTCTGTAATGAGAGATATAGCTTGGTATTCTGCGAGGAAATGCTTGGAAGCATCAGGGCACCTGCTGCTTATTATGTCCCTGAGTTCCAGGTCTGGGGAGCTTGCATTGACTCATGGTAGATTTCTGTGACATCCAAAGAATTTCGCAATGGCATATCTTTGTGCATGTGGAGAAGATCTGTGCCTTTCCTCACTAGTTCCTCTCTCAAGTTGACCTCCAGGGAAAGGGAGGAGGAAGAAGGCAAAGATAGAGCCCTATTTCCCTAGTATGTGCTCAATAACTTATTTTAGGTCTAAGGACCACTGTCTGTAGTAGTAATGTAACCCAGGGTCCAACATAGCTCCAATACCAACTCCTGGTCTTTCTTCTTAAGGTCTCACCAGATGCAGTGGTAGCACAATGTGGTATAATCTGGGCTAGGAAAATGTTTTTGTTGTTAGTAGATGTTGGTCTTTTTTGATTTGGAATGTGACACAATCAGTGATAGTTCCTGACAAGGTGTTTTCTGGGTCTTTGACGTGATGGTATTTAGTCCTCTATCTTTGGGGTTTATGGTCCATTTGCCTCCACCTCACATCTGATATATGCATGACTCCACTACTTTCTCTTCTCTATGCCACCACCTACACTCCTCTTATGTCTGCCTTACTGGGGGCTGCTGCACACATTTTTTGAAATCCCCACTACTCTTCTGACACATCTTTAGTTGCCTTTTCAGCTTTTTCCTTGCCTTAGTCTACCTTGGGAGCCTTTGCTTCTTAACTCTTTCCTTCCTATTTCTTCCAATGAAAGGCTCCAGTGGTGATTGACTTTTGTGGAATTTCCACATTAGCCCCTCCCAGAGGGACCCATGGCTGCCCTTCCCACCACTTCCTCTAGATACCTTAGTAGGTATCTAGGGCTTTTAAAAGTGCTAGTGGTGGGGTGTGGACATGATTTGTGTTACGCTACTTCCTCTCTCTAAGATGAAATTGTAGATTAGTTTAGGGGGGGCGGCTGAATTTAATCATATTCATGATGAAGGTAGCCTGCTGAATTTAATTATGAAGATGAATCATGATTCCCTCAATAACCAAGAGTCGGGGCAGCTAGATGGCATAGTAGATAGAGAGCCAAGCCAGGAGATTGGAGATCCTGGGTTCATGGTAATATCATTTTCTTCATTTGCTTCTCCAAGGACAAGCTGTGAGCCATCTTTGTATTTAGCTGTAACTTCCTTTTTGTCACATTTCATTTATAACAGGAATATCAAGATTAATGTGGTTAATTTCCTTCAGTAGTATATCCACTCAATGGTTACTGGATGAGTACCTCATACATTAGAGCACTCTCAGTTAAGTTAATATTTGCAGGTGCCCCAAAATCTCTATGAATTTTAGTCAACAAGTCCCAGAAGGAAAAGATGAACAAAAAAATACTGAATATTGAGGACAAGAGTGCGTGCCATTGCTGAGAGATAAATGGCTGGGGCCTTAATGTTTACCTGGAAAAATCAACCTGGGAATCTCTGGCCATCCCTCCTGGTAGTTTCAAAGCAGATCTCTGCTCTCTTCATGGTCAGATATGGGCAGGCTGGCTGGAGAACATGTAGACAGACCCTGGCTGACACTGAGTACATTTCTACTGCAGAAATGTAGAATATTATAACTGGTTCTAGAATAGCTGGAAAGCCAAGTTTAGGCAGAAGGCTTTGGTGGGTGTAGGGGAGGGGCTGGTGAGTCATTACTGGATTGTCTTTATTGAAGTGTTTTAGCCCCTTGGCTATAGCACCTCTTGCCACAATCCAGGGGTTAAGGGAAAGGCAGTACTTGTAACAGCTGCCATTCCTTGCTCAATTACCCCACTCTCAGCCAGTCACCTTGTCTTTCCTGATAGTGGAGGTTTTGGTTATATCATGGGAGGTTTGAACTCTCTTGGGGAAAGATCAGTTCCACTCTGGCATGGCTGGAGCCAAAGGGATGGACTGTTCTTAGAGTGCCTTAACTTTCCCCCCAAGATCTGGGAATCTGTGGCTCCATTGTAGTAGGGATCTAGAACTTCTCTTTTCAGGTAATTAATCCACATAATCTCTCTCAAATTACAGACCCAGGAGTTTCACAAGTCATAAAACAATGGTTTGGATGAAAGTCACTGTAAAACAACGAAGTTTAAAGCTGGGGTCTTGCTCATTGGATATAAGCTTCCAAGAATTTCCTCTCTTCCAACAGTACACAATTTTCTTGCACTCTGTACCAGAGACATTGAACATGAACATTCATGGGGCACAAGGGATGCTGAACTCTATGCCTGTTCAGACCAGTGCCAGAGTCATCTCTGATTGAGATGCTAACTGATCCTGAAATGCAAAAAACTCAATTATATGGGTGAAAAACTAATTTTAGCTGGTTCCTTCTGAAGTTTTATTGAAGCTAGTCTTTGTTATTATTCTTCACTGGCTCTTACTCTTCATTGGACTCAGAACCTAGGAAAATCTTCCTTCTCTTTTCTCCACTACTTGTCTCTTCCCCCATCTGTTGGCCCACTAGATTCAGTTCCATAGGGTAACACATTATTAAAGGTCTTGGGGTTGAAACAATTTCAATCTATTTTCATACTTTAAATGAGTAGAAAGCCTGGTTAACTGATTCAGAGTCCTTGTGGGTCATTTTTGATAAGCAGGATTAATGCTGTGGAATGAAACAAAATACCAAGTACATGATTTTGCTTCTAGAAAAGGCATGAGGAAAAAATCATTAGATGACACAAGAGCAGGACTATGGTTAGTCCTGAGTATGAAGTAAGAAACCATTAAGGAACAAATAGTAACTCACCTCACTTAGATTAGTGAGTTTAGCAAATGGGTAGTTCTGGAGTTCTAGGCAGGCCCTAATTGGCTGTTGCAGGAATTAAGAAGGCTTGAGATGGAGAGATCCATCGTTATACCATGTCAAGCAGGAAGGTCTCGTCAGGTACTTTGATGTCTAGGGCTAGGTTAGGATTTTAGTGGAATGAAGCAATCTTTTCCTCCCCTTTTCCTCTCATCTTTGATATGCCCTACCTACACCCTACTTTTCTGTGACATCCTCCTTATCCCTGAGGGTGTCAAACCAGGTCCCAGGGAGTACCAATGTGGCCTTTTTCTTCCCTTGGGTCCCATTCACCTATGTTAAAATATCTTTATCTTAGGCATGTGATAGTATAACCTGTTAGAGAACTTGGTGGTCCCTAGACCTGGGAAGACAGTCTTCCCCCTGATTTATCTAGGGCCCTTTTTAGTCCCTCCTCTCAGCACATCTTACCAAGTCATTTACTTTCTCACTTCCTCAGTTTCTTCACCTGTAAAGTAAAGGGTTCAAGCTAGATGACTTTAGTTCTAAATCTATGACCTTGTTCAAGGAGGCCTGGGAACGGATTCATAATAATATGAACCAAAGGAATTATAAGATCACAGAATCATAGATTTGGAGTCAGAAAAGACACTCAAGGTTATAAAATCCAAAATATATCTGAACTAGTACCCCTTCTATAGCATCCCCAACAAGTGGTTATCAGCCTTGACTGGAAGATTCATTTGAATTATATTGAAGGGTAATCTATTCCTCCCCTACCCTTCCCATGCAGATTCTTGCATTTCTGGATGTTGCTAATCAGTGATTGTTGATACATTTTTAACAACTGATTCTTCAAGAAAATGTATATGCAAATTATTTTCAAGTTGAATTGACATTATTAGCATTTCTCCATCACTTTTTTACTTTTGGGTACTTTCTTAAATATAGGCACTCAACAAAACAATAATCAAGCCCTGATTTGTAGCTTGTTGATTTTTGAGGTATAAATGCTTCCACTGAAAATTTTACAATCCTCTCTCTAGAGAACATATATGAGCTGACTCAAGTACACTCCTGGCTCTAATTGTTGGGAAGTTTTTCCTTATGTTGAATCTAAAGGTATTCCTCTACAGTTTTTACTTATAGTTCTTATTCTGACTTCTGAGGCCAAGAAGAGTATGCTTAATCACTCTTCCACATGATTCTGACAGTAGTGGTTAAAGCATTGAGAAGGCCTGAAGCATATGTTGGTGTTAATGTGATTTCTGTCCCTTACTCTGAATGTTAAAAAGAATTTAATAGAAGCTCAGGTAAAGGATAGGAATAAGTATAGCTTTCTTAAAGCAGACAGATTAAGGTTGATTTAGTACTAATTAGTGAGGAAGAAAATTCCCACTGACTTGATTTATAATCTAGTGAATCTATAGACAAGAGAGGAGGTTTGGTGAAATTATCTCCCAGAGATTGTTGCTTCTGGTGGTAAGTACCAATTGGAAGGAAATATTTCCTTTCCATCAGTATAAAATAGTCACATAGTCCTTTCCCTCTTTTATCCAAGGGTAGTTATTTTTCATTTAGTATTAAAGTTACCTATTAGTTCTGGGGAGCTTAATGCCCTTGTACCAAAAGCTTGGGATACCATGGAGCTGAGAAAGCAAAAAGGAGCTCTAGATGTGCCCCACGTGGAAGATTTCTTCCCTGTCCTCCACTTCAAAGGGGCAACTGGACGGGAAAGGAAGTGTATGAAATGCCATGGGTAGGACTGAGATGGAAGGGAGAATATAGAGTTGATAGTAAGTGCTTTATTGATAGCAAATGTTTAATAAAAACTTCTTGATGGACTGACTGTTGATTAGCAACATGATAGCTAGCCTGAGCAGTGAACATAATAGAATGGGGAATTACTCTGGTGACACAGTGCTCTCAGAGTGAGTTTATATGAGATTTCAGACTGAGAGAGTAATAGTGAGTTTCACAACTTGGACAATACAAGAGTGTGTTTAGGATTTGGCACACACAAAAAATGGAAGGGGCCTGAAAATCAGCCAGCAAGAAATAGAGACACATAGGGTTGTATTGTCATTTATTTGCTAGTCATCCCCTAACTTTGTCACCCTCTCATTTCACCATGCCATCCATAGTAGTTTGTAGAGAGCTGTGATGAAGAACTATGCAATCCAACTCTGCTCAAAACATCCTATTATTTTTTTTTCTCATAATGATCTTATGAGATATAAAATTCAAGTGTTACTAAGCATATTTTAAGGGTAATCAAACAGGTTTAGAGATTTTAAGGGGCTTGATTAGTATCATTTTAATACTCTGACTTTATTGGAAATAATCTATGTTCTCACTAATTTGTATATTCCCTCCACTGATATGGATTATAACCTGTCCATATCTGTGTAGCCAGTTTGATTCTTGTCCATTTTTTCCTAGTAGTTCACTGGAAGAAAATAAGTATATCATTCCTTATGCTGGAAATCTATCTCATATTCTTTCAACTTTGTAAGGATACCAGTGGACCATACAGATTGCCTTTGGTTGTCTCCCCACTCTTGATAGGTGACTGATCTAACCATATATTTCTTGTCTTATTCTGATGTCTCATAATGGTTTGAAGGTGACTTCAGGTATTCAGAGACCAGAGGAAAGGGCAAATAGTAATTCACCCAACGATATACCAGCCTATCTGCCCCATAATCTATAAAAGCCAGTGGAGGTGACCCTGAGTCCATGAGGGCTGTGCCAGGGGTGATCAAACTCAGGGACCTTCTACAGTGTTGTAAAGGCTTTGAGCACCATGCTAGAAACAAGTTATATTTGTTTCCCAACAGCCAGACTAGCTAAGTGCAGAGAGGCTTATCATTAGTTTGTTGATTATATAGTAATATAAGAATTTAAATTGGTTTTATGCTAAATATGAGAATTCTAAAGTAATATTGTGGTCACTGATTTTAAAATATTACAGCTTAAGTCAAAATGACTTTTAGTAGCTTTATTTATAAAGAGGTAGAAAGAGTGAAAGTGGAAAAATGTAGATAGAGATGTAAAGTACTGCCTAGCTACAAATACCCTAAGTTTAATCCTAATGTTTCCAGACCACAAATGTGAATCTGAAAGTGAATCTCACCAGAATCCAAAGTCCTAATTAGGAAGTCAAAATCTGAAGAACCTGGAGAAGCTGAAGAATCTGCTGAGGACCTTCAGTGCACATGGCTAAGACCACCAAAACTCTCACCAGAACTCACACTGAAGGGAGTGTCCCACCAAAGTGCCAACAAGTAGAGAGGGTCTCCTCACTGAAGAGCCAAGGAAGGAATCACTCCACTCACTACCTCAAGCCAAAGGAAGCAGGATCTAGGGAAAGAGTCTCCTCCTCTAGTCCAGCTCACTAATGCAGAATGCCTCACTAAATCCTCGAGTTAGCCTTTTTAAAGCAGTTTTCTCAATGTTACTTCCTGTGGCTTCTCCACTTTAGAAGAACCAATCATAGTCTTTCAATTTGTTTAACACTGCCCAGAGGGTGGGCAGTGGCCTCTGGAGTTGTCACCCACTCTAGCAAGTGACTTGTGAACTCTCATACTTATGACTGGAAGGTACTAAGTAGGGGTACTTAAGTTTTTAATTGAGTCACTTATAAGTTGCTGATTGATAGACAAAGAATTTGATTCACTCTTCACATTAATGAAATCTTTGGTTGTAGAAATCCATGAAATAAACCCAGGATCATACCTCTTAAGTGTAGGAATTTGTATTTAAGTTTTTTTGACTTTAAAACTCAAGCCTTCTGACTCTAAGACATCTTTCTAGTGTACCACAACAATATTGGACCAGAAATCAAGATATCTTCTCTTCATAGATCTTTTGGCTACTTTCCTGGGATTTTCAAAAATTACTTTTGAAAAGAACTAAGTTCCGAATGTCTAAAGATGAAAGGGAACGGTGTTTCTGACCCATTGTAGTCAATGGGGAGCCAAGTAAAGCTAGGCTTTATTTTGTTTATCAGTAACATCCCATTATTCCATTGTCCTTTTTGCCCTTTGGACCTCAGTTTCTTTCTCTGAAAAATGAGGTTAGCATGGATGAACAATAAGGTCTTTTGCAACTCTAATATTCTTTGGTTGAGTAGGCATCTGGAGCTTATCAGCCAACTCCTGAATGTGGCAGCTGTTTTGTGATTTCCCAGTAAAACCACTGTCCAGTTGGTATTCTGAAGGTGAGGATATGCTCAGATGATAAGGAAGACAGCTGCAGGCAGAATGGAGTTGGAAGGGAGCCAACCCATCCAATTCCCTGCCAGAAGCACCAAACCATCTTTGCTTAGCCACAAGTGGTTAGAGTTGCAGTTCCATGGTTTTTTCCTGTGGAAACTCCAGTGGTCTAGACCCCTAGGCAGTTCTCTGGTTGTAATAATAGCTGTCCCATAAGATCAGTGTGGAGATTGGGGAAAGAAGCAAACCCAGAGGCTTCAGGTAGTGGTTAGGCAGATAGGGGCAGCCATGGATGGAGACAGTTACTGAATGTGAAAATATAATAGCAGACAGTTACTGGAAAACATTTATTGAGATGTAACAGTGAAACCACAGAGTTGTTAAACAACCATAACTATGTCTTAAATAATCAGTTCAGCTGGTCTTTATTTAACATAATAGCTGCCTATTAAACCCAAATTAAGTGCAGAGTTAAGTGGCTCTAGGACACATAACCCCAAAGACTGGCAAATACTGAATAAAAACTCCCACTGAAATAAACTCTGAAGTTTTTTGTTTGGCAGGAATAGACCCTCTGGTTTGGATAAAATAGCCTTCCCATCCCACTCCCCAACCATCTTTACTTAGAGAATATTGCTCTGGGTTTGGAAAGAAAGAGGAAAAAAACACATTTGGAATAATTTTGGTCATTATCATACCACATTGTTTTCTAGGAATTTTTTTGGCTTTTTTTTCCTAAAGAAATTCCTGATTTTGTCAGGAATCCTGAAATTTCTTTCTAAGGAAAGGCTTTCTGTGTGGCATATTTGGGCCAGATGGATATGAGTTACTGAAAACTCTTCTGGCCAGTCAGCTTTGGGAAGCTGGTCCACTGCAGGATCCCTGCCAAGGCTTGGATTGATTTCTGAACTCATGGCAATGTACAGACCAGCAACTCTCTGTCTCACCAACTTGGACACAGGTAAAGATTATGTGATAAGAATGGCTCATTTCCCAAGCAGACCTTATGAGATTTCAGCTCTTAGATCTTCATTGTGTTGGCCACTGCATTAGTTCAAGCTTCCATTCCCTTACCTAGGGTACTGCAAGTGCTTCCTGATGGATCTCTCTGCTTCAAGTCTAATGCGAAGTAGTAAGTGCACATAGAGGTAAGTGCTAGCATCTGGTTGCTTCTCACCTTTGTCATCCTCTTCTCCAATGCATTTTCTCCACACTACTGAACAAAATGCTATTATGAAAACAGAAGTCTGACCTTGCTATACCCTATCATCTCTAGAATGAAAGGCATGTTCAGGGGAGGGTGGTGCCTTCCTAGGGTTCTTGATAAGGGGGAGGCTGAAGCTAGTGGATCACGAGCTCAGAAGTTCTGAGTTGTGTTAGGTTAAATCAAGAGATTCATATTGCAGAGAGGAATTCTAGCTGCAGAGAGGGGTTCAGGCCACAGCTCAGAATTTCATAGGGACCCCCGAGAATTCTGAGAGAGGGGGCAGTTAAAGCACTTGGGTCCGGGGTTTAGAGTAAGCAGGTCACTCTGCTTGCTGGGTCTTGGGTCCTGGGTTGCTCTTGGGGCTTGAGGTTTTAATCTGAGCAAAGTCATTTTAGTTCCTAACTGCCAACCTGCTTGACCTTGATTTGATATTCAACTACATCCCAGTTTACCTCTGTTTAGTTATTTAGACATAGAGGAAGAATATTTAAAGGGATAGAGAGCAGATTAGCTATTCAAGTTACCTTTCCCCTTTGAAGAGAGGGGATGCTTGGACACAACTGTTTGAGGGCTTCCTAGACCTTGTCAATTCTTATTTGATCTTCCTTCCTTCCCATCCCCATGTATCATTAAACCTTTAATCAATTGGGAGCAGTGTCTGGTTATATTTAGGGAAATACTCACAACCTCCTCAAGCTGAGTTCCTCTTACTTGGTAGCCCTGGCATATTTACTATCCTCTGTGCCTGTGAGCTTCAAAGACATCAAGCTTCTCCTATTCTCTCCTATTCAATCCTGTGGGGAAATAATTTAGAGAAAGTTATCATCTTTAGGAGTTTAGTCTTTCCTAGTCTTCTGACTGAGCCCAGTAGATAGCAGATCAACCTCCATATTGTAACTGACTTTTTAACTGCCTTGTGGGAGAGGGGAAGTGAAGAAGCTCTCAGCAAAATCTTGCCCCTCCCTTCAGTCAAGCCTGTTTGTGTGTGTGTGTGTGTGTGTGTGTGTGTGCTCTCCATAGACCAAAGGATCAGAGAGATTTGATCCCACAGACCTCTGTCATCTTACAGCTTCCCAAATACAACATAGGCCATCTGCAAGAAGTCCTGTATCAATTTGGAAAGCCATTTTGGGAGACACCAGACTGCTTAAGGAGGGATAAACCAATTCACATTGAAAATGGAGAAGATCAAAGTTCTCAAGCTGGATCAGTAGTAGGATTGACCTGTGAATGGCCAATGAATTTCTAATCTGAAAATGGAGATCAAAGATGAAAGCTCTCAAGGTCAATTAATATAGTGAGATTGGTCTATGAGTGGCCAATGGATTTCCAATGTGGGGGACATAGGGAGAATGAATGAATGAATGGAATAAAATAGAATCAAATGCCAAACTCCTCTCTTTGGAATTAAAGTCCTTTATGACCCAGCTCCAAACTACCTTTCTAGTTTTAGAACTCAGTACTTCCCTCAATCTAACGTATTCTTCTCCTTGTAATTCTTCACATAGAGCAGGTTCTTCCTTAAGACTTGGAATGTATTTCCACTCCATATCTGCCTCTATTAATCTTCTAGTTTCCTTCAAAGTTCAGCTCAATTGCCAGCTTCTACTTGAAGCCTTCCTGTAATTTATGCCCATACATGGTGCATACACACAAACATGAGTACTTATGTATGCATGTGTACATGCATGTGTGTATGTGGCATGTGAACACATATTGTTCCCTTTTCATGGGGATATAAGCTCCTTGAGGGCAGAGACCATTTAATTTTCTAGCTCTTTACTTGACACTTTTTTTGTTGGATAGTGAGGCATAAATGTGTGATTTTATTCATGTAATAAACTCCTTGTATCAATGCAAATTAGCAATCTTTCTACTATTTGCAGTCTTAGAGAATTGCTTGGGGGAATTAGAAGTTAAGTGACTTATTCAGGGGTCATAAAGAGAGTATGTGTCAGAGACAGGATTTAAACCCAGGTTTTCCTGACTCTTATCATTATACTACACTCCTTCATGTACCTGGTCTGTAGTTAAGTATCTCATAAATGTTTACTAATTGATCTATTGGTTGGTGGGGAAAAAAATCCAATAGCTTTTTCTCTAGTCTGCACACTCTTTCAGAGCTTTCCCTCCTCCAAGAAAGCAGATATCTAATACACAGTTTCCCAAAGTCCTAGTGCAATCATAAGCTTCAATAATTATGCTTAAGTGGGGGGCAGTTAGTGTTATGTTTGTAATAACAGGGATATTGGGAAGCTGATGGGCTGGTGAGGGCCAGGTGCCTGCAAGACCCACTTCTCCCACACAGACAGGCTTGAGTGAGTGGGGAGGGGGTTAGGTACTCCTTGCTCTCAAACCCCTCCCCCCAAGCAGTTGGGTTTCAGTTGAAAGTGGAGGCAGGGCTGAGTGTCTTCAAGCAAGATTCAGCAAAGGCAATTCTTTAATGATGTTCCCTTTCTCTAACTTATATTTCCCACAGGTCTGATTGGGGACTGAGTAGTAGCTAGATATCTTAATGTTAAGGACTGAGATGGATCTGACTTCTTAGGCTGGCAACTGATAGGAATCAAACTTAATGGCTGCAGTGAGTATCCTCAAATAATACCCAGGCACTGCTATCAAAGATAAAGCTTATATTGATAAAAGAAAGAAAGGGAAGGCAAGAGTGGGTAATTAGGATTTGGATAAGAACTGGGAAGCCCTGAACTGTCAGGTTGAAGCNAGAAGGAACAGACTTCTGTTGGAAACTGACAGGAATCAAGCTTAATGGCTGTAGTGAGTATATCCAAATAATGCCCAGGTGCTGCTATCAAAGATAATGCTTATATTGATAAAAGAAAGAAGGGGAAGGCAAGAGGGGATAATTAGGCTTTGGTTAAGAACTGGGAAGCCCTGAACTTTCAGGTTGAAGCTGCCCCTTCCCACCCCAGGAGGGAGTGGCAGACCATTGGCTAACTTGCTCTCAAAGCTAATAGTAATTACTTCTAATGTCTATATAACTAAATAATTATTATATTGATGCTGGAAAGGTCTAATCCTACTAGACAGGCAAACTCCTGAGTAGAAACCACAATGGCTTTTACCACTATGGCCTCCCAGGTGAACCCCCCAAATCAGGAACAACAAGCAGAAAGATCTGCTCCCCTCAACTCCCAGAAAACAACTGTTTAACTCCCTACTAACTGCCCCCTCACCCAAAGTTCTCCAGGGGGGTCCCCTGGAATTCTGGGTGAGGCTTGATCCTGTATTTTGCAGGAATTCCATGCTGCCATTTTCAATAATACAGTTAGGTAATTTAGTGGATTGAGAACAAGACCTGGAGGTTCTGGGTTCAAATTTGTCCTCAGACACTTCTTAGCTTTGTGATCCTGGGCGTCTCTTAACTCCACCCCACCCCTTGCCTAACCTTTACCCCTCTTCTGCCTTGGAACCACTACAGAATTGATTTTAAGATAGAGGGTAAGTTTTTTTAAAGTTTAACTAATAATAGTATCTTTTAATAGCTATGAAAACATAAAATTACACTAAGACTTTTGGAATACCCTGTGTATACATACATGTAATGTGTATATACATGTGTGAAAACATATACATAGTATGCATGTGTATATGTATGGGTGTGTACATATAGATATATAAATATAAATGTGTTTGGCCTTCAGCTCCTTTATATATATTATATATTATATTGGGAATATATATAAAGGAGCTCCATATATATTATACATAATATATTATAATTGGAATATATATATAAAGGAACTCCTTTATATATTATACATTATAATTGGGAATATATATAGGAATTCCTTTATATATTATATATTATAATTGGGTATATATATTATATATTGTACATAATACATAATATGTATAATAATTGGGAATATATAGATAAAG
Organism: Gracilinanus agilis; assembly: GCF_016433145.1. Lineage (NCBI taxonomy): Eukaryota > Metazoa > Chordata > Mammalia > Didelphimorphia > Didelphidae > Gracilinanus > Gracilinanus agilis. The sequence goes on along the minus strand of NC_058131.1, from coordinate 593,438,938 downwards.
GAGCTGGAGGCCAAGCACATTTGAGAGAAGGTGGAGAGAAGTTTTTAAAGTTAAAATGTACATAGCTTTAAAATTGGAAATGGCAGTTCAGGAAGTCCCTGTTGAAGTAAACTGATACTGGGAGAAGGTGATTTTGGAGAGAAAAGTCTTTTAAATTGAGGCTGCATTATGTTCCCTGCCATTCACAACCAGGGGGCTTTGGAGATGGAGGGGAAAAACAAAATTCCTTTTCTCCTCCCAAACTACCAGCTTTTCCCCCAAATGGGGGATCACACAATGCTGGAGGGATGGACAGGACTTCACTCTTGGTCCAGCACCTCCCCCTTGATGCATCCCCCACCCCCAACTAATTAGGAACACATCCCCTGGGACAAAACCCCCAGCACCTGCACAGCTTGCCCCAGCACAATGGGTTCTTGGGGGAACAAAGCAGCTCCCTTTGGACCCAGCTTCAATGGAAGGCACTTTGAGAGTGAGCAAACACTAAGGAGAGGGGACAAGAAAGGCGTTCACTGTCATTTGCCTTTTACTATTGTAGAGAATGAGGGTAGTCCACAAAGGAAGGGAGGCAGAGGGGGGATGGAAGCATTGGGGGGGTGATATAAAACACAGCAGGGGCTTTCCAGGTTGCATAATGTCTTTAATCCCCACCTCCCTCCCATACCGTTTCTTCTCTCCTCTCTCTCCAGCTTTTTCCTTTCTTTTCTTGTGATCCACTGAAGAACCCTGGCTGGACATGAAGTGGTTTGGTTCTCCTGCTGTCATTAAATGGAGCCAATAATGCTTTAGGTTTGCTGGCTGCTGGCTTCAAGCACTGACTGTGCTCTATAAAGGAACAGAAAAGGCTTTGGGACAAGGAATGGGTCATTCTTTAGACCCGGACAGGAGATTGTTTATAGGCTTTTTAGTAACTGGCTGAGTTCACTCCCTCATTCTCTCACTGGAAAAGTAGGGAGAGAGCAATGTTTCCTGTAGTGGATTTGGACACTTGTTGTATTACACCCTCTTGGAGGTGATGTTCCCAGGAAGGAAGGGGAGGCTTCTACTTCTGAAGTGTAATAAACTATGCCCGTTTTAGAGCCAAAGAGAATTAAATAAGCAATAAAAGATGTTACAGGTCATCCTCTAAACTTTTATTTCAGAAGGTTCATCTTTAGGAAAAGGGAAGAAAGTTTGTACATTTCTTTACAAATCCATTTATGTCAAATACCTGTTACATGGAACATACCACAGACTTTCCCCCATCTTTTCAAATTTAAATCCAATAAAATTGATCGACAGGACAGATGCAGTAGAATAAATCTGGAATTGGGAAGACCTGGATTCAACTATTGCCTGTGATATATACTCACTATGTGATATGGGTAAGTTGCACAACTGCTTTGTACCTCAGTTTCCTCATTTGGAAAGTGGGGAAAATCCTACCTATAGTGAGGCAACATAGTTAAGGAAGTCAGCTTTGGAGCCAGTAAGACTCATTTTCATCTCTTCCCTCTGATATAGATATAGCTATGAACTGTGGGCAAGCCACTCAACCTGTCGGTGCTTTAAGTAAATGTCTAACACCAGAAGTTATGGAAGAATTGGCAATCTTTTGCTATGATATGAGGGTAGCTAGATGACTCAATGGAAAGAGTTTTGGGCTGGGATTGAGGATGATCTGAATTCAAACCCTACCTCAAATGCTAGCTGTGTGACGCTGGACAAGTCACTTAATCCACTGGAGAAGGAAATAGCAAACCACACAAGTATCTTTGCTGAGAAAACCCTTTGGACAGTATGGTCTACGGATTGTGAAGAGTTGGTCATGACTAAATAACAAAAATCTGTAATGGAGAATTTCTAAATTGAAAGATCCTCACACCAATGGAATCACAGATTCACGACCATCCATACCAAACTACTTCCTAGGGTTATTGTGAGGCTCAAATGAGATAACATATTTAAAATACTTTGCAAAATTTAAAGCACATTGTAAATGCCATTTATTATATTACTGTCCTCTTCCCACAATGCACAAAGAGAATATTGTTGTCCTTTCCCATTTCTGACTCCAGATTGGTTTGAGAAACTTGTAGCATGTTAAAAGGGTGGGGGGAGCAAAGTTGGGGATCAATTCATTCAGCAACCCCAGTTTTCCAATGAGGAAAACAAGTTTGAGGAATTTATGTGTTAAATTTATGGTCAAGTTGGGATAAGAATCCTAGTTTGTTTCTGTTGCAACATTCTAATACTTAGTAACATGGGTAAAGGGCACATGGATAAAGGGCAGCTAGGTGGTACAGGAGATAACTCCAGGCTTGGAGTCAGGTTTCCTGAGTTCAAATCCAGCCTTAGACATGTACTGGCTGTGCGACCCTGAGCAAATTACTTAACCCTGTTTGCCTCAGTTTCTTCATCTGTAAATTGAGATGGAGAAGGAAATGACAAGCCACTCCAGTCAGTTTTCTTTGTCAAGAAAATCCCAAATGGGGTCACAAAGAGTCAGATGACTAAAACAACTCAATAATAATAAAAAGGCATTAGACCTGGAGGAAAGATGTACTTGAATTCTGAGTCTTTCTCTGGCTCTTATTAACTCTATAATTTTGGAAAGGTCACTTCAATGCCATGAATCTCCATTTCCTCATCTATAAAATGGATCTAGAGGACCTCTGAGATCCATTCCAACTCTAGATCTATGATCCTGTGACAAATTCTACTTCCTTTAAGGCCATGCAGTTAGCTAGTGGCCAAAATGGGATTAGAATTAGTTTGCTTTCTTGAAAAAAAAATGATGACCCCAAAACCATGTACAGAAACAAAGAGTCAAATAAACATACAAATATTTAATAAAGTAGAAGGGAAGAAATGAAAACTAAACAACAAAAACTGCTTTTGTTCTCTATGCCTTTCCAAATCTATTTCATTTAGTTGTAATGGGGGGGGGGGGCACAGTTTTATAGACTACTTTGACTTAAATGGAGCCTGAGAAGGAGAGAGTATTCCCACTAAAGAGATCACAGATCCAAAGAAGTGTGGAAGTAGTTCCAAGGAAAGCTTTTTAAAAGACCTAAGGGTGGAATTATTTTATAAGACAACAAAGAAGATAAGAAAATTTGCATCATTCTGCCAGAGACTTGGAGGGGAAATCCAGGAAGTAAGAAGAGGGATGGTATCTGTGAATATTAAGAAGGTTGGAGAGCCAAACACAGAGTTTTGGAAATAGAAAAAAATGGGACAAAAGATGCTGACCTAGATAATGGATCCAGGGGTTTAATAATGAAAGGAACATCTCAGTGACAAAAAAAATAAAATAAAAATAAAAAAAAAACCTCAAGCAATGAACAAACAAGTGTTTATTCAGCACCTACTACATGCTAGGGACTGAATTAGGCCAGGGATATGAAAGCAAAATTAGAAGACAGTCTTCAAGGTGCTAAGTAAATCCCTTGAGGGGAAGGACTCTATGATTTTTATCTTTGAATTTTTAGCCCTTAATGTGGGGACTGAATCTTACTCCTGGTGGGTGCTTAATAAATGTTTGTGGGATTGTTGAATTAATGAGAGTAGGCTGAGTGGAGACAGACTCAAAATCAAGGTTGATGTTGATAAAAAAAACCAAGTAATGGCACCAAGCCCAGAAATTTGCAGTTCTGCTATGTACTTTGTTTATGCCTGTTTCATCAAGTTGTAGCTGAATTTTTATGACATCTGATAAATATTCATTGTGTGACACATAAGCCAATATGGAGTGTATGCTGGATGAGAGCTGGGAAATATGAGTAATTAGAGATTACATTGTAGCAAATCTTGGCTGAGAAATGAGGGAGACCACTGTTGTTTTGCATTAGAATTACAGGATTAACAAACTGCCAATGAATCAAGTTTTATTGGACTATTGTCCTAAACAAATAAAATTGTCATGGAATACCTCAAAAAACAAAAAACAAAAAACAAAAAAAAAAAAAAAGGAAAGTCTTTGAGTCTCCAAAATACCTTGATCTAGAACAATGAGGATAAAGGAGATGCGACTTTGTTCTTTGATACCCCAAATAACTACCAGTCTGGATATATATTCTAGCTACTTGTTTTTTAGAGTGATAGATGACGCAGTGTAGAATATGGTGTCTACCTTTATTTGGTGCCATTTTTTTTTTCTGAAGAAGTTCATAGAATCATAGCTTTAGAGCAGGAAGGGATCTCAAAGGTCATTGAGTCCAATCCTCATACTTCCTACTTCCTAGATGAAAAACACTGAGGTATAGAGAGGTTAAGTGACTGGCCCATGGACACGCTACTAGTAAATGTTGAAGGTAGAATTTGAGCCCATCTTCCTGACTCCAAATCCAGTGTTCTTTTCACTTTGTTGTGAACTTCATCTCTTATTTGTCTTCTGTAGGAAGCTAGTCAACAGGTACACAGAGCAATGGTTAACCTAGAGGCAAAGAAATAGAATGGCATATAATCTGGATATACTTGGCCCTTCTAGTATGAATTTACCATGACAGGACATTACATATTTTTCCATCTTAAATAAAAACACCACAATTCCTGGAGTAAAAGTTTCCCTTTCTAGTTGGTAGGGAATTTTCATTAGAAAGGATCATGACTTGTAGAAAGAAAGCAAAAAGACCAGCAGAAAGAAATTTTGAATGTAGAGCTAGAGATCCATTTAAGGATGGAGATTTTGAAGAATTCTAATTTAGGAATTTGAGAAAATCTAATTTAACCCTACAGTATTGGTTTTTGCATGATTATTAATGAGAAGAACTATGATATGGTGGGGAAGGCACTAAATTTATAGTCAAAAGACCTCGGTCCACAATCTGGCTCTACTATTTAAAACCTATGTGACCTTGGGCAAGATACTTAATTTTTCTGGATCTCAGTTTCTTTACCTATAAAATGAGGGAGTTTGGACCCAGAAAACCTGCAAGGTCCCTTTCTAAGACAAAGACCTAAATCATACTATATGTTTTTCTTCCCATAAAGTCCATTATTTTTGTGCAGTCGAATTCAGGTTAAAATAAACACAAAAGGTTAGCCTTAAAAGGGTAAAGAAGTTATTAAACAGTGACATAAAACCTCAGGGGTGTGTGTAGCAGGAGAGGAGGGGCAGTCTTACCCCATTTACCTCATTGAAGGGTGGAGCATATAGCTTATTGTATGGAAATAAAGTTGAATTAAAAAAAAAAACCATCAGCAGAATTTTATCTCCCTGCACCACTGTTCAAATACCAATTTTCAAAGCAAAAGGTTTCCCAAAACTTGGGATGCTTTTCCTGGTTTGCCATAGCTTAGGGATGGCTTTGTTAAGAATTTCAGAAATCCTTTTATGTTACTTTAAGGTTAGCTTAGATGCAACAGGCCATGACTGAATCTTTTTCTCTGTGAGGAAGGTGGTCACCAGTACTACAAGGACCTACAGTTTAAATGAGAGAGGAAGTATGAAATAGTTTGGGTGGCCAGAATTTACTAGTGCCATTGACCAATAATTTCAATAAATAATTAACTTATTTCACTCATAAAGACCTACTGTAATGCTTCATTGTGTTGTAAAGGCGATCCTGGGTTTTTAAAGGTTCTTTTACATTGTCCAGATTTTCGGGGAAAAAAAAAGTATCGAGTCTGTTCCTTATACAACACTGAACTTCAATTTTTTGCAAAATGATTGAATGCATGATTAAAGGGATGATTAGTGAATATCTGGAAGAAGTAACTATCAGTCAAATATTCATAGAGGTACATTTATGGATGTAGTAGATTCAAATATAGTCTAGACTCTTATAGCAGTCCATAATGAGGCAAGTTACCCTGACTCCAAACTCATCCTTTAACTCTCATTAGCTGTGTGACCTGGGGTAAGACCTTCAACTTTTGTGTACCTCAGGATCCTAGGACATATGTACTAAGGTACTGATAAGTTGGGATCAGTGGAAGGAATCCTTTATTTGTGGTTCCTTTATTTGCTGAAATCCCGGTTCCTTTGAGTATATTGAGTATATGTGCCATATATATTTGAGTATGATCAAATTTAATCCACAATTTTGGACTTCCTTTTGTAAATACTGTTTGGTAATGGAACTCTATTAATAAAATGTTTTTACTTGAGAAAAAATAAAGGTGCATTTATTATATGCCTCATACAGGTTACTATGGCACATTTATTATGTTCCAGTTCTTTGCTAAGTGTTAGGGATACAAAGAAAAACCAACAGCAATCATTGCCCTGCAGGAGCTCACATTCTAATCAGAGAGAGGACATGTATAAATGAGAATATACACAATAAATATTGCATGATAACTTTAGAAGAGATGGTCTACAATTGTAGGGACTAGGCAAGGCCTCCTGGAAGAAGTGGCATTTGATTTGAGTCTTAAAGGAAGCCAGGGATTCTAAGAGTCAGAAATTGTGATGGAGAGCATTCCAGGAAAGGAGAATAGGAAGGGAAAAGACATGGAGATAGGAGATGCAGTGTACATTTTGAGGAACAGCAAGTAAACCAGAATGGCTGGATTATAGTGAGGGAGGGACTGAAAGTAACATTTAAGAACATTAGAAAGGTAGGAAAGATCCAGGTTGTAAAAGGCTTTAGATAAGTATAAGGAGTGTGTGTGTGTGTGTGTGTGTGTGTGTGTGTGTGTGTGTGTGTGTGTGTGAGAGAGAGAGAGAGAGACAGAGAGACAGAGAGACAGAGAGACAGAGAGACAGAAGAGGACAGGAGAGGAGAGGAGAGGAAAGAGAGACATGGTCAGACCTATGCTTTCCAAGATATGTTAGGGAGACTAATAGATTAATTTGGTGAGAGGTGATGAAGTCCTGAACTCGATTACTAGGTAAGTAGAGAGAAGAGAATATGTTTAAGAGATTTTATGAAGAAAGAATTTAAAAGATTTAGCAACAATTTGAATATGTGGGGTGAATACCCGTGCCTAATAAGTATTTAATACATGTTTATTGATTTAATTTTCCAAGGTCAAAAGTAGCATATTTACCACAAATTCCAATGACTTTTCATCAGCTCTCATTTTTCTTGACCATTCTGCAGTATTTGAAACTGTGGACAACTCTCTCGTTGATTTCTTTTCTCCTAATGGGTTTTTATGACACTGCTCTGTTGTGATCCTGTCCTAATGATTCTTCTCTTTTCCCTTTGTAGGATTGTTACTCATGATCTTAACCAAAATAGTTGTAATCCATGGTTCTGCCCTGCGACCTCTTCTCTTTTCTTTCTAAACTTTTTCCTTTGGTTATTTCATCAGCTCCCCTGCATTCAACTATGGTTTTTATGCTGCTTCAAATCTGGGTGTTCTCTCTTTGGTCCCAGCCCAACATCTTCAGTGGTCTGCTGGAAATCTCTATTTAACCTATATGCACATCAAACTCAGTACATCTCAAACTAAATTCATTATCTTTTCCATCTAAATCTACCTCTCCCCCTTAGTTCCCTGATACACTGAGGGCATCACCATCCTTCTTGATATCAAGGTTTCAGTTTTTGAGCTCAACTCCTCACTCTCACTCTCTCCCACACCCAATCAGTAATCAAGACTTGTCAATTCTACTTTCTTTCTTCCGTTTTCTTCTCTCCACTCATACTACAACCACCTTAATTTTCTCTCTCTCTCTCTCTCTCTCTGTGTGTCTGTCTCTCTCTGTGTCTGTCTCTCTCAATAATCTCTTAATTGATTCTTCAACCTCCAGTTCATTTTCCACACAGCTGTCAAATAGACCACAGCATTCCCTTATTCAACAAGCTCCAGTGACTTTGGATTACCTCTGGATCAAATACAAATACTCCATTATCTAAAGTTTATCACAATATGGTTTCAGCCTATTTTTTTCTAGGCTAATTTCACATTATTTCACCTCACATTAAACTTCAGCCATACTAGTTTAACTACTATTCCTCATAGACACTTTAACCTCTTTTCTTGCTTCTTACAGGCCTTTTTCCCCTCTTCCCTAATATTTTACCTCCCTACTTGGAATGTTCTCCCTTCTTCTGCCTTGTAGAAAAATACGCTTCTTTCAAAGCTCAATTCAAGTGTAATCTACTTCAAGAGTTTTTCCCTGACCATCTCATTTTTTAGTGGTCCTCCTTTCTAATCATTTCATTTCATATCTATCCTATTTTCACTTATCTGTGAACCATATCTGGGGTGAAGTGTAAGCTCCTTGAGGGCATGGACTGTCTCACTTCTGTAAGATATGCTCAGTACCTAAATAATGTCTGGCATATAAATGTTTAATAAATACTTGTTGATCTGTAAATTGAATCACTGTGGCATAGAGGTAGCCCTGGATTTTTGAAGACTTGGCAGAAAAACACAGGCTATGGCAAGCTCTACCCAAATTGGAAAGGCTTTGAATATATCTAGTCTGGCAACAGATGATGTCTGCTTTCTGAAGTACAATCTAGGGAGAACATCATCAACACTGTGTGGTCCCTTTCCTCTTCTGAAGCAACAGCAGCAGGATTATGGAAAGATGGCAGAGAGTGCTAGGAATCACAGATTTTTAGATCATCTTTTTCATAAATTTAACTGTTCATAATGTATATGTGCAATCGATGTCCATTGACCAAAGAGTTGACATATTTCTGGAGGTACTGAAGCATATCAATAGTGACATTCTTGCTATAAATAAAAACAGATCATAAGAAGTTGCCATTAAATGGAAGAATAACTCACAGGTTTTCCTTGGAGAGGCAAATAAAGGAATGGATGGAGTTGCTTAAGTGTGTGTCCAAAGACAACAAGAAACATTACTTAATGGGGCACTTGATCATTTCATATTAGTGAACTCATGATGAACATTTATAAAAAGACTGCTCTGATGCTAGTTAAAGCTTATATGCTAATATCTGGTTCAAAAAAATGTGGAGTTCTAACAAGATCTCCATAAAGTCCTACAAATTAAATCAACATGTACTTTAATATTCAGTAGTTTCAGTGAAGGAGTGAAAATTAAACTGGAAAACATTACTAAAGATCAAGAAATAAAAGTCCAAATTATCTTATACTATACAGAAGTTTTGTACCTAAATATCATGAACACAACAAATTTTCTTCAGGAAAAGAGGTAGGAGGCATTGGATATGGTCATTACCAAATAATATTGCCAAATGTCCTGAAAACAATAAATGAATGACCTGGTATTCCTACTGAATTGGATTAACTTATATAAACTAGTGCAATTAAAAATAAAAAACATAATAACTTAAATAAGACTCATTTTACCTCAGGGAGGCATTTTTGAGGCCTTCTCATCCAATTATTTAATTATTTTTTTAAAACCCACACCTTCTGTCTTCAAATTGATTGATTCTGAGGCAGGTGAGCAGTAATGGCTAGGCAATGGGGGTTAACTGACATGTCCAAGATCACATAGTGTAAAATTAAAGAATTTTTGTACCTTTGAGCTACGTTCCCCAGAATTCCTTTAGTATTTCCTAGAATTCCTTTTAATTTCTCCACCACCTTGCGTGCTTACGTTGTTTGTATATATTTGGCTGTAACTCTGCCTCTCTCTCTCTCTTTCCCCTTCAAGGCTGGGAAAGCTGACTTTTTACTAGCTTTTTATTTCCTTTTTACTTCAAGTTGTTATTAATAAATCTTATTAAATACAATACTTGGGGTATTTGAATACTAATTTTACTTCTTGTAATAGTTAGGGAGTGTCAGAGTCCAGATTTGACCCCAGGACCTCCAGTCTTTCCATCTGGCTCTTTAGCTACCTCATAACCATTTAATTTTAAAGGTGAGAAAACCAAGGTTTATAAAGGTGAAATGACATGCCCAAGATTACAAGTTAGTAATGACAAAATCAGAATTGGAATCCAAATCTAGCATATTTTCCACAGCTGATTTTCATTATCAGCTGGTCAATAAACTTTTATTAAATACCTACTAAGTTCTGCACTAAGTGCTTCAAGTAAGAAAAAGAAAGATGATCCTTGTCCTCATTCAGTTTATAATCAAATGGAGAAGACAACACACAAGAAGAAGCAGAAACGTGTGAGAAGGTCAGGGAAGAAGGCATCCATGGAGAGCAGGGAGCATGGTGGAGTCTAGTACAGGGAGCACAGCTGGTGGGAAATGAAGAATTCATTGGCTTGGGAGCCCTCTTTAAATGGGAGCTTTGGGAGGAGTTCTTTGTTCTGCCCTCCAGCCCTTCAGTCATAGAAGCAAAGAGTAGTGAGAATTCTAATGAGGTATGGGTACCAAGGTTGACATAATCTCCTAGGCTGGTGGATTTCCTGATGATGAGGTCCTCCAGGGGCATGATCTTAAGGGAATAGTCCAAGAGAATGCAGTTGGTGGGAAATGAAGAAATAGGTGGCCTGGGAGCCCTCTTTAAATAGAAAATTTCATAAAATAAACCTGTATTTAAAAAGTATAGATGCTCTTGGTATAAAATCCAATATCAACAGAAAAACATTAATAATTAACATTTTAAATATTTATTAATATCTTTAATATTAATTAACATACATTTTAAGATATATCTCTTCTAAAGGTTATATTCTAAGACAATTACTAGAAATTACTGGCCTCTTGATTTAGGAATAAGAGAGACCAGTAGAGGTAAGAGAAGCAAATAAGGGTAAGTATATGTTCATGGAAACTGAAACAGAATGGGATTATGTGTGTGCCTGATTCTGGGACTGAGAAATATAAAAAGAGAGAACCAAAAGAAAGAGCTAGGGTAGGTAATAAGAATTAAAAGATGAATACAGAATTGGGAATATGAGAGAGGAGAAAGGAAGGAATGGCTTAGGGATGATGTCAAAGGGAAGCAAATACTAGAAAGTTGTGTGGCAAATTGTGAGATTCGAAATATGAAGTGCATCTAATATCTGTGGCTTTATCATGTTCTTTTCAGGAGCAACAGAGAAATATTATGTCAGCTTTGAAAGACACCTTAGTAGAATATTTTGACCTTCTTAATGAGTTACCTTGGTTGAAATTAAGGTCAGATGAGGGAAAACCACTTCTAATGGATTAGGCTTTTCTCTCCCAAACTGAGAGTTTTAAAAATAGTCCAAGACATAGCGGTAGATGTTCTTATGAGAAAAGTGTGAACAGAGTAGTATCATCTCAGAATAAAAGAAGCCAAGTAGATCAGTCAATGTCAATAACAATAATCATATATTTGGATAACATTTTATAGTTTTTAGGTCATTTTCCTATATATTTCTATTCTCATTTGATAGCCTAGAAAATACCCAAAGGAATTTAAATACTGAAATACTGGTAGTAGTGATCTATAATCTGCCATCCAAAGAGGTAAAATTTTTTTCAGATTCAAGTGATAGTTTACTACCATCTAGACCTCCATTTTTCCAAACAACAGGACCGCTCTTACCATCTTTTCCTAACAACTCTTGCTAATGAGATCCTTGACTTTACTTCCAAAATGCTTGGTATTCCAGCTGGAATTTCTATGGTTAATGATGGAGAGATACATTTTTCTAGTAGAAAGAAAAGAGAGACAAACAGAATAAAAACAACATACAACAAAAAATGTCTGATGCTTCTCAAGTGAGAGAGAATAAAGAAAAATCATAAAGACCTAGAGATTCTACTCATCCTTATTCTAGGAGGGCTGAGAGTAAAAAGTTATATTGAAGCCAGAATTCCCATGACCTTTAAGAAGTGATGGAGACAAGAGTGCATTCGATAGACTCAAACTACTCATCTTAATAATATTTTAAAGTCTTTGTGGGCAGAAATCTCATCTTTTTGGATAATCAGGGCATAATGGTCAGGTTACACTGGAAAGGAGACATACTGAATTTAGGGTGGCCAGTTATTTAATCCCAAAGTAATAATTATCATAGTACCCCACTGAATTGTAATATTCAACATTACAGTCTGTTTTTGTATCCTTTGAACTTTGCCACTCAGTATTTGTTTACACTTCTTCTCCTATGATGCCTAATAAAGATCTATACTACATTTCTCTATAACCCTAACAACTTGTATCAGTTTCTTCAAATGTCTAAAGAGGTAATGCTACAATGAAGAGACTTGTATGTGATTTCTAACATTATTAAGATTTTACCATGTAAAGTAATGCAAATGTCCAGTCAATTGTCTCAGATTTTACTTATCTTTTACTGAGAATAATTAGGAGATAATCAGTCATAATAGAAATAGCAAATATTTATACAGTGCTTGCTATGTGTATGCTAAACACTTTATTATTATTATCTCATTTGATTCTTACAACAACCCTGGGAGGTAGGTGCTATGATTATTCCTACTTTTACAGATTTTAAAGCTTTGATTTTCTTCTTGGTTTGACTAAGGACCATAGCCTCTAGGGATGTGATGGAACAAACAGAATCAATCAACAAGTATTTCTTGAGTGATTAATCTGTCATCACCAGTATGTTAGGTATTATGTAGGTATAGAAATCTGAGGCATGGACCCTGCTCAGAAGAGCTTAAAATTGTGTGTGTGTGTGTGTGTGTGTGTGTGTGTGTGTGTGTGTGTGTATGTGTGTGTGTGTGTGTGTAGGGGGTGGATGGGCGAGGGAATTTAAGCTATGTATCAATGTAATTAATATAAAATGGAATATGATTCACCCATTTCCAGTCCTAAGTTCCAAGATTTTGTATGGATATCGATAAAAAAAAATATTTTTTCACAGTTGGGTTTTGGCCTTTAGTCTGAAAAAGTGTTGGTTGAAAGTGTACAGCAAAGTGGGTGGAAGCCGATAGGGACTAGGGAGCTGCCAATAAAAAAGAAAGTTCTTAAATAAAGTGTTCACAGAGCAAAAACCAGAACCACCAGTCCTTCTCTCCAACCAACAGCACAGGCACATTAATGGTGATTTGCACAGGGTCAAGGCCTCCAGCCAGTGCCATACTCACCTCTCCTACTGCCCAGTGAGGGGACCATTTGGGAGAGAAAGGGGTGGAGGGAGGTCTCTCTTTGGAATGGGCTAAGCAAACCTACCTGATCTCCTTGCACACCACAGAGATGAAGTGTCATTTAATCAAGAGTATTATTAGTGGAATTCTATAAATGTAACAGAATTTGAGCAGTCTGGGAAAGCTTTATGGAGAAGGTAGGGCTTGAAAAGAGCCTTCAAAGCTGGCTAATGGGCAGAGGAGAGACAACTATATTTACTGCTGCACAATATTTATAAAAGTCTTTTAAGTCTTTCCATTAGATACATTATGGAAATCATCCTCCCAAAGAAATACTGTACCTCAAAGTTAACTGTCCTCTAGAATCCATGACTTTGCTCTGAGGGTCTTTATCCTTTGCCTGTGATGAAGCATGGTCCTTGACAATGGTCAGAGTAGTTATTTGAAAGGCTGATGCAAAACAAACTCTATTACTATTGAACCTAGCTATCCTGTTCTATCTGTGGCAGAAGCCAAACCAAATCAAATTTCTATAACCATGTTAATCTGTTCTGCAATTTTAATGACTTTTCCCCTTTCAATCAGCAGATTGCCATCTGCTTTTTAGCAAGAGATCACAGCTCTACTTGTTTAATCAGTGAGGCTCTGCAATTGGAAATATGTCAGTGAAAATGGTGAAATGAATGCTCATTAATATGTCTTCTCTTTTTGTGACTCAGAGGGATTGCGTGTCTCCAAAACACTCTAGATCCCTTAACAGGGATGGTGACAGGCATATGGCTGGATGTCAGTGTGGGAATTATAGTATCATGTACTTATGCAGTGCTTGTGTCTGTGCAACACGGAGTATATATCCCTGGGTTTAAAAAGCTACAAATCAATCTTTGCAACAAGCCTTAGCTAAGGGTTAGAAACTAATAGTCTCATTTTAGAGTGGAGGACAAGTGATGCACAATCACATGCCCAAGGTTATTCAGGGTGCTGAAAAAAGTTCTGCTCTAAGAACACTAACTAACAGATCATTTTGCTCATGAAGAATCTATGACCACAGACAAAAAACCTTTCTCCTTTAATATATTTACTTAGTTCTGCTAAAAACAATCATGAAAGGGCAGAATTTTTTATGGTCTCCCAGCTTTGTCACCACTGATGCTTGAAATTGGAGTTGGGAACTCTGGGAATAATTCTTAAATCTATCTTTATTGTCTTTTGGTGTTTATCAACATTTCAATGATGACAGAATTCAGAGAATGAGGTCTCTGTGGGCACTTGTAACCCATTAAATGAGTCTATTAATCCATCTATCAGCACCTACTATATTCAGGGGACCTTGTTTGTAACTTTGGTCTTATCTTAAGCATTGCCTGCTCTCCAAAATGTGCCCTGCAAGAGTTTTGGGTGGCCCATGCTTATCTTCCTGAAAATCTCTAGGCCTTCCTGGCTCCTCTTTCTCTGACATACATTTCTGATGCAGGGGATCTGGATTAGTTATAAAAAGCATGAGTGAAAGACTGGAGAAAAAACAAATTAAGGAGTGCCAGGGTTCAGGATAGCAATGAGAAGTTTTTCACTTGAAAGTTTCCTGAGAATGAATTACAAACTCTCTGAAGGTGTATGTATTATTGGCAAACCAAATCCAAATGTATTTGTGAGTTTCCTAACTATATTGATGCCTTATGAGAGCATTACTAACTATAGGACAGAAGCCAGTCCCCGTAGCCCCTTTTAGAAGTCATTGCCAGATGGAATAGAAAAGGTCTCACAATAAAAATTGGAGGACAGAACTGAATGGAGAACATCTTTAGCACTTTTTACATGCTTGGTCATTTCTCACATCTCTGTGCCTAAGGTCTATTGTGAAGAGGACACTGTATCCTGGCTCTATGGTACAATCATTGTCTTGACCATAGATAATTCTTTTAAAAATAGTTTTATTTTATTTTAAATTAAGAAGCATTTATTTTCTTTCTCTGCCACCCACTCCCAATTAAAAAAGAAAAAAACCCTTCTAACAAATATGCATAGCCAAGCAAAACAAGTTCCCTCTTTTGGTTACATCAAACAATTGAAGTCAGTTTTCATCTTGTACCTATCACTTCTCTGTCAGAAGGTGGTTGTGTTTTTCATCATTACATCCATGAAATTATGGTTTATCACTACACTGACAAGCATTCTTAAACTGTTGTCTTTATAATGCTGTTGTTATTATACAAATCATCCTCTTTGTTTTACTAATTTCACTCTTCCCCATTTCATACAAGTCTTTCTTGATTTGTTTGATGCCATCTTTTTTTTGACCACTTAATTCTTGAGATGATCTGTATGCCATGGTTTTCAGCAGGACATTGTAGGACATTTTCCTTAGAATTAGTTAGAATGATATATCTTTATTTCTCCACCAGTTTTAGCTCACTTTTATGATTAAATTTTTTGATTAATGTTCATTTTCATATTCCTTACTCAGCCCTAGACTCCCTGTGTTAAAAATTCAGCAGGTTTCTAATTCGTGTGGTGGTTCTTGCATTCTATAGTTCAGCCTCTGTGTGGAGAGGAATTCCCCTACTGAACCTAGGAGAAAGAGGGAGGTGTTTAGCAAGTGTGAACTTTTACTTAGCCTAGTGTCAAGAGGAAAAACTTGTCTAGGCAAGCAATCAAGTTTCATTATTCACTTTGGATTTCTCACATTTATATCATAAACCACCAAAAACCCTTGATAACTGGAGTACAAGGGGAGGAAGGAATAGCTCGTGATAATGATAGCAATACTGAGAAGGCTGAACCCTCTCTTAAACTAAGAAAGGAGTGGAAGAATGGTACCAACAACATGCATACTTAATCATTTTATGAATTGCATGGAAGGAATGAAAGATATAGTTATGAGTCTGAAAATTATCAAGGGTAGAATGTACATTTGTAAGGTAATAGTGGTTTGTCACTGACCTGATTGTCTTTCCTGAAAGCAATGAATGTGGTGGAAAGATGTGAGGAAGCAGTTTTTCTTGGAAGAAATGACCGAATCTATCTGATTCCTGATTACTTCTCTCTCTTTTCCTCCCCTAGGATTGCAAATTATTTCCACCAGTGAATTTATCTGACCTTTAGGAAGCAATGGATGATTGAAATTTGTTAGAGAACCTGAGGACTAAGAAGTATTCATTTCTCCATACTCAATAGTAGGCATTGGCTTTTTATAAATGTTGGAGATGGGCAGTTTGGAAAGGGGAGAGCCATTGTTTCTCTCTTTCCTTGATTTTTCTCTCATATATTCTAAACCATCTGGCTTTTCTGGTTTAAAAAATTCACAACAATGTCCCAATTCCTCTCCCTGTTTCCCTCCTCCATGCTAGCTTTGTATGTTACTATTACACACCATTTTTGAAGCAGATGGATACTGAAAGAATCAGAAATAATTATTCAGACTTCAAAACTCTGTGAAGACATCCATGTGGTGAAAGCACTCTCTAAACCTAAGGGACCACTGGTCATGAAGCAAGCCATATGAAAAATGTTGCTGTGCCTTCTAGCAACTCGAGGTTTATTGTATCATGAGTTCACCCTGAGAGCAATCTGCCTTATTAAAACACAGAACAAAAATATACCAGTAGTCAATCAAGAAGGAGGTACCCATATTCTAGACAGTTCCTGAAATGCCCCAATCAGTTTCAGAGGGATTCCTTTGCATTTTCCAACTAGGTTACTATTAGGGAAAGTGAAAGACAAATGGTATGTGTGTGTGTGTGTGTGTGTGTGTGTGTGTGTGTGTGTGTGTGTGAGTGTGTGAGAGAGAGAGAGAGAGAGAGAGAGAGAGAGAGAGAGAGAGAGAGAGGGAGAGAGAGAGAGTTGGTTTTGCCCAGACTTTCTGCTGATTTCTGCATACCCCAGGGGCTGGGAGTCACAGTGGCGGTTTTCCCTTCCTGGAGTGACTCATTACCTCCTTTAGCAAATGCAGGTAAGTTAAACACCTGCTCATTGAATACATTGATCTTGTATTTGTCAGTTCTGGAAATAGTATACTCTAAGTTTGCTTATAATTTCAAATAAGTTCCACGAATACTTTTAAGTACCTACTATGTACAAAGCAAGTGGAAGAAAAGGCACAAGATATAAATGGAAAGAGGCTCCTAAGAAACATATTCTTTTGAGGAAAATATAACATCTAAACAGATAAATAAATACAAAGTCTATTTAAAAAGTCATTTCAAGAGATAAGAAAGGCTAACAATATTTTTGTTTGGGGAAATCAGAAAAAAGATTTATATATTATCCAGAACCTGAACAGGGCTTTGAAGGAAGCTAGGAATTCAAAAGCAAATCAAATGGCACAATGGTAGAGTTGTAAACATGGAGTCAAGAGTTCAAATCCTGTCTTAGACATTTAATAATTGTGTATCAGTGCTTCACTTAACTTCTTTCAATCTTAGTTTTCTCATGTATAAAATAGAGATAAATAGTACTACTTAATGCCCAAGGTGGTTAGGAACATCAAATGGTATAACACATGTAGTGATTTGCAAATCTGAAAGTGCTATATAAGTGCCAGCTATTATCATTATGTAGAGGCAGAGGATGGGAGGTAGAATATTCCAGACATGGAGAACAGGAAATGTAATGCTATATATATAGAGAATATTTATTAGGTCATTTTGATTTGTGAAAGAGAACGTGTGAAAAAAATAAGATTGGAAATATAGGAGGAAACCTAATTTTTGAAGGCATTAGCTGAGAGCTTTTTATCTTTTTCTAGAAGCAATGGGGAGTGACTGAAAATTTTTTAAAAAGGCGAGAGGCATACTCATGTGTTTTAGGTAATTTTTGTTTTTGCTGTTAGGTCTTCATTTTCAAAAAGGACCAGTGACATCAGGAATGATTTCTTGACTTGCCAATGAATTGGATTTAAGTCTGGCAGAGTTGCAGAAAGTTGTTTATCTCTCTCTTTTGGAGTCATCAAAGTCCAGATAAAAATTAGTTTAGCAGATTTTCAGTGAATGGTTTGAAAGAGAGAGAGAGAGGCCGAAAGGAGGAAGTCCACTTTGGGAGTTAGTTACCGAGAAGATGCAGGTCTGAACTGGTTTGTATGTCAAGGAATCTATAAACTCTTGGAGAACAGGGATGATACATCTTTACATCTGCCCAGAAGTCTTCTGTTTCTTCCCTCCTCATAACCTTAAAAAAATCAGAGTTTATATTATCCTATTGTAAGTAGTGGGAAACAAGATTTTAGGCTTACTCTTTCTTAAGGAGTGTAGGTGGAAGGATCAGTAAGAAGAAACCTGTAGGGAAATCCTAGGTATAATCCAGAGACGATGAGATTAACTACCAAAATGTGGGATTTGTAGCAAATGCTTTTCTCCTTATGCAAATCAGTTTATTTCTCCTCTTTAGTTAGGTACAGTATAGAGCAGAGTTGCATGTTGTAGTAATTCCTTTAAAAATAGCTTTTTTATTGTATCATAGATTCATATTTGGATCCCCTTTCTGAATAATGTCATTAACTGCATAAAATAGAATGCACAAGATTACAGGGAAAACCAATTATATCTAAACATTAAAAAACAGGTTCAAGGACCCCAGTTTAAGAACCCTTTATTTAAGTTATTGAGATATTATGACCATTTTGTAGATTGGGAAATTGAGGTAAAAACAGGGCACCTAATTTGATTTATATTGTTCAAAAGATTTACAAATTTGGTCAGTCAGTCATTCCACAAATATATCGTGAATGTAGGATAGCTAGGACTAGGGTATTGAGTATCTTAAATTCTTTTTCTTAGTGGTATCACTTGTGACTCAAATACCTGGTAGAAATCTCAGAGATTTCCCATTGTGATATGGGGAGAGCTGCATTGTACCATTCCCTGGTTACTTGAAGAGTGCTTATATGTATGTTTATGGACCTATATATGTATGAAGTTGCATCCTGGCTGTCTGCTGGGTTCTGTATTCTCTGGTTCATGGAAGTAGCAGTAGAATTCCTCTGATCCTGAATTAAAATCTGATGTAATTTCCTTTAGATGAAAGTAGAATTTCTTAGGGATGTTTGAAGGCACAGTAGCAGTGGATCATCACCACATCTCAGTAAGCCAACCTCTGCTCACTATAGGGGTCTATTGGCTTCACCAACCAGGCTATAAAAGGGGTCCATGACAAAAAAGTGAGGAACCCCTGCTCTAGCACATGTACAAAGCCAGTTATGATCCTTGACTTGTTAGAAATATTAATGTTAGAAATTTAAATTTTCTACCATTAGGAGTTATCAAGGTGCTAGATGACCTACATAATATTAAAAACAATTTAAGTTTTCTCCCCTCTCTAATTCTTATTACCCAAAGTGATCTTTTCTCAGAACTCTAAAAGCATCATCTTTACTCATCTCATTCTAATTTGCATCAAAAAAATTATATTAACTAGAAGAGCTTATAATTTTATGCTTGTAGGAATTTTTTCAACTGTTCCAAATGAGAAATCTATCTGTAATTTTATAGTTTTAATGTTTCTTGAGGCTCGTAGGTTAGATGATTTTCCCAGGGTCATAAAGGTAGTAGAAGGCAAAGACAAGATTTGAACTAAGTTTCAAAAGACTCCCAGTTCAACTTTCTATTTATTACATTACATTGTCTTTCTGAAACACACCCAAACACACTCATACACTGTTCTAGAATCTATCATAGTCCTTATATATAGCAGGAGATTAATAAATGGTTGTTGAATGATGTATAAATGGAGATTTTTGAACCTTGGACTTCATCTCCCAGAAATCCCCCAGTATTTCCCAAAATTCCTTTTAATATTTAGTTCTTGTATATTACTTTTCATCTTTACAATGAACAAGCAATTATCTGTCTGAAGTAAGTAAGGTTTATTCACTTTTGTCTCTCAGTCTCAGTTACCTGGTCTTTAGTTTAATCCAATCCAATAAACATTTATTAAGTGCCCATGATGTGCCAAGCTTTGTTCTAAGAGCTGGGGATACAATTAATAAAAAGATAGACTCTACCCTGAAGGAGCTTATAGTCTAATGGGGGGGTGGGGGGGGTAGAGATAGAGACAATACACAAAAGGAACCAGGAAAAGTGGGGGAAGCCAGAGGGTGTTTTGTTCAATAGAGTTGAAACTAGGCAGAGTAGCAGATAAGAGTGGAAACAGCCAAGAAGTTCCATTTCTGCTCTATATAAAGGTAGGTATTGGGAGGCATTTGGTACACCACCCTCCAGTGTTCCAATCAGAGTAGAAAGAAGACTGAGGAAGGTGGTGTCAATCAAGGCTTGATTTAGCAGCTGGTGGTGAGCTTAGGAATGGTGAATTTATCTTGGGAAGGGCATCTTGTTTCCCTGGAGATGAATCAGGGCAGAGCAGCAGATGCATACCACTTTGTACATGATAAGCACTTTATATTTATTGAAATGAATTCTTGCACAATTAATTTTAACCTAATGATGATTTGGGTGTTTGAAAAGTGGCTAAGGACTTGGAATAGATGTATTGTTTCAAAAATAGTGCTGTACTTTCAATTTCAAAGTTAAATTTCTCCAAAGGAAGCTCAAAGTACTTTGTCAATATTGCTAAAATTATTAATGTATTTAAATTAAGTGAGGGGGTGCAACTGAGATTATATTTTGAATACACAGAAAACAATCTTATCTGGATACACAAATACAAAAAAATATGAAACAATGCTATGTAAATGGATCTTTCACACTGAATATTTATGAAATGGGAGAAGGGTAAATCTGGATTTCTTGATTTTCTCAAGCCCAATGTTAAGTAGTCTAAAGTCTATTTAAGAATTTTCATGTAAGAAGCATCAAAAATTTGAATTAATCAATCTTGAAGTTTAGATATACTATATTCTAGTTGGGGAAAATGTCATTAACAGTCATATTGGGACTGAAGAAAAATTTTTAACCTTTGTAGTGACCTCCCACTTTAATACTTTTAACTGTTTTTTTTCCCCATCTCCATCTACATTGAAACAATTTTTTTTCCTTATATCTGGAGTTCCTCTATGGCAGGGATCAGCAACGTATGGCTCTCGAGCTATAAAGTCAATTTTTTTTCAGGCGCTGTTACAGGAGCGTGCGCTTTGAGCATTGTACGGCTCTCACGAAATTACATTTTAAAAAATGTTGCATTTATGGCTCTCACGGCCAAAAAGGTTGCCAGCCCCTGCTCTATGGTATACTGAGTATTTATGAATCTCTTTCACTTTCCTATATACTTTATACTAATCCTACATCTGCACTGATGCCAGGATTTGACTGTACCATTGAGAATTTGTGAACTAAGCTATGGGCCAATTGGCATTTACCCAACTTTCCAGAGACGAGAGAGAACAGCAGCAGCTAGCTGTCAAGTTCTAATATCATCTTTAATGACACCAGGTCATTAACTTCCAGAAGTTCTACCTTTTGGAATTTGATTTTCCAGAGAATCTTGCTTAGTGGCCTGACATCACACAATTTACTTTAAGCCATTTTTTGGTGAAACTAATAATCTTATTCTTCTCTCTGCCATATGTTTTTTCATACCTTTCCTTTTAGGGATTCTGTACTTTTTCGATGG
Organism: Gracilinanus agilis; assembly: GCF_016433145.1. Taxonomy (NCBI): domain Eukaryota; kingdom Metazoa; phylum Chordata; class Mammalia; order Didelphimorphia; family Didelphidae; genus Gracilinanus; species Gracilinanus agilis. Next base: position 593,417,512 of record NC_058131.1, on the reverse strand, counting down.
ATCATCATCACCTATGGAATATTCAGTCCACCCTATATTTGTCATAAACTCTTTGGCCAATGCCTGAAATCCTACCTAGACTCCAAAGACTATCCTAGAGGAGGGAAAGTAGGTCTTGGAAACGCTATTATTCTGCTAGTACTCTCTTTTATACTTGATTTTTAAAAATGATGTATAATGAAAATGCCCAAGTTTTTAATTAAAAAAATTACTTATCAGGTCATTAATCAACAAATATTTGTCAAAGTCTATTTTAAACAAGGCATATGAAAAATCATGAAAGATATTTCCTATTTTCAAGGAACCTAATATCAACTCAGGGGAATATGACATATACAGATTAAAATAAATGTAGAATGTAACAAATACCAGAAGAGTGCCATAGGAGCCCAAAGGAAGGAGAGATCACGGTGAGGTTAGAATTGTGGACCTTCAAAGATGGATATGTGTTTAAATTTCGGTGTTATACTTTATTCTGTTGCTTGATTCTAATGGTTTTAGCTATGTCAGATTTTGTGCTTCCAAATATACTTGGTTTCTATTAGATGAAAGGATGGTTAGGTGAATTGATTAAAGCAGCGAGATAATGAGATCAATAAAAATAATATTCAAAAAATATAAAATAATATATAAAAATGTATAAAATAATAAAAAACAATAACTTTGACATGCAAGTGGCCCAACTCAGGCAATTAACTTTATTGGGCTTCATGTTCATGGCTAACTCTAACATCACAAACTCTGACCATTTATCCTCAGAATGCATGTCTTTGGGCACAAAGAGAAGGGACCAGAGAGTGTGGATGGATCAGTGCAAATCTACTATGACTGCTAGAAAAGAAGTATTAGGCCAATGATACTAGGTCAGTAGCTTCATTACTATACATATATCTGATGAGGAAGATAATAGGGGACTAAATGTTAGCATATACAACCAAATGGACTAAACTTTTGTATGGATTGGTAACTAAATGGGCAAGCATTTCTTTTTACTAAAGTTTTTAATTTTCTTTCCAGATTATGCCAGTACAATATTCAGTAATTGTTTTCTGACATTTTTCAGTTCATGTTTTTTCCATCCATTCCACTCCTCCCTCTTTTCCAAGATGGTAGGCAAGATGATATAGAAAAGCATTTAAATGACTACTCTGCTTAAGACATTACTAAGCTAGTTTTTATGAATACAAAAATCACAATGAAACAGTTCCTATCCTTGAGGAATTTGCATTCTACTTGTAAATTTGCTCAACTCTTTAGATAGTGGCCACATGGGTTAAATTTTATAATTTAATAAGGTTTTAGATATGAGAAAAGCATGTCTGTGTAGAACAGGCTTTCTGTCTCCAGGTAGGCATACTATTTTTGGTTCCTGTTTCTTAGTTTAAGCTCAACTTATTATTTTTTAAACTAAAATATTTTTCTAGATTACATGTTAATACAATTTTTAATAATTGTTTTCTGACATTTTGTGATCCATGTTCTCTCCCTTCCTCCCTCACTCCTCTGTTCTCCCCAAGAAGGCAGGTAATATGACATAGGTTGTATATATGTAATCATACCATACTTATTTCCATGTTCATCATGTTGTCAAACAAGACACATTACTTATTTTAGAACAAAATTCATGGAGGGAACAAAGTGAAGAATGGTATATTTCAATCTATCAGTGTATTTAAAAAAATTTTAAAACCCTAATATCTTTTATATATATCCTTCTATATTAATTTTATTTGTTACAGGGCTAGGCAATGGGGGTTAAGTGACTTGCCCAGGGTCACACAGCTAGGAAGTGTCTGAGGTCAGATTTGAACCTAGGACCTCCCATCTCTAGGACTTACTCTCAATCCACTGAGCCATCCAGCTGCCCCTGTATTTTTTTTTAAATATTGTTCCAGATCTGCAATTTTACCAGTGAATGAATGTGGAAATTCCTGCTACTGACATAGATTGACAACTTGTTTGTAAATTGTAGTCTTAGAGCAGGGTTTCTTTACCTTTTTTGTGTTATGTGCTTTTCACAATAACATTTTAAATGAATAAATTAAATATATATAGCATTACAAATGGCTCCCTATTATATTGAATATTTATTAAAATATCAAAAGTTCTAAGTTCAGGGTTCTCTTTTCCCCAAAGCTGTCCATGGACCCCATTTTAAAAACTATTTGTCTTAGAGAGTTTTCTGAAGGGCAGCAAAAGGTTAAATGAGTTTTCTATATTCCCATGGCTAGTATGTGTCAGAGACATGGCATGAACTCAAGTGTTCCTGATTCTCAGCCCAGCCTCCTATATCTTCTCTTCAGCTGAGTATTGGGCTACTTACCATCCCTTTCCATTCCCCACCCTGCTCTCTCTAACATTCCCTTATGCCTTTTACACATTCTGTTTTTTCATGTCTTGCTCAGCAAAGGATCCTATATCTTGTAGACTCGCAAGATTTAGAGCTAGAAGGGACCTTTGTCATTCAGTTGTTTCATTCATGTCTGAAATGATGACTCTTTGTGACCTCATTTTTAATTTTTTTGGCAAAGATACTGGAGTGGCTTATCATTTCTTTCTCCAGCTCATTTTACAGATTATGAAACTGAGGCAAACAGGGTTAAGTGACTTTCCCAGGGTCAAACAGCCAGTAAGTGTCTGAGGCTGGATTTGAATTTAGAAAAAGGAGTCTTTCTGACTCTGTGCCTAGTACTCTATCCTCTGTTCCACCTAACTACCTCTTAGAAGGGACCTTAGAAACTAAACTATTCTATTGTTTTTACATATCATAGGGGAAAAATAAAATTATTAAAAAAACCTTATTCTAGGGGCTCTTCCTAACCTAGGGTCCACAGACCACCTAAAGGATCTGTGGATGGATTTTAATGGTTCTGTTAACTTGGATGGGAAAAATTTGTTTTCACTCACCTCTAGCTGAAATATAGTATTTATTTTATTTATTTAAGAATTTTATTCTGAAAAGGAATTTATAAGGATTCGAAAGGGATTCTGAAAAAGCATTCAAACTGTTAGAGGGGTCTATGACATATATACCAATTAAGCACTTGTGATTTAGTGAAACTCTCTCATTTGTAAAATTTATTTGTAAATTTATTATGTAAATTTATTTGTAAATGTAAAATTATTTGTAAAAAATAAGGAAACTGAGGTCCCAAAGAGGTGCCCACAGATAGCAAATCTCTGTATAGAAAAGAGAGCCAGGATTTGAACTTAGCACCTTTGTTATTAAATCTAGTGTTCTGTCTACTATATCATACTATCTCCAGTTGCTGCGCTTTACTCTGTCTCTTCTTTGGTTTGGTTTCTTCTTCCAGGCTGCTACTGTTTCCTAGGTGTACTTGGGGCTCTCTCTCTAAGGCAGAACAGGTCCCTACACGTTTCCCACTGCAGTTACATCAGTCTCTACTGCTGACTGCCAAGAGCCCTCTTCCATTGAGGGGTGGTGCATATTTCATGGCAGACAAGAGAGTAAATAGTATGTTTTTCAGGAGAAGAAATGCTGGCCCCCAACTCCTTTCAGACCTCGGTCTCTTACATCCTTGTTCCCTGTATTCTCCCACCCGCTCCACCAATACTCTTATTCCCATCCCCTACCTCAGTCTAGTAGAGAAATATGGAAACTTGAATGTCTGGCTTGTACTGTTGGCCCCATGGCTGCATTTGCCTGCAGGCAAAACTCTTCCCTTGGACAGCTCGGTGAAGACATCACTCGTCAGGGCCCAGTCCTCTTTAGAGAATAAATTTCTTATTGCTTCGTTCCCAAGAATGTCAGCAATAACATGCTTACACCTGAGTGTGTCAACCATCTTCAAAGCTATTTGCCTCCCCTAGAATCCCTCTCTGCTCCCCTCAGCTATGGATACAGCTGATTTAGGAAGTTGGGAGGAGGCTTTCAATATTTGGTTTAGATTTTTATTCAAACCTTTAACATGGAATGACATCCTTTATCCCCTCTTACAATTACAAATAACATTTTTCCTTATGAAAGGGTTGAAATACCATGCAGAATAATCCTCTGTCATGAAAGAAATAGAGAAGGTGCTTCAGTAGGCAGGGTAGAGGAAGGGAAGAAAATTCTGAGGGTGGGGAATAATCACTTGGTCCCTAATGACAATGAATGGGCCCCTCTCTTTCCAGCTGAAAGGAGGCAAGCATCTTTTGTTTATCTTAGCAAGTTGGAGAAAATAGGAAGCACCAGGAGTTCCTTCATCATGATAAATTAAACTGAGTAGACTAGATTGACGCTGAATTCTGAATGCTTTGATATACAGATGGATAGACAATCCTTATAGCTACTCCATCAATACATGAGCCTTGGACAGTTGCTGGGAATGGATCATCTGTTCTACCCAGAGTTGAGATGGAGAAGGACAGGGAGCTGGACGGCCTTTGGAAACTGAAGAGTCAACAACAAATATTAATGAAGAATTTACCACGTGCCGGGCACTGATTAAAGTGCTGGATAGACAATGAAAGGCTAAAATATAGTCTCTGCCCTCAAGGATTTCACTTTCTAACAGAGGAGACAACCGATCAATAACTGTATATACAGGATATATGTAATGCAAGTGGAAGACGGTCTGAGGAGAGAAGGTGCCAACAGTTGTGACAATCAGGCAAAGCTTTCTACAGAAGAGGGGTTTGAGTTGAGTCTTCAAGGAAACCAGGAGGTGAGGATGAAGAGGGAACCTTTCCAGGCATGAGGGCAAAGGTCCTGAGTAGGGAGAGGGAATGTTGTGTCTGAGGAACAGCAACAAGGCTGGTGTTGTTGGATCATAGAAAAGGTAGAGGGGAGAAATGTATAAGATGACCAGAGAGTCCTTTTAATGGAGGCACCCTTTCATTTAGAAATGATGGGGTTGGCGTAGTAAGGATATTTGTTGTCCCACTGTGGTTTATCTTCATTCCGTGCCTGAGTACAGGGCTTTGCATTGAGTTAGCGGCAAAACGTTTCTGTGGTTGTTGTTGTAAAATAAAAACAGAAAATAAAGGGAATGCCTCTTCCCCGGCATCACCCAAGGAGAGAGTAAGGGATGGTGAACTTTTCCCATGACCACACCTGAAGGTTATGTCTTCGGTCTTCTAGAGCCTGAGCTCTGGACACACTGCGGGGTTCTGCTTTTTATCAGAGCCAGCAATCGTTCCTGTAGTAACAGGAAACATACCTGTGGTCTTGGTCTTCTCCCACACCCTGTGAAATGCCATTTACAGATGGAGAAGGGGCAGAAAATATCAGAGAGCAGGAAGGAGAAAAATAAACAGACACATGGCAGGCATCCTGGGAGGTGGAGCCAGATCCTAGGAGGGAAAATAGGTCTCAGCCACGGGTCATAGAGGAAACACAGATGCATCAAACCCTAATTTGTTGAAAGGGAACCATGCTGGGCCACGAGATAGGAGATGTGGGACTGAATTGCATTGCCATGTGTGTTCGTTCAGTAGGAAGCCATGGTTGATGATACTGAAAAGCTTTATTCCTGATGGAAAGGAACAATGCATCTGTTCAGACCCACCCTGACATAGCACTGGACCATCCTTTTCCGTTGACTCCCTCTAGTCTCTAAATTGTCCTACCAGAAATGAAAATAAAGGGGAGCTCTCACAGGAGGGGAGCTCTCTGCTTTGGCCTTCAACCTAGATCAAACGAGCAAAGCTTTGATGATAGTAAAGATACGGATGGTAATGGACCTGCAAGAGGATCAGAGGAAAAAGACTAATCAGAAGACTTTATATGTACAGAGAAGAGATTTATAGACAAATGCATGGTGAGTAAGTGATACAAATATAGAAATATACATACCATATACAGATATGGTAGTAACAGCACATATATAAGATATGTAACACTACATATATATTATATCCCTTCCCCTCCACTATGTGTCTTAATATAATATACAAGATAGAGGGTTTGGGGATGGGGGAAAGCTGGGGTAGGGAGACCAGTTAGCTGATTTCTCATAGTCTAGGTGAGCTCAGTTGGTCTGTTATTTAGTACTATTCAGCACCCATTATGTGCTAGGCATTAGATTAAGGTCTGGAGATAGAAAAAAAATGGAAAAAAGCCTAGAGTTTGTGGTTGAACGAGAAAGAGATAATATGTGAACTATGTACAAACAAGAAATAGAATAAATTGGGGATAGGGCAGCGAGATGGCATAGTCCTGGGTCTGGAATCAGGAAGACTCCTCTTTCTGAGTTCAAATTCGGCCTCAGACACTTGACTCTGGTCAAGCCACTTAACTCTGTTTGCCTTAGTTTCCTCATCTGTAAAATAAGCTGAAAAAAGAAAAGGATCACTCCAGTATCTTTGCCAAGAAAATCCCTAATGCGGTCACGAAGAGTTGGACATGGCTGAAAAATGACTCTACAACAAAAACAACAAAAGTCTGAGAGAATAAGCACTAAGATTAAGGAGGACTGGGGCAAGTTTTATTTATTTTTGTTTATTTGCTTTTTACAGAAGGTGAGACTTAGCTGAGATTTGAAGGAAGTTGGGGAAGCAGAGATCAAAAGGGAGAGTGTTCCCAGGCAAGAAATATAGCTGGTGATAAAGTTAGGAGATGAAGTGTCTTGTATGAGGAATAGCAAAGAGACCAAAGTCATTGGATCATGGAGTACACGGAAGAGAACAAAGTGTAATAAGCCTGGAAAGCTAGTAGGATCTGACCTAAGTTGATAGCTGTGCAAATTTTTAAAAAGGTACAGATGCATGAGATATTCCAAAGGAAGGTTAGACAGGACTTGGTGTCCAGATCTAGTGAGATTATCCAATCATGGGATCTCAGTCAATCAATAAACATTTATTAAGCCCCAGCCTGGCCCTGGGCTAAATATTGTAAGGTACCTCAGGTGTCATCTGGTCCAACAGACACCAGACAAGAAACCTCTCTAAAACACAGCCAACAAATGGATATCCAAGCTTTGTTCAGTGACCTTCAATAAGAGGATACCTTCTATCATGGGAGAAAACCAATTTGATTATTTGATAGCTCTAATTTTTAGGAAGTTTTCCCTTATGTTGAAACTAAATTTGCTTCTTTGAAATTTCCATCCATTCCTCTCAATTTTGTTCTTTGAGATTCAGAAGAATAAACCTAATCTTCTATCTCTTTGGTAGCCCTTTGTATTTTTCAAGATAGGTATTATATCCCACCTATGTCTTCTCCTCTCCAGTTTACACACTCCTAGTTACTTCAACCAGTCCTCACATATTTCATGAAGATGGTTTTGGATGCCTTTAAGTTTATCAAGATGTTTCCTAAAAAGGTGGCACTCAAACTATTTTGGAGAGCAGTCTGGAAAGATTTAAAAAACTGTGTATACCTTTGTACCCAGCAATACTACTATTTGGTTCATTTCCTAAGGTGATCACAGAAAAAAAGGAACAATATATTCTACAATAGCTCTTTTTGTGGTGGCAAAAAAACTGGGAACTGAAGGGATGACCAAAATTTGGGGAATGGCTGAACAAATTATGGTATATGATTATATTGTGTCAAAAGAAATGACAAACAAGATGGTCACAAAAAATCTAGAAAGACTTATATGACACAATGCAAAGTGAAGCAAACACAGCAGAATGTTGTACCCTGTAACAATAATAATGTATGATGATCGACTGTCAATGACTTAACTATTGTCAATAAGGCAAAGATTCAGGACAACTCCAAGGGACTCATGACAGAAGAAGATATCCACCACCATAGAAGGAAAGGAGCAAGTCTGAATGTAGATTGAAATGTACCATTCTTCATTCTATTTCCTTCATTAATTTTTCTCTAGTGTAATCAATATGTGCCTTGTTTTACAATATGACAAGTAGGGAAATATGTATTATATGATAATATATGTGCAACCTATATCACAAGCCTAGGAATAGGAGAGAGAGAGAGAGAAAACATGGATTGCCAAAAGTCCTTAAACAAATATTTAAAATTGTATTGAAATATAATCTGGAAAAACTTAATTAGAAAAAAAAAGGTGGCAGACAAAACCAGACACTTTGCTACAAATATGCTTTGATGAGGACTGAATATAATGTGATCTCTAGGTCTTGAAGATGCCTATTAATGTCTCCTCCTGCCATTCCTCACTCCAGCCCCCATAATCTTCCCTTATTTTGACTACTATACAGGTTTAGGTCTGCAATCTATGACCCTGGAAGAAGAAGTTAAATAGCCCATGACTTTGACCCTGTTAGTGGCCTAACCAAGTGAATTAATACACCTCAGGCAGTACAATAACCAACCTAAATTAACCTCATCTCTTAAAGGAGATGAGATAGCTGAGAAAAATCTGCTGAGACAACACCAAACACCAAACACTAAACAATTGATGAATTAGTGAATGGGAAAAACCATACGAGATCTTTACTAGTCTGAGAAGTATCTATCCTAAAGCATCAGTTCAAGTGCTGTATATGTGATACTATTCTCCATCTCCAAACTCATCTGTGAAATATGGAAACCTTCAAATCATAAATAATAAAAAATCAAACACAATTCCATTAGTTATCTACCATATATTAGAGTGAAGCTTCACACACACACACACACACACACACACACACACACACACACACACACACACACACANTCTCACACACACACACACACACACACACACACACACACACACACACACACACACACATCTCTCTCTTTTTGGGTTAGGGTCAAGGAGCTTATTTTTTGGTCTCATTACTTCCTCTGTTCCTTTAATGGCCATCTACAGTTTAGTGTAATTTTAGCACATATTAACATGATTACAAGAGGTAATACTAATCTAATCTGATTATACTTTTGCCTTTCAAGAGGTAGGGGAAAAAAAGAAAATAATCAATAGCAAGAAAATATCCAACCTAAGACCATGGCATGGACTTGCTGAATTTGCACTAATATACAGACAGTATGATTTACCTGATGGCTCTCACTTCATCAGCTCTAAGAGGAGGTAATAAAGACAAAAGGCAGGTCTGGAATTATTGCCATCAATAGCATACTGCCTCTACATTGTGCCCTGATCTTAATAACTCTGCTCTAACAAATACTGTTTGAAATGTACTTATAATAGAAAGTGTCTAACAGAACAAGTACAGCTTATTATCTTAATGCTACTGGCAGTACGATTGGGAAAACCAAAATCTTTGAGCTCAGTTTGGAAAAGCTATTAAGTGAGCCCAGGACTGCAAACCTGAACAACAGTGTTTTCCTTTTGGTAGAATGTCAGACAGAACTGTAAAAGAGCTATCTATGTAGATAATATTCCTCAGTCTCTGTCGGTTGTATTTAATTTAGGTTTCAACAAAGATAAGTTGTTCTGAGGCAAAAATGTCTTATTTGAATCACACACTGTAATAATTTAACGCACATTCTTAATACTTCACATTTGGTAGGTACTTAGAAAGGTCACTGAGTCCATTCCCCTGATTTCCAGAAGGACTATTTCAAGTTCAATATCTGTCCCAGAAACTTACTCAATTGAACATGCTCAAGTCAATGAATATTTATTAAATACCTGTTAAGTGCAAAACAGGACACTATGTGCTGGGGATACAAAAAGAGAAACAATTTATCTACTAGTAGGAAAAGATATGCATATCAATAATGATAATGCCAGGGAGAATATGAATGCAAAAAAGACCAGTATTCTAGGCAAAATGCCATGAGAAATTTGAGGACAGAGCATACCTATTGGGGGTAGAGGAGGAAGGCTTCATGGAGGAAGTGGCACTTGAATTAATCTTTAAAGGAAGAGAAGGTCTCCAACAGATACAAATGAGGATTCTAACATGGAGTCCAGTATGAACAAAGTCAAGGATGAGAACAGGGAAGCAAGCAGTCTGGTCTGAAGGACAATGTGAGATGAAGCTGAAAAGATTGAAATATGAAGCTGAAGTCAAATTTAAGGAGCTCCTTGAATATCAGAATAAGGAATTTAATTTTCATGGTTGGAAAATTCTTTCCTTTATTCTTGTTCTTTTTCAGAAGAGTCTAAGAATATAGACAGCATGATCCTTTGTATAAGATTCACTTATGGACTTTATACTCAAAACTTGATTTTATATTTAAGACCAATGACAGCTGTGTCCTTGACAATATCTTCTCAGCCTTTCCCTATTCTGTCTGGCATACCTGGGCCAGTGGACACAGGACCTTAGCACCACTGATGAGTCACTTAGACTTTTTGAGCCTTATTTTCCTTGTATAAAAATAGCAGTCATATAGCACTTGTGCTACCTGCCTGCAGTAGCATCCATAGCTGAACATCTCGGTTCCCTCAAGAGACAAGGCTAATTGGCTAATAAGGTGTAGATCTCATGGCCAGGCAGATAAGCGAGGCAAATTGTCCATTTGTCCAATGTACTGGCATTGTATTCTGGTCTAGATTGTTGAAGCCTTTTTTGATCCTTTGGGTGTCAAATTCCCCCCAATTATGTCAGTCTGGCTTGCCATTTTACTTCAGTCCCTCTCTATTTAAGATCCCACATAGATGGGAAGCTATTTCCCCTTTTACTTCTGACCCCTTAGTTCATAGACTGCATGTCCTACCCATCTCTTCATGAAAGACTTCCAATTGGCTACTGTCTTCCGATTGCCTAACTTAGACATCTTCTAATTGAAGGAAATCTTATGTGGAATTTTAAAAATAGCAAATCATAAAAGATATTGGTATATTGGTTCATTTTATAGCTAAATGACTCTATCTTTGTGACCTTTTCAAAAACTCAAGTTTATGGACTTGAACTCTGCAGTGTCATGATTAGAATATTGCTTTGAGAATGTTAGGCTGACAGGCATATCATTCTATGCAGTTATGATCTTTAAGCACTAATAGTAATTAAATGACCAATCCTGCATATCCTTATTTATCATTTATTTATTTATTGTTTATTATCAAAATTTTATTTTATTTTATTATCAAATGTTATTTTTGTCTTCACAACATCTCTTCTACATATTCTTTTCTCTCTACTCCTACAGCCACCATGCTAGTACAAATCTTCATCACTTCTTAACTTGACTATTGCAGTAGCCTTCTAATTGGTCTTCCATAAATCTGTTAAAGGGACTTTCCTAAAGTCATATCCCCTACTCAATGAACTCTGGAGGTTCCCTAATATTTTTAGGATCAAATACAGTCACTGTTTACCTTTCAAATTCCTCATCACTTGACCTCATCCTACTTTTTCCAGCCTTGTTACATATTTGTACCCTTCCCATTCTCTCCAATTTAGCCATACTGGCCTTACTGATGTTCTCACAAGACACCCCACTTCCCTTCTTGGTGCCTTGTACTCTTTCCCCATGCTTGGAATGCTCACTCCTTTTACTTCCACCTTTTGGAATCTTTCACTTCCTTTAAGACTCATCTTGAGCATCATCTCCTGCATGAGGTTCTTCCTGATCTGCTAGCTTCTGGAACCTTTAATAAGTTCTCAGATTACCTTCTATTACATTCATACATATACACACATATGCATAATAATATATTTGCACACACATATACACATAATCTTAGCTTCAAGGATGCTATTAAGTACTTCATAGAAATTCTCCTCTGCAACAGATATTGGAGAATATATATATATGGATATATATAATATTATATATACATGTATATATTTGTATATACAATATATAAACATAGGAATTGCTATGTCATAATTGAATTTGTGCCATAATTATAGAGCCAAGAGGTACTGTGGATAGAGCACCAGGGTTGGAGTCAGAAAGACTTGAGTTCAAATTTGGCATAAGACACTTGCCAATTGTGTGACCCTGAGCGAATCATTTTACTCTATTTGCCTCAGTTTTGTAATGTGTAAAATGAGCCAGAGAAGGTAATGTCAAACCACTCCATTGTCTTTGCCAAGAAAACTTCAAATGGAATTCTGAAGAGTTGGGCATGACTGAAAAGACTGAACAATAACATCTGTGTTTATATGTAGTATTTTCTTATAGACATTTTGTCTCCCCTAAGAAAACAAATTTCTTTCTCTCCTTCCTTCCTTCCTTCCTTCCTTCCTTCCTTCCTTCCTTCCTTCCTTCCTTCCTTCCTTCCTTCCTAGAATCAACAAAACCCTTACCTTCCATCTTAGAATCAATACTGTGTATTGGTTCCAAGGTAGTAGAGCGGGAAGGGGTAGGCAAATGAGGGTTAGGTGACTTGCCCAGGGTCACACAGCTGGGAAGTGTCTGAGACCATATTTGAACTCAGGACCTTCCATCTCTAGGCCTGTTTCTTAATCCACTGACCTACCCAGCTGCCTCCAAGAATATAAATTTCTTGATGGTGGTGACTGGTTTTGGATTTGTTAATATGTGTTGACAATGTCTGGCCCAGTGTCAGACTTAAAAGAATTGTTTAATCAATGCTTGCTAACTCAGAGACCATTCTAGAAGTTTCTATTGCATCTTAATTCTTATTAAATATTTTTCTATTAACAAAAATGATTTTCTCTCCATCTTACCTATCATTAAAAAATTTTGAACAAAGCTAAACCCTTGTATAAATAAGCACAATTGAGCAAAACCAACTGCATTTTCATTCTTTATACTTGCTCCAAGGACACATGGCAATAACTCAAATTATATGTTGACTTCACTTTCTTCTCAGTTCTTAAAAACCGCCAGCATAAAAGTTCACTCTGAAAAGTCTGCTTACCATCCTGTAATGTCAAAAGAAATTGGGTATGCAAAAAAGAGAAGACGTTTTTAAAACAGGGTGATGTTTTGATGGATTTACAATTTCACAAGGTGTGAGTAATGCCAGCCCTCTAGAGCGCTGGCCCCTTTTGTGCCTTCATGTGTTTTATAATACTTGGCTGTAATGTTCTGTAAATTCCTGAAAGAGGATCCACCCATTGTTCTGTAGAACTCCCTCTGGTTCTTTTAATATGATGAATGTACTCATGGAGTATTTTTGCTTTGGGGGCAGCCAGCTTCCTTTTCTGGCCATTCATATCTTTGGTGACTTTTTAGTATTTCTTCTTTCATATTAATTATTACTGCTAACAGGCTGCAGACTTCTTACCATCATCACAAGACTTTCTTTTGGCCTTTAGGCCCTCCAAAATGTTTATTCTTCTGAAGACATAGCATTTTAATATCTGCAGTCATATTGCATCAGCAGGGAGATAACAGCAAGGCTTTTGTAGTGGGGAACCTCTTGAGAATGTTGAAAGGACTATATAGTTTCCCACACCTGATCCATCCTGATCTCTTCCTTTTATACAAATAGGGCCCCAGCTGAGTGTCCATTTGTAGAACCTGTGGCAAAATATTACTCACCATCAACACTGGAAAACTGAAGTGGATGAAAAACACGTATTTGGGTTCTGACATGAATGCAGAGATAGCGTGCAGAAATGGTTAGAGAGCTTATGGCAGTGAAGACTGAGAATCAAGTCCTGCTTCTGACACATGGAGTGGAGTCTCCATTTACTTATCTCTACAAAGAAGGTTTGACTAGACGTTTCCAGCTGTTATTCTGGGTTTCCTGTCTTAATGAAAATATTCATAATACAGAGCCTTTTGTTGCTTTATCTTGAATTACACTTTCCAATATTTTTTCTCTCTTGTGCTTGCATTAACAACGAAGTAACTGGCCAGTAAGGGAATAGTAACTTAATTTGGGGGATACTATTAACTACTTTATCGAATTTCTCTTCTTCTGCAACGGATATTGAAGAATTAGTCGCAGCCATCTTTACTTAAATAAAAAGCAAAAAACTGATTAACCATTTATGAGACACTTTGATATAGTTGATAGAGGGATAGTCTTGGAGCCAGGAAGACCTAGTATTCAAGTCTGCTTTGGCACCTATTAGCTATTCCATCAAGGAGGAGTCACTTAAGCTTTTGTGCTCAAGGCAATACCTTGATAGGATAAAAAAGTTATAGTTAGTGAAGACATAGAGAATTTCTCTCTACTGGGAATTCTTTTTGATGATGAACTTATAGGAATGAACCAAAAGAAAGGCATAAAATGCAAACACGTTCAAATACAAAAATAAGAATAAAAAATCCCACAATTGTACTTGAAACTGTAAGTTTCTATTATTCATGATGTTTAGAAAAAAAAGTACTGTATCTTTAAGATATGTTAAATATGTTACAGTGAATAAAGAGCTGACCTTGAAACTGGGAAAACCTGGTCCAAGTTCCATCTCTGACATATATTTACCATATATTCTCCTGGCCTTTATGACCCTCCAGTGCTCTTGGCAACTCTCTGGACTATAATATGCAGAAAGGGCGCCATCTTGAATTAATAGAGGAAGTGTGCTCACCAGGAGTTCCCTATACCAATGAAATCACAAGTCAAATCCCCAACCTTGCTGTATGTTTAATAACTACACAAGTAACTGCATGGTTCTTTCCCCTTCACCACCATGCCGTCCTAGATTTTCTTGCTTTTATTGTTACTAATTGCAGTTATTATTTTTGTCATTGATTCGATTTTTCCCCATTACTTCATCTAAATCTTTTCATCAGCTTCTATATTTTTAAAATTTGTTATTCTTTGAGCCACAATGTTATCCCGTTCAATTGATATACTACAGCTTGTTTAGATTTTCCCTGATTATTGGCTACATCAGCTATTTTCAGTTCTAGTTATTGAACAAAGGTGCAATTATCTTTTTGGTGAGTGTGTTTGCAAATGTTCAATATAGATGAGATGATCAAAGGCCCCATATAATAATGCTGTCCTTGACTATAAGAAAAATCTAGCTCCACCAAATCCTACATTCCTCTCTCTGATGAGCTATAAGTGATTCTTTAATTAAACTGCAAATTTTTATGTCTTCTGGCTTTATTTATGGGAATAATGTCAATCTGGATATAATTAAATTCTTCCAGTAGTGTCTACTTGTAAACTGTTAAAACAATTATATATTGTATCTCAATAATTAAATGATTTGTAGATGGTTTAAGATCTATTGACTTCCTGGCACCTTCTACCCTTTCTCCTGCTACTTTGCTTCTGTTATTACAGAAGTAAAATGGGAGCTATACCAGACCAAGTGCCATATTTTTGTTCACTTCAAGGTTCTTTAGGTTCTAGTTAGTTGCCAGTGTCCTTTGGTGAAGGCCTTTTCTGAACTTAGATTGAGTTACCCAACCTGGACAGTCTATAGCAAGTCTTTTATTCAGACTCTTTCCAGATTATTAGGACCTCCCAAAACTTGGGCTTCACTAACACAGAGCCGCCTCCATGCAATGATGAAGCATCAGAGTAGGATTGTGAATCGTACTGGAACAAGGCAATCTTTTTTAAATATTTTTGAGAAACAGTATGGCATAGTAGAAAAAGTACTGGGCTTGGAACCAGAAACCTTGGGTCAAGTCACTTACCCTCCTGGATCCTCAGTTTCCTCATCCATAAAATGGGGATAATAATGCTCGGTTTACTTGCCTTATGACATTGTTGTACATAAGAAAGTACTTTGTAATCCTTAAAAACCTCTGGAAATGCAAATTTTTATTATTATTTCCAAGGTATTCTCATGAACGGATTGTCTCATTGGCTGTCTTCTTGTATTTGAGATACTTCCACGCAGTGCTTTTGCAAGGAAAGAGTTTTGTACAATTATTCCAATTACATCATTTCTTTCTCCTTATGGCCCTCCCAAGATTCCTTTTGAAGAAATTGTCAAAACACAATCTTATAGACAAAATTAAGAGGCAAGAGATTAAGCCAAATAAAAAAAGTCCTCAGAAAAGACATTTGGAGGCTATTTGCAAAGTCGCTAATGCAAGAGAGAATTAATTGGTAATGAATGAAATTATGTGTTTGGCACCAAGCCCTTTGTGTAAATAAAAAAATAGGAAGCAATACAAAGAGAGAGGTAGTGCTGAATACCCTGAGGCATGGGGAATGAGTGGCACAAATCTCTTTCCTATGAACTCATAGAGCTTATTATTTCTCTTACTCCCTTCCTATGTTTTTTTTCTTCAAGGCTGATCCTAGGCCAACTGGTAGGCTAAGGCAAGAAGTACATAGATGCTCCTCTCTTGGGATGCTTCCAATAACAGAATGAATCAAATGGGCAGTCATCACAGTTGTGTACATATCCCGAGATCTGGTGCTGCTAGGTACAATAACATCTCTGGGCTACCTTCCCTTAAGACTGACCATCTGTGGCTATCTTGATGTTCTGTGTTATTATTTGAACTTTCATGAGTTTATGACTTATCTCACCAATTAGAGAGTAAGCCTCTTAAAGGCAAAGATCGTCTTATATTTAGTATTTAATTTTATTTGCATACTTATACTTTATACATTCCTCATAGTACCTTGCTTACTGTGTCATAGAAATTGCAGAGTGGAATTCCACTTGCAAGAGTGTGGGTCAAGCCTCAGTTGAGAATTCTGAGGGGGGCCCCTGAGAATTCTGGGTGAGGGGGGCAGTTTAAGGCAGTTAAGGGCAGTTGATTCCTGGGGGTTGAAGTGAGCAGGTCTCTGTTTGCTGATCCCAGATCTTGGGGCTCTTGAGAGCTGTCAACTTTAGCCTAAAAGACCTCCAATCAACCTCACTATTACCTCAAATTAGTTATTTAGACCTTAGGAGAAGATTATCTATTAGATTAGAGAGTTGAATAGCTAACCAAGATACCTTTCCCCTCTGGGGTAGAAGGGCTGTTTGGACCCAAGGTCCCTGACCTTATTTTATCCCTGTCAAATTTCCCTTTCTTCCCTTCCCCACATATCATTAAACCCTTCATCTTTTGGGAGCTGTGCCTGGCTATTATATAGGGATGTACTCACCACCTCAAACTGAGTTTCTCCAGCCAAGTGGCCGAAAGCCTGACCTTTCTTCTGTCCCTGAAAGCCTCAAGACATCAAGCTTTTACTATTTTCTCCTTACTCAAACCTGTGGAGAAATAGTTTAGATAAAGTTAATATCTTTTTTTTAAAACCCTTAACTTCTGTGTATTGACTCCTAGGTGGAAGAGTGGTAAGGGTGGGCAATGGGGGTCAAGTGACTTGCCCAGGGTCACACAGCTGGGAAGTGTCTGAGGCCGGATTTGAACCTAGGACCTCCCGTCTCTAGGCCTGACTCTCAATCCACTGAGCTACCCAGCTGCCCCTTAATATCTCTTTGAGATCAGCCTTACCTATTTCCTGATTGAGATCTGAAGACATTAGAGCAACCTCCATCTGTAACAGATTTCTAACTGTTTGGTGGGAGGAGGGAAGTAAAGGAGTGCTTCCAAGATTGGGCCCCTCCCTTTTCACTCAAGCCTGCTGAGAGCCTGTGTGTGTGCTTTCCATATATTAAGGGACAACTAAGTCCTGATTGATACAGATCACTGGCATTTTATAGTTTCCCACAAATATCACTGTTAAAACCAACATAACAATATATAGAAATACTCCACTTCCTACCCTTTTTGAATTCTGGAATGATAATCACATCAATGTGCCTGGGAAGAGTTTGTGTCTAAACCCTTATAGCTTATCATCTTTATATCCTTACAAACCCACCTGACTACCTAATTCCTCCCTGACTACCACTCCTTAATATGAGTAAACTCCTTGAAGTCAGGAAATAACTTCCCATTTTTGTTTATAGCTCAAGTGCTTAGCACAGTTCTTGGCACATAGTAAACACCTCATAAATGCTTTTAAATTCACTCATTCTCCAATTAGTTGTCCCATCCCATTGATTCTCAAGTCACACACTCTCTACTAGTTATCTCTGGCTTTCATTTGGCCAACTCTTTTTGTTCTAGTCATCATTATTTGCTTTGGCTATTATCTGTATCATCACCTGCTTAGAAGACAGTGCTAGCTTTGTCATGTCACTCTTTTTCCTCCCCATCTCCATATCCATTCAGTGGCCTTCCACAAAAGCTTTTAAATCCTTCCCCTTTTCTCTACCACCCACGTTTAAGTCTATCATTTCTTACTTGCCTATTCCATTAGCCTCTTAATTCATTTCCCTATCATTGGTTTCCCTTCTCTCCAATTCATCTCATCTTTGTCAAAATAATCTTCCTAATACATGCTACCCTTCTGCTCATAAACTTTCAGTAGCTCCCCATTGCCTAGGAGATCAAATAGAAACTTGTTAACATAGCTTTCTTTCTTTCTTTCTTTCTTTCTTTCCTTCTTTCTTTCTTTCTTTCTTTCTTTCTTTCTTTCTTTCTTTCTTTCTTTCTTTCTTTCTTTCTTTCTTTCTTTTTCTTTTTAAATCCTTTCTTCCATCTTAGAATCAATACTGGGTATTGGTTCCAAGGCAGAAGAGTGGTAAGGGCTAGGCAATGGGGGTTAAGTGACTTGCCCAGGATCATACAAGTAGGAAATGTCCCAGGTCACATTTGAACCCAGGATCTCCCATCTCTAGCCTTGGCTCTCCATCCACTGAGGCACTTCGCTACCCCTCACCACTGCTGTTTATTGAGTAGGAGTGGTCATATGGTCAGAAAAATCACTGGCAGCTGTGTGGAGAATAGGTTGGAACAGGAGAAAGACCAGGTATAGGGACACTAATTATGAGGCTATTGTAAAATGGAACAGTGTATCATCATTTTAGTTTTAGAGAAGAACAATTTGGGTCATAGAAACAGGACAAAACCACAGAATTTTTAATAATAGTTAGCAAATCATGTAGTGGTGTAAGATTTGCAAAGAGCTTTACATGTTTTCTTATTTGACTCCTCCAATAACTCTATGAGGTAGATGCTATCATTATCCCTATTTTACAAATAAGGAAACTGATGCTGACAGGTTAAGAGGGATTAGGAACTGTTTTTTGCTTTGTTTTGATCCCTAGCCCTTAGTATAATGCACACAGTAGGCTCATAATCAATGCTTGCTGAATGATTGACTTGCTTATGATCATAACAGGGATTTGAACTCAGGAACTCCTGATTCTAAGTCCAGTGCTTTAGTCACTATTCCACCTGGAGAAGTGACCTCAAAGATCATCTGGCCCCATCTCTTTATTAAACAGATAATAAAATGGAGCTGGATAGAGTGCAGGGCTTGGAGTCAGGAAGATCCATCTTTCTGAGTTCAAATCTGGCCTCTGACACCAGCTGGGTGACCCTGGGCAAGTCACTTACCTTGGTTTGCTTCAGTTTTTCATCTGTAAAATGAGGTAGAGAAGGAAATGGCAAACAACTCAAGTATCTTTGTCAAGAAAATCCCAAATAGAGTCACAAAGAGTCAGATGCAACTGAAAAAGATGACAAAACAACAACAAAAAAATGGAGCCACAGAGGCGTTTACCAGAGATCACCACAGCTGAGAACTCAAACCCAGATTTTCTAATTTTAAGTGAGGTCTTCCCTACACCTTTCAATTTATACTTAGCATGCTTTCAAAAGTCATCCTAGTGTGTCTCCAGGAACATCCACTATTTTTTCATCAGCAAACCTGTTTGCTGTTTTATTTAAAAGTAATAGAAAAAACCTGTTTTATTTAAAGTAATAGAAAGAGCTCTTATATCCTTTCAAAGTGAAGTTTGAGGTGTCCTGCTAAATACTTTGCAAAGAAAGTCATTAGCTGGCTTGTTACTTTGATCCCTGAGCACTCACATGAGAGTATATGTGCAAGAGGGTGGAAAATAAATTGTGTCTCTACAGGGACGACATTGCTAGGAAAACCTGGCTAGGTTGGACTGGACAGAGAAGAGGTGGGGTGTGGTAGGGAGTGATTGGGGAACAGACCTGAACATGACTTGATCCTCTGCAGCTGCAGACAGAGGTGTGCCAGAGGTGAACACGAGTTCCTTTGCATCAGCCAAAAGTACGTGGTGTGTAGTCCATCGGTGAAATGGTCTTCAAGGACAGAACTGCAGTTTGATCTGATAGTGCCTTGTTTTTGGAATTTGATTCCAACAGCTATGTCATAGATTGGATGGAGAAAGTTGTCTCTCTTTTTTGGGGTGGGGGAAGAAGCCAACAATTTGGTGGACTGTATTTCTCTGCTATTGCATTCTTTTCTAAACATTCCAGACAGTTGGAGTTTTCGGACAAAGCCCTCCTTATTGGCCCTTCTTTATTATTTCAGTGGAGACAATGTGCAGGAAGGGTTAAGGTTCAAGTCAGCAGATGAACTGTTCTCTCAACAGGCTTGGGAAAGAGATTTTGGTTAGCCTTAGTCTCAGCTCAGCTCCCACAGAATGGGATATTTTTGCAAGCGTTCCTACTTTCTCCATCGGTTACCAGTGAAGTGTCTAAAAGATGCTTTCTAAAAGGCCTTCTTTTTTGTGTTGTTCCAAATATGTCACTCTTGACATTTGACTTACTTGAGCAACAAATAAAGATATAGAGATCAAGAGAGAAGCTCAGGATTAGGAGAAAGGCATTTTAAAAAAATAAGTTTTTTGGGCAGCTGGGTTTCTCAGTGGATTGAGTCAGGCCTAGAGACAGGAGGTCTTAGGTTCAAATCCGGCCTCAGACACTTCCCAGCTGTGTGACCCTGGGCAAGTCACTTGACCCCCATTGCCCACCCTTACCACTCTTCCACCTATGAGCCAATACACAGAAGTTAAGGGTTTAAAACAAAAAAAAAACAAAACAAAAAAAGAAGTTTTTTATTTTTTCCCCCCAGGTTACATGTTGGTACAATTTTCAAGAATTGTTTTTGACAATAAAGGCATTTAAAAATCAAACTATTTTTTAAATTTGCAGAGGTAGTGAGGTAGCCCAGTAAGCCTATAGTTGGGAAGAGCCAAGTTCAAAAGTAGCCTCAGGTACTTACTATATGTATAAGCACATAGTGTTTATTGAGAACTATAGAACTGAGTTTTGAAATGTCAACAATCATCTCTCTGATAATTCTAGCAACTTGAAATTCAACTTCAACAGGTTCTATTTCTTAGAAAGAGCCCATTGTGTGTAGCCCCCAGTTGTGAGAATGAACCCCAGTAAAATCAAAACCACGGTCTGGCCAGAATCAGTCACATAGCTCTCTTCACATGAGGCCCCCCAAACCCCTCCTTTTCACCCCCACTTCCACTTGGTAATAACTGGCTGTTCTTGACAAACCCACTGAAGCAAATATTTCCCTGAGATTCTGGACCAGATGGTTACATATTTACCTATGATTTATTATCCTATAGAAAACTCTGTCTAAGCTTTGGTGAGGTAAACTAAGTCATTGTACTAAGATTGTAAATCATTACTAACCATTGTCCATGTAAAAGGATGAACGAATCCTTTAGCTTATGTAACATTGCCCTATTTAACACTAGCTGTGGTCAATAAACTTGCCACTTGCTTGCCATCAGCCCTTCTGAGGCCGTTTGCATTATTACCCTTTGGGACCCTTAGCCAAGTGGTCCCAATGTTCTCTGGTCTCTGACAACTGGTGCCTGAATTGTCCCCCCACCCAAGGTAAAGACCCCTCAATGAGGGATTACAGGTAAGAAAAAAACCTTCCCCTGGTACCATAGGAAAAATTGGAAGAGTAAAAAGGACTAGTCAGGAGTCCAGCCAGGAAAGTTTAAGAGCCAGGAAGGCTCACCAGGTCAGAAGGACCTTAAGCTAGCAATAGGTAAAAATAGAACATGGGACAAGCTAAGTCAAAAGAAAGAGAATTGCTCTGGAAAGTATTAAAATCTATGCTACTATATGCTAAGTGCTTTACAAATATTAACTTATTTGCTTCTCACAATGACCCTGGGAAGTAGATTTTATTATTATCTGTATTTTACATTTGAAGAAACTGAGGCAGATAAGTGACTTGCCCAGGGTTACACAGCTAGTAAGTTTCTGAGGCTGAATTTGAACTCAAGTCTTCCTAATTCCAGGATTAATGCTCTATCCATTGTACTGCCTATATGCCACTGCCATTAACTTGTACTATGATTTTGGGCAGGTCACTTATCTGCAAAATGAAGATGATGGATTAGTTGAACTTTAAGGTGCATTCTAGTTCTAACATTCTAAGTTAACAGTATCTTTTGCAGTAGCAAAGACCTGAAAACAAAGTAGATATCTAACAACTGGGGAATGATAAACAAATTGTGTTGCATGAATGTATTGGAATATTAATGCCCCTTAAGAAATGATGAACATGAAGAATTCAGAGAAGCACAGAAGACTTCTTTGAACGGATGCAGAATAAAGTAAGTAAAACTAGGAAAACAATGGGTACAAAGCTACAATGTGTAATGGCAAAGAACAACAAAAAGAAACCTGCTCATTTTGTGATTAACCAAGTTTGGCCTCAAAGAAAGGTGAGAAAATGAACTTCCCTCCTTCTTGGCAGAAGAGGATATGATGGCAGGAGAACACTGCACATTCTTTTAGAATCAGTCAATGTGCTGGTTTTGTTTTGCTCTTTTCTTTATTATATATATATATATATATATATATATATAGGGGTGTGTGTGTGTGTGTGTGTGTGTGTGTGTGTGTGTGTATTTACTTTTTGCTAAACAGAATGGCTCTCTGTATGAGAGGCGAATATATTCAGAAATGAAAGTGATGTAAAAACTAAAGTTATCAAAATTTTTTAAATTAAAAATTATATCATGAGTCTGCCCTTTAGCTCTGAAGGACATCCATGTGAATAATTGTTGGTCCTTTGCATTTTTATATTTCAAGGGATATTCCATTAGTAAAGGTGCATATATACATAGATGTGTGCACATGTGCACGCTCACACACACAGAGTGAGTGTAATTCCTATGAGGTCAGTTTGTATTCACCCTAGAGTGAATAATTCTATGACTCTAATTATCATCACCTTTTAGTGAATCATAAGGCTGGAAGAGACCTCAGGAAGTCAGCTAATCCTCCGCCTGCTTGATCTGTGGGACAAACCCCAAAGTAGCCCCGTTAGGAAATGCACAGATGGAACATGAACAGTCATGGTATTAGCCTGGGGTGACCTCAACTCAGTGTGTGTTGCAGACTGCAGAAGGACCCTTGAGAGCAGAGAGAACTGCTTCCTCCAGCCAGGTGCCAAGTTGGCTGATTTTGTGGGACTTCCCGGCCGCTGATTGCTCACAGGGACCATGGACCTTACCCCAGGCCTCCAGGCTGGACTTATAGAGGTGATTTTGGGTCTTGGAACAATCCTGAGTGTCTCGAGCCTGAATTTCAATGGTTTCAGGAGGAGGTCAAATGAACTGCCAGAATACTGAAGCTGAGGACAAGGGCAGCTTCTCTTCTTTAATAATAACCCACAGCTTTAAGCTGGTGCTTCCTATCCTGTGGGGAATTTGGTAAATACATATTGATTGACTGGCTGCTAAGCCTCATCAAATATCATGCCCTGCTTTTAAAAGGCTTTGTTCTAAATGTCCGACACCCCATTCCCTGGGCTTATTTTTATTGGAGTCCAGGAATTGCATGTTGATTGTCTGGTTTCCTCAACAGACTGAACTGGCAGGATTCCTTGACAGGGTTTTGTAGGCAACATATTGTGTGCTTGATAAATCAACATGCAACGATGAGGCCCACCACCAAATAACAGATGTTCCCCAGGACCCCGTAATGGCATAGGCTTCTGGCCAAAAGGCATGTCCAGAGTTGTTAGAAAGAGTTGTTCATTGGAGATTCTTCTGACAGACAGGTTCAATTGCTGGACTGAGCCAAAGTGATCTCTTAGGAACAGTGAACCATTAACTGAAAAATAACCTATTATTTTTCTAGGTGTATCCTGATTCCACTCAGCATTTACAAGGTACGTAAAAAGCTATCAGTCTTATAGATTTAGCACTGGAATGGACATTACAGTCCATTTAATCCAAACCCCTTTCCCCAACACTTTACTGATACTAAGAGAGAATGTGGTGCAGCTGGAAAGTCAGGAGTCAGGAAGGTCTGATTTTAAACTATACTTCAGACACTTATGATGATCCTGGGCAAATCACTTAATTTTCCTGGGTCTCAGCTGCCTTGCATATGAGGCATCTGCCATGATCTTTAAAGTTATTTTCAGCTCTCGATCAATGGTCTTCTAGGTCATAGATTTAGAGTCAGAAAACATTTGAACGGCCTTTTTGTCTAAATTTTACTGATAAGGAAAGTGGACCTCACAGAGGTCAAGAGACTCACCCAGATCACAAAGGGAGAAAATGGCAGAACTAGAATTCAAATCTCAATCCTTTGACTTTTAGATATAGGACTTTGCTGGATTTCCAATATATGTTACCACTTCTCAATAAATATTTGCTCATTGGTTGGTATGAGAAAAAAAAATAGAGGGCAGTTGGGTGGCTCAGTAGATTGAGAGCTAGGCCTAGACATGGGAAGTCCTAGGTTCAAATCTGGCCTCAGACACTTCCTAGCTGTGTGACCCTGGGCAAGTTACTTAACCCCCACTGCCTAACCCTTACCACTCGTCTGTCTTAGAACCAATACATAGTATTGATTCTAAGATGGAAGATAAGGGTTTAAACAAAATAGATTTATACCAACATGTAGCCAGGGGTTAATGATAGACGTGGTGGTGGTAGTAGTAGAGTTTATCAGTAGTGAGATTCCAGATCAATTGAATACCCACCAATCTACTTGATGAAACTATAGGTTGTAGACATTTTTCCAAAAAAGACATTTCTCAGGGAGCTCAGCACCGTTATTATGATTATGATTATCAATTTATCATGATCAATTTATTATTATTATTATTATTATTATTATTATTATTATTATTATTATTATTATTATTATTATTATCATTATAGCAGCAACTTCTGATTGGTCCTCTGTGACTCCATGACTGGAGGAGTGGGACTACTCAATCGACTTAATGAAGAGGAGTTTTATATTCTAGGGCTATAACAGAAGCTGAGTAGAAACAAACTTGGACTCTTTTGAGATGCATTCAGTGCTTTCTCACCTTTGGATTTCCAATAAGGGGGAGGGAAT
Source organism: Gracilinanus agilis (assembly GCF_016433145.1). Taxonomy (NCBI): domain Eukaryota; kingdom Metazoa; phylum Chordata; class Mammalia; order Didelphimorphia; family Didelphidae; genus Gracilinanus; species Gracilinanus agilis. Next base: position 593,392,671 of record NC_058131.1, on the reverse strand, counting down.
TAATTGATTAGGACCCTCTGATCACATCCTTCCTCTATACCTAAATAAAGTATTGATGATTTGGCTTGCCAGATGATTTGCCACAATGCTCTTTTAAATAGCCAGATCCTTTGGCTCAGAGGTGTCAAATATGCTGCCCCTGGGCATATTTTAACCCTCTCAATATTGGCTTAAACCAGAGTAAAATGTAATTAGGAAATATTTAACAAAATAAATAAAAATATGATCAAACATAAATAATATGACATTTAAAACCAAGTCAAAATGTGGCCTCAGAGATCCTTTGTATGGATTAGTGACTCCTATTTTTATTTGAGTCTGATACCACTGTTGTAGTACATTTAAAATAGAAGGTGAACCGTGAAAATTCAACTTAGAGCTTTTTGGAAATCCACCAGTTATTATCAAGTGAAGCATACCCATAGAGCTCCAATGAATTGTGTTGGTAATACACTATAGAAGTATAATAACAATCAGACCCAGAGACAGGGATTAGACCCATGATTTCATTGGTATAGACAACTGCTGGAAAAGGAAACTCCCTCTACTAATGCAGGTTGGCATCTTCTCTGTAACTCATAGTCTTAGAGAATTGTCCAGAGCAGTGAGAAATTAAGTGACTTGTCCAGAGTTACACAGTCAATATGTATCAGAGGTTGGACTTGAACCCTAGTCTTTAGGCTCTGAGAACAGCTCTTTCCACACTATTCCATGCTTCCTCACTAGACCAACAACAATGAGAACAGCTGACACATTTAGTACTTAAAAGTTTCCTAGTCATTTTTCATTCAAAATTATTTCATTTGATCCTTCCAACTACCTGTTGAGGTGGGCACTACCTGGTGTTCAGTGAAGACTGAGCCCTTTCTAAGGTTCCTTTCTTCTGTTGGTGTCTACCTGCTGTCCAGCTCTCACCCGTGGCTCCAAGAAGTTTTAGTATGCACAATGGCCACAGCCTGGTAAACTGTCTTGACATACAGTTAAACCAGGTTTAGAGTAACTGGTAAATCTCAAACCTGTTGGTTAGTGAGAGGCATGTCTACCCCAAGCATGTGAAGACTTCTCCCAGTAGAATGGGTGGTTGAGAACAATCTGTTCCAATTCTTATGAAGATGGAGGAAGCAGAAGCTGAGGAGCACTTAGAGCTGGGTTAGACATTGAAGAAGCCATGGTCATCCACAGCATCTTTAGCCATCACCAGTTATCTTGACTTCTGTCTTGGCACTGGATTTTAATGGCCCTGGAAGAGAGAGTGAAGCCAATGACTCTGTGCCACTCTCCCTCACTTAAATCCAATTTATGTTTGAGTCAAAAGACATCATCCATGCTATTTTTTTTACAATGTTATTTTACAGGTGAGGAAACTGAAACTCAGGAAGGACAATTGTCTTGCTCGGGGTTGCAAAGCTAATACATGTCAAAATTATGGTATTCTTTATGTAAATTTGGTGATCAATAGAAAGAGTTTTAGATCCAAGTAAGTCTCCAGGGATCAGGAAGGGCTTATATTGTCTGTATTTCCCTGGGTGTTTTCCTTATGTGGGTGCTTTTCTCTATGTCTGTTCCCTTCACTAAGCTACAGAAAGACAGTCAGAGAGAGAAGTACAATTGAATTAATGTCTCCCTTCTTCAGTAGTCTTGTGTATGGTAACTGTGCTTGGGATCTTCCTGGAGGGGATTATTTTATCTGGAGGGATGAGTCTGTGTTTGTAAGATAGTGTATTAATAACCTAGGGTTTATAGCCAATATTGTAACTATCTGATAGTCTGCCCCAGGCTCCCTGAGGGTATTTTCAAGATCTTTAGATGTTACATGGAATAGAAATACATCATGTTACTTCCCTATCAAAACACCTAAAAAATGGAGAGAGTGGCTCATAATGTACTATCAAGGACATACATTTGGCTGCCTTTTACACACTGATTCATTAAGATCAGTTTCCATGAGATATTCTCTGTGTCCAAATCCCTGGGAATCTGGACCAGTGGATTTGCACCATAGGACTTCATGGACCTTGCCCCAGAAAAGCTGTATGTAGACAAAGTACAGCATAAACAAAAATGGGGAAAGCATTTGTGGAGTTCCTGGGCCATCTTGGTTTTGGGTTCTCAATGCATTATAGTCCCATTTGGAGCCTCATCTTCCTCTGGAAGCCATAAGCAATCTTCAATAGTGGCAACATTTTGAAGATGGTCTCAAGATCCAAGTATCAACTCTTAGCAAGGTGAATTACTCCTTCTAGGCTGAACTTTACTCATTGATTTCCATATTTTGTAAAACATTTATGGGTTTTTAAGCCAACCTAAAACAGTGAATACCGTAGCTGGGTGGTACAGGGGATAGAGTGCCAGGATTGGAGTCATGGCCATTCATCTTCCTGAGTTCAACTCTGGCCTCAGACTCTTAACAAGCTGTGGGATGCTGAACTCATGTAGACATGACTTAAATGACTGAACGACAAACAATATGACAGTGAATAGAGTGCCAGGCTTGGCGTTAGGAAGACGTGAATTCAGATTCTGTCTTTGATACCTGTTTTAGCTGTGTTACCATAGACAAATCCTTAAGAATTACAGACATAGTTCTATCTGGAGGTAATTCTCACAGCCAGAGTTTCCAAGTGGAGAAGTCACTTGAAGACTCACCTATATAAGACTGCTGTGTCAATTCTTTTTATCAATGCACGTTTGAGGATTTTGTAATCTTACAAACATTATTATGTATGTTTTAACAGCCAAAGTACAGCACCCTACAATTATATTTAATTATTTGGCTAGTTGCCTCACCTATCATTTAACCAGGTTTTCCTTTATTATGGACTTGAAATTTCAGTGGAATCTATCCTGAGTCATCACAACCAATCCTACAAGCACAGGAAACAACTTGCCTTGTGTCAGCCATATAGCAGAAATAGCTTTTTTTAAAAACATAATCTTAGCTAAGCTGATATAGGTAGATATTAGTTTAGGGAGGCATTTTAATTTCCAATGCTAGTTTTTCTATTATGGGGGGGGGCTGGGGAAAGTTGTTTTTCTATTTTCATTTGAGTTACAAACCATTTTCTCAAGTCATAGTGGTGCCAGTGGTGGGTTAATAATTAATAAATAAAATAGTAATTTTTTGGGTTTAGTGAATCTATTATTTTATTAGTTTATCAATTCTATTATTTTATTAATTGGTTATTAATGTTAATTGGTAAGTAAATTAGTAAATTTCAGCATTTGTGCTTTGACATTTTGGTATTATACTCATATTCAAATAGGTAAAAAGGAGTTGTGATTTTATGTGTGAGGAACCCTTTATAAATTAATTCCTTCTATTAATGTGGTTTAAAAAACATTTACAGAAAAACCCTTCCCTTCCATCTTAGAATCAATACTGTGTATTGGTTCTAAGGCAGAAGAGCAGTAAAGGCTAGGCAATGGGGGGTTAAGTGACTTGCCCAGGGTCACACAGCTAGGAAGTATCTGAAGCCAGATTTGAACCTGGGTCTCAATCCACTGAGCCACCCAGCTGTCCCCTACTAATGCAATTTTGACTCATCTCTATCTTAATAGATAAGTCCTAAGGAGGTAGGAACCTCATAGATGTTAAGTAAATAGCTCAGGGTCATGTAGGTAATAATTATAAGAGGTGGGATTTGAACTCACGTCTCCATGATTCAAAGTCCAACATTGTTCTGCCACATGATTTAAATAGAATGTATTAGTAGTAACATGTCAATAATAATAATAATATTTAGATCTACAAAAGGGTTTTATGTTGAAAATACTTTGCATGGCATATCAATACCTATGTGTGAGAAGCTAAGTATTTTGAAGATTCTATCACATTCTTTTAAAAAACATCAACTGTTCCAAATATTAGAACCAGTCTTCCCCAACCAACTTTCCTTTTTTTTTTTTTTTTTTTTTTTTTTTTTTGTTTTACTTTCTTTTTCTTTTCTTCCCTCTCTTCAGATATGGGCCAAGAGAGATGAAATCATTCTTTTTGAGGTGTGATTATTTTTCCTTCTCTTGTACAACCCTTGGCTCACAGCAAGCCCTTAGTAAATGCTTGTGGCTGACTGATAAAGCCTGTGATTTCATTGGAATTGAGAACTCCCAGATGGGGAAGCAATACTTTCCCGACACAGGCTGGCACTTTCTAGTCACTTAGAGAGAAGCCTAGAGTGCTGAGAGGCTAAGTGATTTGCCCAAGGTCATTCAGTCAATATGTGTATTAGAGGCAGGTCTTTCTGGTTCTGATGCCAGTTTTCTCTCTATGATAGTAAGCTCCTCTCTTCTCACGTACACTAAAATTTTTGTCTAGAACAATAAAATACATTATTGCTTCTCAATAACATTTTCTTATAATATATTTTGCCTAGAGCAAGAAAATATATTATTTCATCTGAAAACATTTTCTTATAATATATTTTGCCTAGAACAAGAAAATATATTTATTGTATCTCAATACTGGGCAGCTAGGTGGCACAAAATAGAATGTCAGGCCTGGATTCAGGAAGGTGTTTTCCTGAGTTCAGATCTGACCTCAAAATATTTATTAGAAGAATGATCCTGGGGAAGTCATTTAACCTTGATTGCCTCAATTTCTTCATCTGTAAAAATGAGCTGGAAAAGCTCATTTTTACAGATGAAGAAATTGAGAAACTCCTCTAGTAGCTTTGCCAAGAAAACCCCAAATGCAATCACAAAGGCCCTGATACGACTGAAAAATGATTGAACAACAACAAATCTCAACAACACATATTTGCAGAAGTAAACCTGGATGAATATTGAACGAGTCAGGACCGGAACTTTGGAATTTGCTTTTTTAGGAATACCTCTAATTTATACAGACTGAATGTTGTGGGGAGATATCGGAGCCTGGAGAATAAGAATGAGGTTGGCTGGGATGATTGCCTTTACCCCTCTACAGTGACAGCCTCAACTTCTCATTCTCCTTTCCCTCACATATATTTTCAGTTGCCAAATCTTGCTGTTTTTTATCTCCACATCTTTCAGTCTGACATTTCTCTCTACTCACACAGCTACTATCTTAGTTTAGTTTAGGTCCTCATAGCTTCTGGCTTGGACTGTTGAAGCGGTTTTCTGATTGTTCACTTTCTCTCAAGCCATTCCTCACTTTAATTTGTCTTCCACACAGCACAACTACCAAAGTGACTTCCTGCAAGCACATATTAGATCTATGCAATAAACTTTGGTTCTTTTTGCCTCCAGGATCAATCATAAATTCCTCTGTTTGGCTTAGAACAAACTTCAGAATAAATCTTCATCTGTTTGATTCAGATGTGGCAGCAATATCATGTTCAAATCAACAGTTTTAATCCTTAACTACAGCAAGGAAACTCAACTATGTAAGTATTTTTAAAAGCGATTCCCTCCCCTAAATGAGGAAGTTTTTCTTTCCCAATGCCCCATACCACAGTTTCCTGATATTTCTGTTTATGGAGAACATATTTTTCATTGTTTCAACTAGTGACCAAACTTCTGGGAAAGTTTGAGAGCAACTTTCCCCATAGACAATTTATATCTGGATAAATGTATTATTTGTGTAGACTTCCTTAGTATGTTGTTTCTCCTGAACGCTGTTTTTTACCATCCTGTGTAAAATTTTAACTCTTAAAGCACTACTAACATCCAATTGCACACAGCTAAACATAGATTGATGTTTCCTCTTGTAGTCTTCTAGTTAATTGGGTTCCTGCTTTCCTAAATTCTGTTTAACTTTTTTTTAAACCCCTATTTTCCATCTTAGAATCAAGATTTTGTATTGGTTCCAAGGCAGAAGAGTGGTAAGGGCTAGGCAATTGCCCAGGGTCACAGATCTAAAAAATATCTGAGGTCAGATTTGAATCCAGGACCTCCTGTCTCTGAGGCTGGCTCTCAATCCACTTAGGCACCCAGCTGCCCCCTCTGTTTAACTTCTTTGCCCATTATAACCTGACTCCAACTTATTTTTCAACTTTATTATATGTTGATCTATTTCCCATTCATTATGGTCCTAGTAAACTGGCTTTCTCTCCATTCTTTAACAAGACAAACCTTTCCCCATCTTTATGTCCTTGCACTGGTCATTCTCCCATGCTTATCCTCCTTACCTCTGCCTCTAGAATTTCTCTCTTCAGGATGCAGCTTTAATGCCATCTTTTATATAAAGCCAGTACCCCCAACTACTGGTACTGACCTTCCCTAACCAGGTTGTATGTGTTCTATATTGTGTTTCACTTTGTATCTATTCTTTGTGTGTATCTCTTTCTCTCTCTCTCTCTCTATCTCTCTCTCTCTTTCTCTCTCTCTCTTTTATCTATTTACCTACACATTATATATGACACATAGTTATAATGTATGTTTATATGATACATAAAAATATAAAGCCAAGTAAAATATAAATACACATTACATATAGATACAAGGATACCTTGGAGATACTGCAGTTCTGGTTCCAGACCACTGCATAAAGCGAATATCACATTAAGATAAGTCACACAAATTTTTTGGTTTCCCGGTACATATAAAGATTATGTTTATACTATACTGTTGTCTATTAAGCATGCAATAGTATGATCTTATACCATAACTAAAATATTGTTAAAAAATCCTAATCAATATTATTACTAACCAGTCTTTTTTGCTGGTGGAAGGTCTTGCCTCAGTGTTGGTGCCTGCTGACTGATCAGGATGGTGGTTGCTGAAGGTTGGGGTGGCTGTGGCAATTTCTTAAAATAAGGCAACAATGAAGTTTGCCACATCTCTTGACTCTTCCTTTCACTTGAACACTTGGCCATAGTAGGACTGTTAATTGGTCCAGTTTCAATATTGTTATTTCAGAGAATAGGGAGTCTTAAGGAGAGGGAGAGAGATGGGGAAGAGCTGCTCAGTGGGGCAGTCAGAACACATTTCATTTATCAATTAAGTTTGCCATCTTATTTGGGTATAGTTTGTGGCACCCCAAAACAATTATAATAGTAACATCAAAGATCACTAATCACAGATCACCAGAATGAATATAATAATTATGGAAATGTTTGAAATATTGTGAGAATTCCCAAAATGGGGCACAGAGACATGGTGTGAGCACATTTGGTTGAAACATAGCACCAATGGACTTGCTCAATGGAGGGTTGCCATAAACCTTCAATTTGTGAAAAACGCAATATTTTTGAAATGTAATAAAATGGGGTATATGTGTATATATATACATGTATATTTGTACATATACAGATGTGTATATATACACACATACATATACATATGTAATCTCCCCAAACACATTATAAGCTCCTTGAGAACAGAGATTGTTTCATTTTTTTGTTTTTATTTCCTTAGTTTTTAGCACATAGTAGATGCTTAATAAATCCTTTTTTTTTTTTATTGATTTACTAAATCTTTATCTTGAGATAGTCTTAGAGTTTCTGGCAATGCTAAATGACACCATTGGGCAAAGCTTTCAGTAGTAATCTTGGTTCTTAAGGCAAACATGATGAGCCATGCCATTTAATCAAGTCTTAAAAAAATTCAGCTGGACAGGGATATAGAGAGATGCCAAGGACATCTTGAGGCTGTTGCTGGGCCAATATATGTGTGGCAGGGAGGTGGCAGGTTAGAGGGGCTGGGGAAAAGTTCACTTTGGAAGTAGATCTAAAAGTATGTGTCCTAGTTTAACTAATTATTCTTGCTAACTCCTCCTGAACTCAATTGTTTCTAAGATGCTAAATAAGTATCCATGTTGTTATTCCTTCCTATTTTATTGGTTTATAGGTGCAAAGATCAATTGCTTTATTTTAGTTATGACCCTGCTATTAGATATCCTAAGAAAACAATCCACTAATCCAAGAACAGTTTAGAAAATTAGAAGAAAAAATAACTGCTGTTCCTTTTTCTATCGATTTTTAGATCATGGAGATTGATCCCTCCTTTCTTCTTTCTCATTTTTGGACATATTGACTGAGTTGTTGTGACATTTATGTGATGTTTTGCCTGAATGTGTACTATTTTTTTCCTCAATGTGCCAAAGGTTTTAGTTCACAATATTGTTTTCAAGTCATTGCTCTCTTCACTTGGTCTCTAAGGCATATTTGTGACTCAAATGATTATAAAGTGACAGTTCATATTAATAGAGAATAAATGAGGCAAAAAAGCCATTTAACTTTAGTGAATTCCCTAGGAGAATTTCTTGTAGTGTCCAGACTCAAACTCAGACTATGTACTTCCTAGTATCCAACTGTTGACTAGAGATTTTAAATTTCTGGCAAATTTAATGGTGTAGGAGAGTAAAAATTTCCTTTACCACCCTTCTTGAATAATGGACATATTTTTGGGGAAATGCAATTGTATACAATACTTATTATTTTTAGCATCCTTTCTAGCTCTAAAGTAATTTTGTGAGTTTAAGAATATAAAAATGTATTATGTATATTTGATTTCTCATAAAAATATCACATTTGTTATGTGAAATTTAAAGAAAACATGGTTTATTTTATAATAAATAGACATTGGAAAGTATGACAGAATTAAAATTAAAAAGGTCAAAGATTCATAGACATTACAGAATCTCAATGTTAATATATCATGAATAGTTTCTTCAAGAAGAAGTGATCTGGAAAGTATCACCTAATCTTGAAAAATGTAACTGAGTATATCTTTTTTTTTCAATTAATAATTTTTATTTTTTAGAAAAGTTAACATGGTTACATGATTCATGCTCTTACTTTCCCCTCCACCCCCCCAACTACCCCCCCC